>NC_048600.1:116126333-116458590 GCF_003668045.3 Cricetulus griseus
TAGGATCTCATGTAGCTCAGCCTGGCCCCAAAGTCCATCTGTAGCTAAGGCTTGAACTCCTGATTCTCTGCCCTCTGCCTCCAAGTGCTAGGATTGGAGGCAGAGGGCACAGCCTTTTTCTAACATTTAAAAATAATCCTCTGGGGGGCTTGGAGAGATGGCTCCAGTGAAGAGCATATACTGCTCTTGTAGCTCTCCAAGCACTTATAACTACAGGTCCAGAAGATCTGGCACTTCTGCCGCCACAGGCAGCAGATGTACACATGATTAAAACCAAAATAAAACCTTTTTTTAAAAACCTAGCCAAAACTTAGCCATCGGAGGTTCCAACCTGAGAAGCTGGCACACTGTGTATGTCCAGCTGATGGTGCTCTGGCTAACACAGGACCTGTGGGGACAGAAAAGAACTCAGTGTGTGCTAGGAGGTGGGATGGGAGGAGAGGGGTAAGTAGGGAACACAGGGAATTTGGGCAGTAAAAATTCTTTGTAGGGCACGAATGAAGGATACATGCCCACCATTGTACACATATACTGGATAACTCCAAGGAATTATGTTGAGTGAAAAAAGACAATGCCATGCATCAGTTGCATCTGCGTAGCACTTTGTACTTGAAAAACTATGGGAGTTGAGGTTAGGTTGGTGGTTGCCATCAATGGGGTCTGGAAGAGGGAGAGTGACAGAGGCAAGTGGACATCTTTGTAAAAGAGCAGGCTATGGTGGCACATACCTGGGGATCTCAACACCTGGGAAGTGGATCTGGAGTTCAAGGTTAGCCTCAGCTAGTCTGTGGTACTTGAGACTCTGTTTCAAAAAACAAAAACAAACAAACACAACAACGAAAGGACACCAGGGCAGAACCTTGCGGTCCCAGAGCTGTTGTTCATCTTAATTGTGGTGGATGGTCAAATCTCGTGATAAAATTGTATAGAAGTGAATCCGTGAGGGGGGCTGGAGAGATGGCTCAGCCGTTAAGAGCACTGACTGCTCTTCTAGAGGTCCTGAGTTCAATTCCCAGCAACCACATGGCGGCTCACAGCATCTGTGGTGGGATCTGATTCCCTCTTCTGGCAGAAAGGCATGCATGCAGATAGAGCACTCATACCTAAAATAATTAAACTTTTTAAAAAAGCAAATACATGAGCATGTCCCACAAGTAGGCACACATGTGGTCAGCACTAGTAAATCAGGGACGGTGTAAGATTGGTGCACTGTGTGTCCTGGGTGTGAGTAAGATTGGTGCATTGTGTGTCCTGGTTGTGTCTCTGTACTGGCACCTTTGGTGAGCTGTTACCATGAAGGGAAACTGGGTAGAAAAGACATAAAATCCCTCTGAATTATTTCAAGTACTTGTCAGCTTACGGTTATCTAAAAATTTAAACGGGTAATTAAGAAAACCTATCCAGGTGTGGTGGTATGCACCTGTCACGTAAGCACTTGGAAGGCTGAAAGCAGAAGGACCACGGATTTGAGGTAGCCTGAGTTATACAGCAAGGCCATCCGAAAACCAAGCAAGACCCCAAACAAACTAAACAACAAACCCATTACACCATACAAGAATGTTTACAGCAGTCTTGCTGAAAACAAGAGGTCAGAAATACTCTTTAATGCCAGCAATCAGGAGGCAGAGGCAGGCACATCTCTGTGAGTTCCAGGCCAGCCTGGTCTACAGAGTGAGTTCCAGGACATCCAGGGCTACACAGAGAAACCCTGTCTTGAAAAACAAACCAAAAAAGGAGGAGGAGGAGGAGGAGGAGGGGAGGAGGAGGAGGAGAGAGAGAGAGAGAGAGAGAGAGAGAGAGAGAGAGAGAGAGAGAGGAGAAAGAAAGAAAGAAAGAATACCCTATACCCTAGTCAAGAGGGATCAAGAGACCTGAAGTTTCACTTAACCTTGAGAAATGATAAGGTTTTTGTGTAGAGTAAATACACCCATCACTCTCTTAACCTCAAGTGAAAAAGACAAGGCAGGCACTACAAGCAGGTTCTCAGAGCTATCCTGTGAAGGGTAAAGCTCCCGTTGGCCGAGAATGACCCAGAGGGATGGGCCATTAAGGAGTTCAATTTCTCTGTACACACCCTTTTTCCTTTAATCCCAAGCCTGACCTCTCTCTGGTCACTTGGTTTCTCCTTTTATGTCCAGCAGGTGGCAGAAGTGTTCCAAGAACTGGTCCTCATCTCCATCAGCTATGAGAACCATTTTGCATGGTGACAGAACCCCTGCCCAGGAACTGCCCTCTCCCAAGTCTGGAGGGAGCAACAGGCCGGCTCTCTGGCCCAGATAGGGTTAACAGTCCACATTCCAGAGCAGGGAAAAAGGAGACTGGAGGTCACAGACAAAAGGAGGGGGCAGCTTCTAACAACACCACAGCTCTGGTGTGAGAGATAGATCACCCCCAACAATGGCCACAGCTGTTTTTGTCTGCCCCGAAGGAAACTGACTTAGGAAGCAGGTATCGGAGAGGGCCCTTCCTGGAGGGGCTTCTGTCTGCCTTGTAAAGCTGTCAAAGCAGCTGCATTGATGTGTGGGGGATGGGAGATGAAAGGAGGACACAGGCGGTTGGCCACAGATGGACAGGCCACTTACAAGTCGAGGCAGGTGGCAGAGCCCTGCAGAAGCGGTGCAGGTGGAGGACACTGATTCATTGCACAGTTAGCATACCGAGGCAAAGTGGACCATAACCTCCTTCCCAGCCTTCCTCCAGGGCCATCTCAGCAAAGGCTTCTGCAGGTCCTTCCTCCTTTTTTTGCACCTCAGGTGTGAACCCTCCTGCTCATACCCCTCCTTCTGCCTGTCCATGGCCCTCTGCTCCTGCTGGCTGAGCCAGCAGCTCCTTTGGATTTCTTTGTGCCTAGACCAGTGGTTCTCAACCTGTCCGTCGAGCCACCCACCCCCAACCCCGCCGTGGGGGTTGTTGAATGACACTTCCAAGGGGATCAACCACCCTGAGATGAAGGGAAATATCAGATATTTACATTATAATTCATTACAGTTACAAAGTAGCTATGAAAATAATTTTCTGAAGAACTGCCTTAAAGGGTCACAGCATTAGGAAGGTTGAGAAGCAGTCGCTTAGATGGACCTGAGATGGCTCTCTGAAACTCCCCTGTTATATATGTCCCTTGGATTTTTCATCTAAGACTCAGTTGCTTATGAAAATATAATGAGAGACTGGAGAGGTGACTTGGTGAGTAAGAGCACATGTTGTGCAAGCATGAAGACCTGAGTTCAAATCCCTACCATCCATGTGGAAAAGTGGTCATACATGCTTATAACCCCAGGATTGGGGGGTGGGGGGTGGGGCAGAGGCAGGTGGATCACGGGAGGCCACTAGCCAGCCTAACCTGAATGTCTCAGGAAGAGATCCTGTCTCAGGGAATAACCTGGAGAGTGACAGAGGAGCACACACCTCCCCTGGTCTGTATGCACCCACACATACATGTACCCTCTCACACATATACCATGCACACATGTACACAGCAAGTGTAATACTCTGAGAAATGGCGGCACTAACTGAGAAATGTCACCACTAAAAGCACTGGCCTTGGCTTTTGCTAAGAAATAGGATTCTGTGTTGCCTGCCCCAGGCCTGGCCAGGGAAGGAACTGCCTTTGGCACACCAGTCTATAAGCCACATCAAGTTCCCTGGCTAAGCATCACCTGTGATGGATCCCAGGTCCCAAAGGGTAGAAGAGATTTCCTCTTTGTGCTCCATCTCCAAGAGCTGTGCTTACCCTCCACCTGTTGCCAGAATCCCACCTTCTCACCGGTGGCTCTGGACTCTCTACTTCTCCCTGGTTTTAAGGAGAAAGCCAAGGGACTTTTGCTCGGAATCTTCAGTGCTGAGCCATATGAACTTGAGGCCAATGGGATTTCTTTAAAAGCACCCGTGTAGAAGAGTGCTTGCATAGCAAGCATGAGACTCTTAGGTTGGATTCCCCCAAATAAAAAAGGCATCCTTCTGCTTGTGGGTGGGTAGTGGGGTGCAACAGACACCTTTAATTAAGACCATTAGCTGGTGGGGTGACAAAGGAACTTGGCTAGAGGAATTTGGTCAGCTGGACTCTGCCTTCTGTAGAACTCCACATGTTTCCTTTGTTAAGCTGGCCCACAGTTTGTTTTGAGAATGCCTGAGGGGCCCAGGGAGCCAGACAATTAAAAGCCAAGCTCATTTTGATATCTGAAAACCACAGCCGTCAGAACGTGGGAGGTGCTGGGAGAGTTGGCTCTGTCCTTGCCTCACCGCACCCCCTCCCACTTGGGTCACCTGGGAGTGCCAGCAGCAATTTGGAAGTTTGCTGAGCTTAAGAAGTCTTGGGGAGGGCTTGCTCTGAGCACACCCCTTTCCCCTGAGGAGGGGGGGTGAGGAAACTTGGGAACAGCCCTGTTCTAGTCCATCCTTATTGGCTGGCATGAGGCAGAGGGGGTTTTAAAAGGCGACTGTATCTAGGCTGGGGACTGGAGCCTGTGCTACTGAGTGCCTTCCTCCATCTGGCACCATGCAGCTCTCGCTAGCCCTGTGTCTTGTCTTCCTGCTTGTACATGCAGCCTTCCGTGCTGTGGAGGGTCAAGGGTGGCAAGCCTTCAAGAATGATGCCACCGAAATCATCCCTGGGCTCAGAGAGTACCCTGAGCCTCCCCAGGAGCTGGAGAACAACCAGACCATGAACCGGGCAGAGAATGGAGGGAGACCTCCCCACCATCCCTATGACACCAAAGGTATGGGATGGAGAAGACAAGTTGTTAGCATGGGGGCCCGGGAGGTAATGGGGGTAGTTTTAGAATCTGCTCTTTGGAGGCCTTGGAGATTGGGCGGATAGTTAGCCTCTGCCACACCAGGGGAGGGACAAGCTTGCCTGGAAGAATGCTAGCACAGCATTAGAGTCTGAGGACAGGCTTGGGGAGGGGGGCTGGCTGAGCACCCAAGACAGGGGTCAGGCCGAGATCAGCCGAAGCTGGCATTAACTTAGGCAAGGGCTTGTAGGATGGTTCAAAGAATCTCCTAGATCTGGCTGGACCAGTGGGAAGGTGACAAGGTAAGGCTGGTAAGCACCTTGATGGATGCTGTGGCTGTACTGTATGGCCACCCCATAAGGTAATCCTAGCTTGAAGGTGGATAGATTGAGGCTCCTGAGATAAAGCCACCTTGGAGAAGGGGTAAAAGAGCTGAGACTGGAAGCTGGTTTGATCCAGTTGCAACACAACCCTAGATTGGGTTTGGATTGGAACCTGAAGCCGGAAAGAACCCCCACTCAGTTCCCCCTGTTGGGCGCAGTGGGTTAGCATCAGAGAACAGGCTTTTAGGTACAGTTTTAGCCAGTGACATGACTGGCAGATGAGTGTAGCGTCCCCCCATATGGGCACAGGTGGCACCATCTGCCCTCTGCTTGCACCCTGGCCCAGCTTTGTCTCTCCTGTCTCTCCTGTCTCCTGGCCAGTGAGGAGAATGGGGAAAGCGCTACCCTGGAGAAGCAGGAGCAGAGGAGCGTGCAATGTGGTCACGTTTTGCAGAGGAAGTGCCTGACCTAAGGACACTATTCTTGGAAAACCCCCAAACTTATCCTTCCCTGGGCAAATCGACTCGCCTCCACATACCACCTCTACAGGGGTGAGGAAGTCAAATCAGCCCAGAAACCAAAGAGCCAGCCACAGAAGGGTAACACTTCCGCAGCTGTGCCTGCTCTCTGGGGTGGAGGTGGTTGCTGGCCTCTGCTTCTCTCTGGTTTTGGTTCTGGAACTTTTTTTTTTTTTTTTAAATCTTTTCATGCCATATTAGGGCTCATTCTGTGAAACTTTTGGGGGTAGACAGGACTCACATATGAATTATCTAGCTTAAAAGCTCCTGTCCACCCACCTAAGCCCATGGTGGGAGACATAGCCTGGGTGTGTGCATGAGATGAGGCCAGGCATGGGACCCAGCCTCTTCCACAGAAGGCAGGCTTGCATCACCATGAGCTATTGTTCAAGGCACACAGAACACGAGAGCCTGGTATGCAGCAGGTGCTAAACAAATGCTTATGGGGGTAGAAGCTGTAGGGCTGGGGGCCAGAACTCTGACTCCCTCTGCTAAGGAAGTAGCTAGCGAAGAGTGAGCAGCCCTCTCCCCCCCACCCCAACCCCTCCCCAACCTGGGATCCTCTAACAAATCACTTTCACCCTTGAAGGAGCCAGAAGGTGCTGGCATCCTAGGCAGGGGTGTCAGGCAACCCAGTCCTGCCTTTGGGGCAAGTTCTTTTCTCAGCCTGGACCTGTGATAATGAGGGGGTTGCAAACGCCGCCTTTGGTTGCTTTCAAGTCTAATGAATTCTTATCCCTGCCACCCGCCCTTCTACCCGCTTCTCTACAGCAGCTGTCCTGATTTATTACCTTCAATTAACCTCCACTAGTTTCTCCATCTCCTGAGCCCCCGTCCCTGCTCCAGTGACTGGTAAAAAATTTAGAAGGGACCAGAGTCAGCCCTAGCTGGCTAGCGGCTGCTAGGCAGGGCTGGGGATAAGGAGCTAAATTTCTAGAAGATTGCTTGGCTATTATGCGCGAAGCTCAGGGCCGGATCCCTAGTACCTCATAAGCCAGACAGTGGGTGATCCACGCCTGTATACCACCACCGGAGAGGTGAAGATGGGAGCTCAGACACTCAAGATCATCCTCAAGTACACAGCTCATTTCAGGCCAGCCTGGGCTACATAAGACCCAGTCCCCAAACAAGAACATACTGCCAGCTCTGACTGTGCCATGTAGCGCCCGGTATAATGCGCATGTAGTGGATGAAGCCATTGAATCCTGGGGCAACCTGTTTTACAGATGTGGGGAAGAGAGACGTTAAGTTGCTTGCCCACCGACCACATAGAAAGTAAATGGCCGAGCTCTGGTGTTTGATCACTGGCTTCTAAGGACAGTGAGCAGCCAGGGAGAGATCTTCCCCTGCAAGCTCCAAAAGTACCTGGTGCTTCCTTCCTATAAGCCATGCATGGCTGAGAAAGCGCCTGGAGAGCAGCAGGTTTGGAAAAAGCAGGGAGAAAATAGCGGGAGCAGGCCAGCCTGGGCTAGGCTGCCGCCCTTACGCTTCGCTCTCTCCGCAGACGTGTCCGAATACAGCTGCCGCGAGCTGCACTACACCCGCTTCGTGACGGACGGGCCGTGTCGCAGCGCCAAGCCGGTCACCGAGCTGGTGTGTTCGGGCCAGTGTGGCCCCGCGCGCCTGCTGCCTAACGCCATCGGCCGCGTGAAGTGGTGGCGCCCAAACGGACCCGACTTCCGCTGCATCCCGGACCGCTACCGCGCGCAGCGGGTGCAACTGCTGTGTCCCGGCGGCGCGGCGCCGCGCGCACGCAAGGTGCGTCTGGTGGCCTCCTGCAAGTGCAAGCGCCTCACCCGCTTCCACAACCAGTCGGAGCTCAAGGACTTCGGACTGGAGACCGCACGACCGCAGAAGGGTCGCAAGCCACGGCCTCGCGCCCGGGGCGCCAAAGCCAACCAGGCGGAGCTGGAGAACGCCTACTAGAGCGCTCTCGGGCTCCCGCAGCCCCCGCGCGATCCGACTCGTTTTCATTGTAACGCCTGTAGCCCAGGCCAGGGGCGCCAAACCTTCCAGGCCATGCGGAGTCCCCAGCCGCTAGAGTCCCCTTGCCCTCCTGCCGGTTGCGGGAGTTCCCGCAGGCCAGGAGAGGGAGCTGAGTCATAGACACTGAGCCACTCTGCCCAGCCAGGGGCGGTGCGGGGGAGGGGGGCTCCTACCCTCGCCGGTCCCCTACAGGACACGGTAGCATTTTCACCGTAAAGGGAGCAGAGTGTGGAAGGACCTGGCACTGGTTACAGAAGTACAGTAAGATTCCCCACCCCACCCCACTGTAAAGCCCGTGTGTGCAAGAACACAGGACTAGATAGGATTTCTGGCCTTGGCTTGGCCACTGAGTGTGAGTTTGGGCTACGTGGTTCTCTTCTGGTACCTCAGTGTCTCCTTTGTAAAATATGGGTCACGGTGAGATTAGACTCTCCAAGGACTCTGCTGAGCTTCCAAGGGTTGGGGTGCTCCCATATGGACAGGTGGAGGAGACAGGGAGAGAATGAGGGAGAGAGAGAGAGAAGAAAAGAGATTTCTGCTTGGCAACCTCCTAGAAGAGGCTGTTGATTCCCAGTCTGGCCTCCCCGGATGTTTGGCTACCCCCACTCCTTCGTCTCAAATTTGCCTTCAAACTGGGGTAGAGAAGGACAGGGTCTCAGAGATGGTGGAAGGGACAGAAATCGCACCCCTGGTCCCCAAAGATCAGTTTCCTGCCCCCCACTGCCTTGCCATATTTCAAAGGGATTTTCCACACAACAGTTTAAGGTCGTGGGGGAAAAACTGGGCTTGCCGGCCACTTCCAACCAAAGCTGTCTCTTCCAGGACGCCTCCTCCCGCCTGCCACCCACGGACACATTTCTGTCCAGAAAAACAGCGTCTTCATGCTCTCCTTAGTGATGGCATATCTTACATGAAAGAGAATCATAATCCGGGGAGGGACAAGTGCTGTCCATATGCCGAGAGGCTGGGAGGCGCCACAGCCGCCACCCACAAATCCTTTTGTAAACCATTTCCAGACACCTCTTACTTTCTGTGTAGATTTTAATTGTTAAAGGGGTGGGTGTTTGTAACTGTAGGAAGAACGTGGAGCAGGGAAGCCCCTGGGGCTGGCCTGGTGGGTTTGGCGAACTTTCCATGTGGGGCTCATCCGCAAGAATGGAAGCCGTGGTTTTTAAAGAGTTCAGTGACATATTTATTTTCTCACTTAAGTTATTTATGCCAATGTTTTCCTTGTAGAGAATGACAGTGTCAGTACCGCTTTGTGAAGCACAAGTGTGTTTTTTTGGCGACCAGAGGCATTGTTAATAAAGACAATGAATCATGAGCAGAAGGATGTGGTCTCGTTTTTGTCAACCATACACAATGTCGTTGTCTGTCATCTCACACCCTTCCCTTGGACACCAGGCCCAACCCTTGAAGACACCTTGGACAACTCTGGTAGCCCTTGTGGTGATTATGTGTCCAGCTTGGAAAAGTCATGTTCATTCCTTCCTTTCCAATCCTAGCCCTCATTGCCTTGCTGGGACATCACCATACTGTCAGCCTAGCCTCTTAGCAGACTGCCCCTCCTCACCGTCACCCACTGACTCCCCTTGCTCAAGGTCCCATTCTCCCACCAAGGCTTTCTCCACCTTGATCCCTCATCTTCCACTCTCCCAAGCCTCCCTACTCTCTCCAAATGGCCCTGCAGATCCCTGCCTCTGTAGTCTGCCGACTCCACTTGTCACAGCTACCCGAGTTCCTCCCCTTTCTTTAGGGTTCATGGAACTTTTCACCTGCTCCCCAAACCTTCCACGAATGTTCCAGTGTCTGATGTACCCTCTCTCTTATGATGTCCTGGGCCACTACTTGGCTCCCAATTCAAGGTCTCCCCTTGGCCATTCATTTCCTGGGATATTCTCTGGTCTGGCCAAGCCCTGCTTGATATGGGGATAGAAGCAAAGCCAAGAATAACCGAGGACAAATGCATGCAGAACTGGGTCAAGCTTTTTCCAAATGTGAATTTTACACCTCCTCAGTAAAAGTGTAAGGTCTTCAAAGCCAGGGGCAATGCCTGGTTGTTCTCCCAACATCAGGTCTCCTGAAAACACTAAGGAGTGCTGCATGCTAGGGCTCAGTAGCAACTTTTTGGTTGCAATAAGAAGAAATGGGGCCGGTGGGGCAGTACATACCATAAGCCTGAAACCTGGGGGATAGGGAGGGAAAACAAGAGAACTGGGAGTTCAAGGCCAACCAGGGCTGGATGAGGCCCTATCTCAATCTCCCCTCCAACCCCAGCCTGTTTTTTTTGTTTTGTTTTGTTTTAAACAGGATTTGAAACTGAAACACTTTAAAGAGAGTGCGTCTTTGTGTGAAGGGAACACTATCCCAAATGTAAACTTTGGTCCTTGTGTGTGTACATGCTGTAAATTGAACCCAGGACTTCGTACATGCCAGGCAAACTCCTTGCCACTGAGCTCTATCCCTGGCCCCTACTGGCTTTTTGTTTTAACTCCCAATGAGTCTAAGTGAATCATCACCATCAAGTCTTTGACAAATATCACTGAGTGTTGCCAGTCTCCCTGTGGCTCCAGATTCCCTGGAGGACCCCCTCAGAGAATCCAGGCATCCTGAAGAGCATCCCAGAGAGAGGAGTCAATGGAGACGTTGGCCAGCCCCCAGAGTGGTATGGTACAGAGGGCGAGGACAGGGACTCTGGAGGTAGGCTTGTGTTTGAGTCTGAGTAGACTGGGGTACCCAGGATTAAAATGCTTTCCCCACAACCAGTTCGAGCTCAGTCCCTAGTACTGGCACCCACTCAGCTACTCAGAGCCCAACGAGTACATGGGTGAAGAACCAGTCTGGACTGCCTGGACTGCTGTAATTCAGAGCCAGGCAGGAACAATTAGCTTTGTGGTGACCCCAGGGGATAGTGGATAGGGAAAGGACACCAGCTTCTAGAGGGTCACCTGAAGGAGAAGGGACTCTAGACCCTCAAAGCAAAGACCCCCACTCACAATAAGGTACTGAGGCTGTGCATAGCTGCCTGTGGGTGCAGGGGAGCTAACCCACTATCCTTCAGTGTGCCCTTGTAGTCCCACATGCCAGTGGTGAGGGTCCAAGTGATGCCCAAACCCGAGCACACCTAGGGCTTGCTTTTTGGGACCAGGAGATGTAGGAGAGACCATCTTGGGCTATGATCCCATTACCACGAAGGAAAAAAAAAAGCCCAAGGGCTAAATTGTAGGTCAGGTTAGAGTTTATTTATGGAAAGTTATATTCTACCTCCATGGGGTCTATGAGGCTGGCGCCAATCAGAAAGAACAAACAACAGGCTGAGCTGGGAGGAGTGACATTTTGCTGTGGGGAGCACGTGTTCTTGGGGTGCAGCCAGACACGTGGCTTATATTAATAGTCTGAGAGTCAAACAGAGAGACAGAAGGAACGCCCCCTCCCAACTCACATACACCACTCATTTCTCACTCCAAGACACTCTACTTACATCCTAAGAACAAACCATGCCGCATCACAAAGGAGACAAGGCCACAGAAACTCAAAGGAACCACAGGATCCCCAAGTCCCCACTTTCCTTGAAGCAGGCAGAACTTGTTTGCAGGGAAGATGGGAGCCTGCGGAACCCACCTTTGTGTGCACCAGGTCCAGAGCCACAGACACTGAAAGCTGGTGCTGGAATTCATCATGCAGGCTCTCTTCCACAGGTTCCCTGACATCAGCCCACATGCCCTGATCCTGTCTCCTGATCACTGATGATGACAGTCCTGGGGCCTGCCCCATTCTTGGAATGCACCCTGGTTTCCCTAGCTGAGGGCATATGAGGTCTCAAGTCTTGAGACATTTCTACAGGCATTGGAGGTGTTCTTGTTTTGTTTTGAATTTAATCGTGTGTATGAGTTTTTTTTTTTTTTCTTGAATGTATGTCTATGTACCATTTATATACCTGGTGCCCATGGAGTTCAGAAGAGAGCATCAGATTCCTTGAAACTGGAGTTACAGATGGTTGTTAACCATTCTGTGGGTGCTGGGGAACGAACTGAAAGAGCAGCAAGTCTGTGCTCTTAACCACTGAGCCATCTCTCCAAACCACCACCGAGGGAGGTTCTTTCTGTGGCTAAAGACACAGGAGGCAGAGAGGAGTTCCTTTTAGTCAATACAACCACACTGTGCCTGGTGGCATGTGAGGGAAGGGCAGGGTGGTCCCCAGGAACCACCAATTAACAGCTCCAGTTCTACTCTTTAAAAAATTCCAGTTGGGGGCAGTGGATCTGTGCTTCCTATTTGAAGTGGCTGAGGCCCAGGTGTTCATTTCCAAATGCTTGTTCCTCTTTCCCAGGCTGGGGGAACTCCCTCCCTGCCTGTAAACATGTCTGTCCTTCAGCGTCAGACAAGCATCATTTTCCCATGGCAATCAGACTAGTCCAAAGCCCTTCATTTGTCTTTCACAAAACACCCCTTCTTGCCCAATGTGGTGCACACACCTTTAATCCTAGCACTTGGTAGGCAGAGGCAGGCAGATCTCTGAGTTCAAGGCCAGCCTGGTTTACAAAAGTGAGTTCCAGGACAGCCAAGGATCTGTAGAGACACCCTGCTTCAAAACAAACAAATGAAATGAAATAAATCACGCCTTCCTTGGAGTGTTTGTCTCAGCAGCTGATTAATCATTTTTTTTAAAAACTGTTCATCTCTTTGCCATTCTAGACTATAAGACCTGTAGGTGGAGTTTTCCTGTCCTGCCCACCACTTCTCAAATAACAGGCATGGAGTCTTAATATTAATTGTAAATGCTCAGCCAATAGCTCAGGCTTATTACTAACTAGCTCTTACAACTAAATTAACCCATATTTCTTATCTAAGTTCTACCATGTGGCTCATTGCTTGTTACCTGATTTTGTACAAGTCTATGTCTGACTGGCGACTTCTGAGACCCCTCCCTTCTTTTTCCCAGTATCCTCCTAGTCTGACATTCCCGTGCAATCTCTTTCTGCCCAACTACAGACCAGTCAGCTCTTGATTAGCCAATGAGATTAATACATATTTACAGTGTACGAACATTGTTTCACATCAAAGACCCAGGCGAGCAGGAACTCTCTCTGTTGTTGCTCATTTGGACACCCCCAGAACCAGGTATATGGGAGATGCCTAATGTGCTCTGGTTGCACATTTGCTGTCAGGTAGATTGGTCAGATGGAAGGGCTGGGTATGTGCACGATGATGGAAGGAGCAAGGGATATGTGACTTATGGCAAAAGAGAATGCTTGCACAGAACACTCTTTTCGTGATAGGTATGCATGCAGGTATGTGCGTGCCCATGCAGAAGCCAAAGGACAGCCTTAGTGTAGTGTTGTCTCAGCTATCGACACCTCCCCCTTTAAGATGGGGATCTCTCATTGGCCTGGAGATCGCCAAGTGGGCTGGGCTGACTGGTCGGTGAGTCCCAGGGATATGCACATCTCTGCCTCCCTAGTGCTGGGATTGCAATCGTACATGACTATGACTGGTTTTTTAATGTGGGTTCTGGAGTTTGAACCCAGGTCTGAGGGCTTGCAAGGCTTCATCTCCCCAGCCCCTGGGGACTTGATATCGGGTCTCTGAGTATAAACCCTAGCCCCTACACTCAGCAATTCCTGGGCCTGCTGAGAGTCAAGGGGGAAGTGAGAGCAAGCTTTGGTGCTCTGAGGGATGGGATGGTCTGCATCAGTGAGGTAGAGTACAAGAAGTAGACACTTGGTATTCAAGGTTTGGATATGACGAAACAGAGAGGGATAGGGGAAGGGAAAAACCAGATGAACACAGGCAGGATGGGTGGAGCACTGCATACAAGGAAACCTGGCACACAACAGTTACCTGCGTGGAGTTTAGCATGCATCATGCTCTTTACCAGGTTCCCTGCACGAGGAAGCAGAAGTCAAGAAAGAAGCGGTTGGGAGTAGAGTCAGATATTGTCAGTCATGGCTGGAGAAATGGGAGCAATGGATGAGTCTCCACAATTAGGACATTGTCTCCCTGGGGAAAGGTGATGGGGGATGTCCTTCAGTATGCTGTTAATGTATGTTTCTCTTGTTGGTTGATGAATAAAGCACTGATTGGCCAGTAGCCAGGCAGGAACTATAGGCAGGGCTACCAGACAAGGAGAATTCTGGGGAGAGGACACAGAGAGGAGCCGCCAGGGAGACGCCATTTAGCTTCTAGGAAGGTAAGACTCCAGGCATTCTCCAGTAAGCCAAGACTACATGGAGATACTTAGATTAGTAGAAATGGGTTAATAATTAAGAGAGCGCTAGCCGATGAGAAGCCTTAGCCATTGACCAAAGAGTTTATAATTAATATATGCCTCAGTGTGTTTGCTTGGGACTGAAGGGTGTTAGGACTAGGCAGAACAGAGACCTCCATCTTCAGAAAGGCAAGAAGCTGGGCTGTGAGTACTAGAGGGAACCTTGAATGACATCACGTTCTCTGTGTGCCTGGCAACAGGGCTGCTTTGGAGGCTGAGACTTGACTCAAGTGCTCACATGGTTTCTCATTTTCCTGCAGTCATCTGGGGAGCCTGGAGGGTGGAGCTGGCAGTGGGCAGCTCCAGCAATAGATGCCCATAGGAAGAGTCTGGAAAGACGGAGGAAGGTGCCGGGCCCAGACCACCAACCTCTGCTGCCTGACAACACTATAGGACCCTTATCTCCTACAGATGGAAGACAAAGTCAAGAGAGGATGGTCAGGGAGGAGTCAGAGAAAGGAGAGGGTGAGGCAGAGACCAAAGGACAGAAACACTTGTGTTCTGCAGCCACTAACTGAGTGCCAGGCGCATGCCAGATACCGCCAATGCCAAGACTGATGCTCATGGCACCGCAGCTGACTCCCAGCCCAGTGCTGGCAGAGGAGGGGATGAACTGTGCATGGTTTGAATATGATCTGAATGTGCTCCTGTCCTAGTTTTGGTCCTGTTGCTGTGATAAATCAGCCTGACAAAAGCTACTTTAAGAGAGAGAGAATGTATAAGGACCCCAGCTTATAGTTCATCACTGTAGGGCTGTCCAGGCAGCAAGAATTTAAAATAGCCAGTTACATCCACAGTCAAAGAATAGACAGAGGCATGATGCTTTCTTAGCCCACTCTCCTCACCAACCTAGGGAATTGTGGGTGGAGTTTCTCTGTATCTTGGCAGCCACTTCCCAAATAACTACTCAGAGGTTTAATATTAATTAAAATGCTCAGTCAATAGTCAGGCTTGTTACTAACTAACTCTTGCATTTATATTAACCCATATTTCTTGCCCAAGCTTTGCCATGTGGCTTGGTATATTTTCTTAGTACAGCATGCCTTTCTTTTCTTTTTCTTTTCTTTTCTTTCTTTTCTTTTCTTTTTTTTTTTGAGACAGGGTTTCTCTGTGGCTTTGAAGGCTGTCCTGGACCTAGTTTTGTAGACCAGGCTGGTCTTGAACTCACAGAGATCCGCCTGCCTCTGCCTCCCGAGTGTTGGATTAAAGGCGTGTGCCTCCACTGCCCAGCTGGCATGCCTGTCTTGCTTCTCTCTGTCTCTGCTCTCCTCTCACTCCTCCTCCTTCCTCCCAGCATTCTCAGTTTGGCTTTCCCACCTAACCTTATCCTGTTCATCTATTGGCCAGTCAGTGTCTTCATTAAACCAATGCAAGTGACAAATCTTCACAGTGCACAAAAGGATTATTCCACAGCAGGGAATGGTACTGTTCACTTCTAGGTTGAGTCTTCATATTCAGACATTCTCCCACAGACACATGTTGCTGGATGTTTCTTTCCCTCCAGGACTCACCATCCTTGAGACCCAAATAAACACACAAAGACTTATATTAATTATTAAATTGTTGGCCAATGGCTAGGGCTTCTTATTGGCTAGCTCTGTCTTAATTATTAACCCATTTCTATAAATCTATTTCCACATGGTCTTGGCTTACTGGAGAAGGGTCCGGACCTGTTACTCCTTCCTTCACTATATGGTGTGTCTCGTGATCTCTCTCTGCCTACCTTTCCCAGAATTCTCCTCATCTCCTAGTCCCGATTGGCCAAACAGTGTTTTATTCATCAACCAATAAGAGAAACATGTATACAGGAGGACGTTTCCCATCAGACACCCCCACAAATCAACCTGATCTAAATGATCCACCATGGAGTCCCCCTTCCCAGGTGATTCTAAACTGTGTCAAGTTGACAAGAAAATTGTAGTGACATTTTGTTTACGATCTAACAAATAAAGCCTGCCTCAGGTTCAGAGTTCAAAGCTGGCCACACTAGTTGGCCATAGAGGCCAGGCAGTGGTGGCACGAACCTTTAAACCCAGCAGCCACACTACTTCGAATAGAGGCTGGGCGGTGAAGGTGGGATTTAAAACCTCTGTCTACAGGGCTGTGGTGGTGAATGCCTTTAATCCCAGCACTGTAGGATGGAGACAGGAGTGCAGGGTATTCAGTCTGAAGTCACGTTGAAGACAGGATCTCCCCTTTTGGTCTGAGCCTTGGTAGAAGTAAGAGCTCTCTGGTAGGTTGGCTGCTTTGCTTTTCTGATCGTCAGTTTGAACCCCAATATTGTCTCTGGGTTTTTATTATTTGCACTACAATAAATAGTTACTGTTACAGCCTCGCAGGGCTTAGGCATGAGACTGAATTCTCATTGTGAAGTACTGAGAAGATGATCAGAAGTTTGATCAGCTGGATCAAACTTCATCCAACAATAGCATCTAGAGCAAAGCCTTTGTGGAAGGGACCAGGACTAGAGACAGTCTTTTGCAGAGCTCCATGCTGTGGAATAAGCCTTCTGTACACTGTGAATATAGATTACTATCATTGGTTAATGAAGAAGCTGATTGGTCTATAGCAAGGCAGGATAAAGTTAGGCAGGGCAATCAAATTGAGGATGCTGGGATGTAGAGAGGTGGAGTCAAGGAGACACCTGACAGCTGCTGAGCAGGCAGGACAAGCCATGAGCCACATGGCAAAGCATAAATAGAAGTACGGGTTAATTTAAACATGAGTTAAGTAGTGGCAAGCCTGAGCTATTGACCGAGCATTTGTAATATAACCCATAGTGGTAATTTGGAAGCAGTTCCTGGGACAGAAAACTCTGCCTATGGTTCTGTGTTTGAATCCTGATGGCTACATAAGGAGAGAGGGAGCCTGGAAGAGACACGTACACCTTTTGTTGCCTTGTGTCACATAACCTGCTCTTTGGGAAGCTGTTAGCAAGAAAGCCATCACCAGATCACTTGCTGTGTTGCACCTCCAGAACTCAGAGACAAAATAAATTTTGTTGTTATTGTTGTTAAAATATAGCCAGTCTGCACTGTGTTATTGTCAAATGGAAAACAGACTTGCCCAGATGGTTAACACATACATTGCATAATGTCTGGAAATAAAAAGTTCTATAGAGAAAAATAAAATTAGCTGACGAGCAGATAGAGAGCCCTGGAAGTGGCCAGGCTTGGGCCTCCCTGAGGAGGTGGCATGTAAGGCCTAAAAATACATGGAATGAGCCACATGAGAACCTAGGGCGCATGTGCCAAGGGACCTGTCAGTGAAAACACAGAAGGCATGTCCAGGCTGGAGAAAGGACACCATGGATTTCTTTGGGTGTCCATACCGACATCTCCATACCAATCCTCCTATATAACCCTGCCCCTGCCTCCCACCAAATCTGAAAACTGGTATAGTAGTGTGTTTGTGTTTGTGTTTGTGTTTGTGTGTGTGTGTACCTGTGTGCCTGTGCATCTGTGTTCAGTAATTAAAGTAGTGTATGAATGTGTGTTGTTACTCGTTCCCCTTGCCCTATGAGCTAAAGACCAAATGACCCCAGAAAGGCATAAGGAGCACACTGTTGGTTATACAGCTACTGCACACATTTTTTCTTAAATCCTTTGTCTGGCTTCTTTAACTAAGGCTGTTAGCATCGGGCAGACTAATGCAATAGGAACAGGCTCTCCCCTGAATTCTTTCTAGAGTACATGTCCTTCAGAAAGTCACCGGTGGCTGCCGGACAGCTTTCCATTGACCTCTGCCACATGGCTCCAAGCTCTAGGCGGGGATGGAGGCAAAGCTCTGCAGGGCAAGTGCCCCATGGAGGTCATTCTTTCCCTCTGTGGACATAAAAATAATGTAAGCTGGGTGTGGTCACACTCAGGAGGCAGAGACAGGTGGATCTCTGTGGGTTCAAAGCCACCCTGATCTACACAGGGAGTTTCAGGATATCAAGAGCTATGTAGTGAAACCCTTCCTGAAAGAAAGAAAGAAAGAAAGAAAGAAAGAAAGAAAGAAAGGAAGGAAGGAAGGAAGGAAGGAAGGAAGAAAGAAAGAAAGAAAGAAAGAAAGAAAGAAAGAAAGAAAGCAGATGGGTTCAGTGGTCAGAAGGAGACCTGTGTGTTAAGCAGGAGTCTAGAGCCTGGCATGGTGGTGTATATCTTTAATCATCTCTGTGTGCATACCTTTAATCTCCTCCTGCATCTAGGTGAGCCAGGGGAGATGGAGGGGCTGACTGAGTCTCTCCCACAGCTCCCTTTTTTTGCTGGCACTGTTTTTCTCTGGAGGAGGAGAATGGGGGGTATGATCAAAATACATCATATAACTGTATGAAATTATCAAAGAATAAGTTAAAAATGTTATGTTAAAAAAAAAACAGCTGGGCTGGAGAGATGGATGAGTGGTTGCGAGTTCTTGCTGCCCTTGTAGCTGCCCTTGCTTTGATTCCCAGCACCCACCTGATGGCTCACAACTGTCACTCTGCTTCCAGGACGATCCAACACGCTCTTCTGGCCTCCGCAGACAAAACCCAGGTCCTCTGCAAGAGCACCAGGTGCTCTCAACTGTTGAGCCGTCTCTCCAGCCTCATGTTGGGTTGCTGTGGAACAATTTTGACACTGTAAATATGTGTTGCTCTCATTGTTAATAAAAAGCTGATTGGCTGATATCTGGGCTGGAAGAGATTGGGTGACAGCCTGACACAGAGAGAACGGCTGGAAGAGGAAAGATGGAGTTGAGAAGCTGTAGCAGACACACAAAGAACAAGATGGACATGCCGGACTGAGGAAAGGTGCCAAGCCACACGGCAAAGCATAGATAAGAAATATGGGTTGATTTAAATGTAAGAGTTAGCTAGTAACAAGCCTGAGCTATCAGCTGAGCATTTGCAATTAACATTAAGTTTCTGAGTGGCCATTTGGGAGCCACAAAGGGACACAAACTTCTGCCTATGTTGGGTCATTTAAAACTACTGGACAGTGTTCCATTTTATAAAGATACCACTATCCATTCATCCATTTTTTCCACTAGTGGATGTTTGTTTCTTTCTAATGTTCTCACCAGCACAAGCTATAAGAAAGATATCTGCACTTGTCCCCTGGAGGGCTGGTGAGATGGCTCAGCAGGTAAAGACACGCGTCACCACACCTGACCGCCTAAGTGTGATTCCAGCACCCACGTGTTGTAGAGAGAGAAGAGGTTGCCATAAGTTGTGCTCTGACTTCCACACTTGCACTGAGGCATGGGTGCACCTCCCCCAATAAATAAGATAGTTTTAAAAATTATATAAGGTAGGGTTTCTTCAGGACCCCAGGAATGTTTTCTATGATTTTGATTTCCCCGCTAGAATTTATGCGAGATCCAATCTCCACAGTAACATCTGGAAAGTTGGGACTTTTAAGAGTCATTTGTATCCTCAGCAGAGTCTTTCTGAATCGGTTAGTGGGCTCTTGAGAAAGTGGCTTTGTTATCATACTGTAGTGAGATATCCACCAGGCAGGCATCTGTAGCACCACCAAACAGGCCAGCGTGGTCACAGGAGAGGTCGTGACCGGGTGTGAGCTTAGGACTGGGGTCCCAGGCAGGTGGCTCTCTCTTGCATCGGGTGGGGATACAGGGAGTAGCACGAGCGGATCCTTAGAGCGGGAACCTGAGGCGGCCATCTGCTTCTTGTGTAAGTGACTTCTCCCCGAAATAAATTATATTTAATGTTTGAACCTAGTCCGGTGAATCATTATCTGTGCCTCAGCAGCTGGCGCCCAACCCCCGAACCCGAACACTGGCAGGCTCGCTTGACTAGCCCAGCGGGACCTCCTAAGTGCTGGGATCATGATTGGACCACTGCACCAAGCTGTTGTGTTTCTTTTTATTTCCAAGTCATGTAGGTGGGCTCAAACCTCCATAGTTTGTGTATGTTGTTTTCTCCTCCAACGATCTCAGTTCCCATGACTCAGATCTGGGAAGTCCTTTCCACCTTCAAGTCCCACCTCAAACGCTGCCTTTCCTACAGGCAGATAGACAGATCACTGTGCTAAGCACCAACTGTGCTATGGGAACTGCTGCACTGGGTGGACCTGGCTGCCACACACACACACACACACACACACACACACACACACACACACCACACACACACACACACACACGAACACACACACACACACACACACATGCACACACACACACACACATGCACACACACACACACACACACACACACAGAGAGAGAGAGGAGAGAGAAGAGAGAGAGAGAGAGAGAGAGAGAGAGAGAGAGAGGTGAACCCTGGTGGGTCCCATCTCTGCACATTTGTAGCCGCAGGACTTTTGTACTGAGCTTTGCAGGAGTCGGAGTCTGCAAGTGTTTGCTGAACGAAAACACGTGTGGCTGGCAGGGGTGTGATCTGCAAAGTCATCCTCCTCGGGCCAGCAGCACTAGCTCTGGCCAGCTTCTCATAAGAGTTTCTCTCATTCAAGCCCCTTTGCAACACCATCGTGGGTGGAGAAGGGGCAGCACGCCCCGCCCCAGACATACCAAGCCTGTGGTTGTTTACCCAGGACATTATCAAGGGCCCAGATGACAGATAACTCTATCACTTGGCCAACAGTTGGGTATTGTGGTGTTAGGTTATTTCTGTGTCTGCAGAAAACAGTCCAACTTGGACAAAAGAAATAAATGATATCATTTTTCATTCAGGCAACTAGATTCCGAGGTACAAAAGGCTCCCTGGGGAATGAGGCTGGGACAGCATGGCTCCTGAGAGGCTATTTCCATCTGTCAACTTCTCTAATCTCTTGCTTTCCTTCCTCTGTCTGTTTCCTTCCTCTTGCAGGGGCCCAGTGGAGCCAATACTTGTGGGGAGTGGGGGCCGTTCTCTATGGGTTGGGGGGGGCTACTGGTCCAGTGACTTTTTTCCTCTTTCTTTTTCTTAGAAACCAGTCTCAATTTAAGATAATGAGTCTGGTCATTCACTCGGGTTCACTATTCATAGGGACTTATCCACCCCCACCCTGTGGCGATCTGGCTAAGTAAAACAAGTGAAATCTAAAAGGGAACAATCTTCTAAAAATGTGGTTGGACAGTTTGCAGGCACTAAACCAGCGATGATTGTCTAGGTTACCCACCCCCCACCCCCACCCCCGCCAGCCCCGATGCTTTTCTTTGGGAAGGAGACGCAGAGATGGAACGAGGCTGCCAGCCTTTGATGATGGTGTCAGAGTGACTCTAAAATGTCATCCATACCTGGGATAACAAAGGTTCCTCAGGAGTCTTTGGTCTTCCCGTCATGAAGAGATCCCACTTCCGGTCCAGTTAGTTTCCACCTGGTCTTCCATCCGCTGTCTGTAGTTTCTAGTCGTCACCCATCCGGTCCCCACCCTGCCCTTTTAGTTCCTAGAAAGCAGCACCATGGTCTTGGCAGGTGGGCCATTGGCCACTCTGTTACCACTGTTACCACAACCACCAAGGTGTCATTTAAATTTGAGCTCACAGGGCCTAGAGAGATGGCTCCATTGGCAAGATGCTAGCTGAAAAAGAATCTGAATTCAGTTCCCAGCACCGATGTAAAAGCTGGATGTAATTCCAGCACCAGTGAGGCAGGGACCAGAGGATCCTGCTGCTCCTGGCCAACTGCCCAGCCCAATCAATAGGCCAGAGGTACCAGTGAGAGACCCTGAATCAAGAAACAAGATGGTTGGCTCCCAAGGAACACCAGAGGCTGACCTCTGACCTCCTACACATGCACATGTCAAGATGCATGCATCCACACACAGGCAAACATGCACACACACTGGCACACCCTCCACCAATACATACACAAAGAATAAATGAATGCATGCAGCAACCTTCTCTTTAGTCTCCTCGACGCTCTCTACCCCACCCCCTGGGGTTTGTATACCCTTTCCATGGAAGGCTTTTATTGATGCTCCACCATTTGTAGAATTCTAAATTTTTCCCCAGCCCTTTTCTTGTTGTCTAGGGAGGTAAAAGCACATACTACAAAGTCACCCTGGGACCAGTTTACCCGCCCATCCATCCCTGCTTCTGCTCATCTGAGCAGCTGATACTTCCAACTTCTCTGGAGCTCTAGCCAGGACCCTGAGTTCCCCATGGCTCCTCTGTGGCCCTGCACGCATCCAGCCCACGGACCGCCATAGGCCTGTGTCTGGATTCTCTTCAAGCATCTGTCTCTTGGAAACCTACTTCTTTCTCTTCAGTTTTCCTCCTGAGTCTATCAGTTTTCCCTTATCCTGGTCTCTAATGTCTTGGACAGGAAGTCATGAAATTAGCAGTTTGGGGTACCTCAGAGTCAGCCTGGGGGCTAGGAAGAACTTGCATTCCCAGGCCTTCCCTCCCAGGATCCTGACTGGCAGCTCGGGAGCTGAGTTCAGGGAGCTGCATTTTAACCACACACCAGCGGGGTTCTGAGGCAGCCTACCACGTCAGCTGAATCTGGTGGTGGTGGTGATGGCATGTGTTTTCTGTTTTACAAAGTTTGTCTAATTCTTGTAAAAGGAAAACTCTACTTGTCCAAAGGAAAACTCTGGCTCACCTAGGCAGAAAGAGGACCAGCTTTTACACCATATTGGCAATAGTTACTGTCAAAGCAGTCCTATTTTTATGTCCCTACAAGTGGTATTCTGCTTTTGTTGGAAACTCTAAAGTCCAGATTATGGAATTTGAAAATTCCCACAGTCCTTAAAAGTTAAAAGAGCGGACCTAGGTAGAAGGTTACGGCACAAGGATGGAGATGTATATGGAGTCCTGCCAAGGGTTTGGACAGAAGCAGCCAGAGAGGTCCCAAGGGAACGCCGGGACCCTGAGGAGGTACAGGAGATTGCTAAGCAGAGGAAGGTGGGCGCAGATCCATGGAGGGGCTTAAAGTGTGGGTGTAGCAACGCTTCGCTGAGGGCCTCCATGTGGGCATCCAAGGAGCTTTGTAGGAACACAATGGGGCACCGTTGTCTAGGGAGGTGAGGGTTTGTTGGATGGGGACAGGCAGCCTCAAGACTGCTTTTCTTTCTTTTAAACTACTTTTTTTTTTTTTTTTTTTTTGCCGGGCATTGGTGGCGCACGCCTTTAATCCCAGCACTTTGTTTTGGGAGGCAGAGGCAGGCGGATTGCTGTGAGTTCGAGACCAGCCTGGCCTACAAGAGCTAGTTCCAGGACAGCCTCCAAAGCCGCAGAGAAACTCTGTCTTGAAAAACCAAAACATAAAAAATAAAATAATAAATAAATAAATAAACTACTTTTTTTTAAAAAAAAGAGTTATCTGTTTTATGTGTATGAGTGCTCTACCTGCATGTAATGCTAGATAGAAGAGGGCATCAGATCACGATATAGATGGTTGTGAGCTACCATATGGTTGCTGGGAATTGAACTCAGGACCTTTGGAAGAGCAGCCAGTGCTCTTAACTGCTGAGCCATCTCTCCAGACCTCAAGACTGCTTTTCAATGATGGTTGATGAGCTGGAACTAAGACAGGGGCCACATCACACTGGTTCCTGCAGCGCTGGGCCTTGCCAGCTTCCACATCTGCCCCCAATCGCTGCCCAGGATCAGCTCAAGCTCTGTGACTCTGCACCCCTGTCGGTCAAGCCAGCTCTGCTAGGCCATCAAGTGAGAATATGGCAGACCCTGGGCTCCTGTCCAGGGTGGGAGGCTGCTGGGTGGGATGCTAATTCTCTCCTGAGCTGGAACTATTTTAGTAACAAGGATTATGCCTGTGTTGGCCAGCACCCCAGCAGCCTGCGCTTGGGTAATAGCTAGTGCTGCTGTTTTATTTAAAAACAGAGCAGTGAACCCACCCACGGTACAAGTACTGCTTCCATTTAGGTGTAATTCTTACCAGTCTTATTTGGTGAGGACAGGCGGGTGTGTGTGTGTGTGTGTGTGTGTACATCTGTTCCGTATATCCAGAGTGACACGGGCATTTTTTTTTTTTTTTTTACATTGCAGCATCTTTGTGGCCCTCGTTCTTTTCTTATTATTTTCTTTTAACTTTTTGTTGATTCTTTGTGGCACTTATCTCCCCATCCCTTTGTATCTGCCCTCTGCCCTTGCAGCTTCTCCCACAAAATAAAATAAAATAAAAATCTCATTGTGGAAGCTGTAGTGTGTCACAGTGAGTCACACAGTACACCCTTTAGTCCATACATCTTTACTTGCAAATGTTTGTTGCAATGAGCCATTGGTCTTTTTCCAGGTCTCTGGCTTCTGCTACACTGCCAATACTGAATCCTCACTGAGAATCCTCTTGAGTATCCTGTTGCTCTCTGTGTCATGGAGGTCCTGCAACTTTGGATCTGCAGGACCGGCCCCTTTTCATGCTCCAGCTGTTTACACATGGAGTGGATGTTGGGGTGGGCCAACTCATAGCCCTGGATCTGGACCTGGGTGGTAGCTGAGTTGGTCATCCCACCAGCTCTCCTGCATCCTTACCACCAGGGCCAGTTCTCTAACATGACTAGCTCATCCGGAGCCGAAGGCACCAAGGGGCAGAGGCAGTTCTCCCACTCTCACACCCTTGGGGCCAGTTCACCTGCACCCACACCACTGGCGCCGTCTCTACTCTGTTGCCCAGGCAAGGTGCAGGGCCCGATCCCCGGAGCACTGTAGCTGGTGAGGGGCAGGACCAGCTCCTCTCCTTGCTGTAGGTGGCAAGAGGCAGTAGCCCTCATTCTTAATGGTGGCTCAATGGTTGAGATGTTGGCCACTCAACTTAATGGACTCAGTGGATCCATTAAGAATTGGCTGCTGCCTCCTTCTGGTCTACCTGGTATACATGCTCTTTTACCCTTCTTTTACCCTGGTTGGGCTCTTGTTCTCTAGCTCTGGCCCTGCTCAAGCCCCAATTCTTGCCTCTCTTAGCTCATCCTGGCTCCCTGGCCCATTCTTATATTCTCTCTGTGACAGGCCCATAGTTAAAAATAAAATAATTCATTTTAAAAATGAAACAGTTATACAGTAAGATTCATTAGAATGATCCTTGGCCTATCTTTGTAAGCTGAGCACATACCCATTCCAGAGCTAGCCTTGCTAGCTGAAGACCCATCATCCCCAACCAGATTTTTACCCAGAGAGGCCCCATGACTGGTCCCAAAGGGTATTTGGAACATCTGATGGCTTCTGATATTTTCAGCACTCTAAATATAATGGAATCCTATTTGTTGGCAGCTCTTTTCTTTACCTTTTTTTTTTTTTTTTTCAACAGGGCCTCTGACCAAGGTTATTAAGGTTTTGAAATTATTATGTAGCCAAGGATAACCTTGAACTTGTAATCCTCCTGCTTCCACTTCCCATGCTGGGACTTCAGGTGTGTGCCACCATGTCTTGCTAATGCGGAGTTGAAGATTGGACATACATGCTTCATGCATGCTAGGCAAGCACTCTCCCAACTAAGTTATGTCCCCAGCCCCTCCTCCCTCTATGTCCATCCCTGGTGGAATATTTTTTTATCTCAAAAGTTACTGGAATAATACAATGAGAAATTACTCTGAAACACAGTTGATTGTCCCAGATGTCCTCCACCTAGAAGGCCAGGGGGTATATGTCTGTGGCTGTTTGGATCCAGATTTGCTGGCTCCTGACCAAATGGGACAAAGCTGAGTTTCTAAGATAAGAAAGTCAGACGAAGAAGAAGAGAGAAACCAAGGGAACAGGTGGATGTATGTTGTGGAGCAATGACCCTTGCTGTGGAGAAGTGACCCTTGCTGGTGTGGCCTGAGTGAGCATCCGTCTGGGGACACTGATGGGTAGGAGGCAGTCATGCAGATCTTACATACATTTCTCTGCACTTAGGATTATTTATCCTCCCAGACGGGAAATGTGTCTATGGCTCCTGATACACTGTTTGATTGCTGTCTAGAAGGCAGGCACCACTTTACAGTCCCACAAACCAAGCAGGCCAACGGAGGGCCACACCCTCCGGAACACATTAGTATGTGTTAATGTACAGGATGGACGGGCATGCTCCCAGGCTGGCAGGCTGGGGAAGAGCAGCCCTTCCACCTCACGGTGAGAGCATGCAGCTCTTTAGCCCCTGGGGCCCACTCCAAATACATTTGCCAGGGATTTAAGGGTCATTAGTAGATGTTGCTGAGCCACAAGACCCAGACATGGAGTGTGAGCTTCAAAGCAGGAATTCACTTGGGTCCCTTTGTCAAAGGCACAAACAAACCTCCTCTCTATCAATGACAACTCTCTCCACATTCAGTTTCCTGTGGACATGAGGTGGGTGGGGACAGAACCCCATAGCCAATGGCCTGATCAGAACTATGAGGAACAGAAGAGAGGTCATTTGGGCAAAGAAAAACCATGGGTAAAGCAGTTGCACTGCACTTGCCTGGCTGGCTTTAAACCTCAGTGGTTGCTAGGCATTAGCGATGCTTAGCAAAGTATGGCCTCTCTCCAAGGCTGGCCCACCGCCTGTTGCATTAAAGGCTGAGGGCTGACTGTGGCTTTTATAGGTGGATGTTAGCAGTCGAGACAGGGTTTCTCTGTGTAGCTCTGGCTGTCCTGGAACTCACTCTGTAGATCGTGCTGACCTGGAACTCACAGAGATCTGCCTGTCTCTGCTTCCCAAATGCTGGCATTAAAGGCGTGAGCCACCACTGCCCGGCTCTAAGTCTTCCATTCTTACAGTCCTACTCCATCTTCTACAATGATCCCTGAGCCACAAGAAAAGGTATTCTCTCTGTCTGTCTGCCTCTCTCTCTCTCTCTCTCTCTCTCTCTCTCTCTCTCTAATTAATTATTTAATTAACATGTACATGTATATGTGTGCATGCCTGAGTGTGTGTATTTGTATCAGGTGTGTGTGCTTGAGGACCAACATTGTTGGCAGCATTAGTCATAACGACCAATGTTTGAAAACAACCTAAAGTTAAAAATTGATGAATGTATGTTCTTGATTTGGAGTATCCATACAAGGAAAAATTATGCAACCAGAAGATGAAATGTCCCATAACACAGGGGAGCCTTGAAAATGTGTACTAGGTGAAAAAGAAAACTGTTTCTAACTATTGGACCATATGAGTCTAGTGCCTACAGAGACAGAGCTAGACTAACTGTTTCTAGGTGCTGTAAATCAAGGGATTAGAGGACAGTTGTGAATGAGGATGACATTTTTTTTTCTTTTCTTCTCTCTCTTTTTTTTTTTTTTTTTGAGATAGGGTTTCTCTGTGGCTTTGGAGGCTGTCCTGGCACTCACTCTGTAGACCAGGCTGGTCTTGAACTCACAGATCTCCGCCTGCCTCTGCCTCCCGAGTGCTGGGATTAAAGGTGTGCACCACCACTGCCCAGCTTAGGATGGCATTTCTTTGTGTGTCATGAAAATGTTTTGGATTTAGATAGCAGTGATGGCGGCACAATCTTGTATTAGTTAAGGTTTGCATTGTGACAAAAGAACTTGAAGAAGGCAACTTATGAATGAAAGGTTTTAATTGGGTTGACGGTTTCAGGGGTTAGAGTCCCTGATGAAAGAACAAAGGCATGGCAGCAGGAACAGCTCACACCTTAATCACAAGTAGGAGGCAGAGAGAATACTAGGAATGGCAAAAAATCTTTTGAAACCTCAAAGCCTGTCCCCCAATGGCACATCTCTAACAAGGCCACGCCCCTTAATCCTTCCCAAACAGTTCTACCAACTGGGGACCAAGGAGTCAAACACATGAGCCTATGGGGGTCATTCTCATTCAAGCCAGCACTTAGTGAAAACTAAAGCCACTGAATTGCATGCCTTTTGTAGGAGACCATACTATGTATGGTAATGTAAAAAAATTGAGAAAATCTAGTGGTGGGTGTAATGGTCTTGGGCTAAAGATGATGTATCATCTATCATCACTGTGTTCTTTATTGGAACACATTAAAGACAGTGGATTCATAGCATGTGAATTATATAAAATAGGAAAATAAGCAATGAGCAGAGCAGGGTGACACATGCCTATGATCCCAGCAGTTGGGGAGCAAAGGCAGGAGGATGGGGAAGTCAAGATCACCCTTGGCTACATCCATAGTGTGTCAAAAGCGAGCCTGGTGTGATTTCTATGCCCCCATATCATCTGCACCATGGAAAAGAAAAGAAGAAATAGACAAGATATAGGACGCACAATATCTGACATCTTCTGGCGTTCTCAGAATGTCTAATGTGAAGCCCGTCCCCTTCCTTTCTCCTCCCTTCCTCCCGCCCTCCAGGCCCTTCTCCTCTTTTATTGTGCTAGGTATTTGGGATGGAGCCTGGGAGCACACTAAGCGTGTCCTCTACCTCTGGATGCCTCCAGCCTGAGCTTGCATTTCTAACAAGCTCCCAGGCTGTGTCCCTATTGCTAGTCTAGACCAGAATATACCAAGATGTTTTGGCATTCTAGTTATCTCTAGATTATACAATTGCTCCCTCCCTCCTTCCTTCCTTCTCTCTCTCCCTTCCTCCCTCCCTCCCCCTCTCATCCTAATTGAATTTAATTACATGTATCTGGGGCTGGAGAGATAGTTCAGCAGTTAATAGCACTGGCTGTTCTTCCAGAGGACCCAGGTTTGATTCTCAGCACCTACACAGTGGCTTACAACGGTCTGTAACTCAATTCCAGAGGATTTAATGTCTTCTTCTCACCTCTAAGGGTACCAAGCACACATGAAGTACACATGCAAAACATTCACATTCATGCCCTCCTCTCTCTCTCTCTCTCTCTCTCTCTCTCTCTCTCTCACACACACACACACACACACACACACACACACACACACACACACACGAAAATAAGCAAATAAAAACTTAAAAGAAACAATGTGGAATGCTAAATGCTGTTCACCCATGGTTACATGGTGCTGGGAAGAAGCCAGTTGGGAAACAGAAGGTTTTGAAAACCGGCTCCTGCGGGATCCAATGGTCTTTCCTGAAACAGGGAGATGCCATCAGGAGAAAGCAATGAAACTGGAGCCCCAGCCAGACCACAGCCCAACAGGGTTTTCTCTTGGCGGCAGCATGAGCCATCCTGCGCCAGAAGGCCACCTGCAGAGCTGCGGGCTGTGAAAAGCCAGTCAGTGTGAGCCCAGCCCCCAGCCTGGGGACTCACAGTGCGACTTGGAGGACCTGCACGACCTCAGGCTTCTGTCTAATGAATGGGAAGATCTCGCTTCCTTCCTTTCCTTCGAGGCGTTCCAGGCTTTTCCAGCGGCCACCCAGAACTGAAATAAGCGTTCAATGGGCATGGCCAGACTCCATCACGAAAATAAACCTAAATAATATCCCAGAAAATTGTAAATGGTGTGTTTAGGAATCGGAATGTATGAGGTGAGGTGTCTCTTCCTCTATTATAGCTTTCATGAAACACATAAGAATGCTTCCCTGGGCTAAAGTTAGAGTCGACACATAGTTTACACCAGCAAACATCCAGTCAGGCATACACACTTCCAGTGGGAAATCTCTCTGGGACCGACAAGGTCCTCACAGCCAACACCAAGAGCAGGAAGGCTGTGGTGTGGTCCCAAGACTCAGGAAGGGAAAGTAGCACAGGCTTCCCAACCACATGCTCTTACAACTTCCACACCACAGCACTGAGAGAGAGCTTCCAGATGGGGATGGATATTTGGGATGGAGAGGTCATGTGTCCAGCATCATGGAGAAGCATAAATATCAAGTTGAATTCAACTCATCTAATGAATCCTTTGCCTGATCACTTCTTTCAGCATTTTTCTTTCCCCTAATTATTATCATAATTATTTTGTGTGTACAGTGTGTGTGTGTGTGTGTGTGTGTGTGTGTGTGTGTACATTCATGTGGAAGCCAGATCTCAACCTCTGGATGTTCTTCCTCAGGGGAAGTCCATCTTTCATGGAACCTGGATCATTTTTAGATTAGGTGACATTGGTTGGACAGCCAGCCCCAGGGACTCACCTCCCCTGCCAACCCCTCAAGCTGTGTGTCAGGGAACTTGGGTCCTCATGTTTAGGTGGCAAACATTTTGCCTATTGGACTGTCTTCCCAGCCCCCATTTTAAAGTTTTATTTGATGGTGCTAGGGATCAAAATTAGGGCATCTAGGTATTCTAGGGACTTAAAAAATAAAAGGCTTAGGTAGGTTGTCAGGTATGGTAGCATACCCCTGTAATCCCATTTGGGAAGTTGAAGTAGAGAGACCAGGAGTTCAAGGTCATCCTTGGATATATAGCAAGTCCTAGCTTAGCCCGAGTTACATGAGATCTTGTCTAAATAAAATAAAACAGTAAAATAAAATAGAATCTTAGATAAGCATATATTTTCCTTTATGTATGTGGCTGTTTTATTGCTTGGTTTGTTGGTTTTTGTTTGTTTCATTTTTTGTTTTTTGAGACAGGATCTTACTAGGTAGACCAGGCTGTCCTTAAACTTGTGATCCGGAGTAACACCCGAGCTCCCAGCTAGACACTGTCTTCTATCTACCTAGAACCCTCAGGGGCAATAGCCCTGCTCCATCCTGGCATCCAAGGTCAAAGAAGCTGCCAGGACCCTGAAAGAATGAAGGATCAAAGAGAAGTCAGCAGGTTTCCCAATGCTTCCAATAGAAGATGCCAGGTGAGACCCACTGGCTGAAGAGGCCTTGTGTGCAGATCCAGGAGGACCGGCTGGGAAAGGCACAGGTTCGTGCAACATGAAAAGATGCAGGTGGGGTGTGGCAGAATCCGGACCGTTCCCAATACAGATGCCACAATCATGGTTGGCTCACCCTATCTTTCTGCTGCGTCCCCTATGCCCACAAGGCCCTGGAACTACAGAGTTGCTCTGAACTACAAAGATGAGAAAAGCTCAAATTCACATCTGTAATTACTGAGTTCAGCTGCGATTGATTAACTTGAGTTTGCTGCAGCTGGACAGAATGGGGTCTCAGAGAGAGACCTGGAGGAGAATTTGTTTCCTAGACTGCTTCCACCCCAAATTGCAGATCATTTGTTTCTTCTTTCTGTCTGGCCACTAGCTGATTTAGGCATACAGCCTCTCTGGTTGTGATTCCTTGGGCTTCATGACCTCGCTGCAGCCACCACTACTGAAGTTCAAGGTACAACCAGAGTACATGCAGGACATACCCCAGTGGGGCATGGCCCAGAGTGTGGTTTGCCTTAAGCCCTTCAGAAGACTGTCAGGGACCCAACAGACTGTCAGGGACCTTCAGTGGAGTAGATCCTGACCTAATTAGCAACCTATTTACAATCTTTGGCAACAACAGTTGTAGGGGAAGCCGTAGCCTCACCTACTTAGGGGCTGGCTACAGGTGTGCCTGACCCTAAGTAGGCGTGGCTACGGCTTCCCCTACAAACAGAAACTATGGCTTCTTAAGAATTTCACCTGTTGTAGCTGGAGAGATGGCTCAGAGGTTTAGAGCACTGGCTGCTCTTCCAGAGGTCCTGAGTTCAATTCCCAGCAACCACATGGTGGCTCACAATCATCCATTATGAGATCTGGTGCCCTCTTCTGGTGTGCTGATATACATGGAAGCAGAATGTTGTATACACAATAAATAAATAAAATCTTTAAAAAAAAAAAGATTTTCACCTGTTGAGCTGGGGGTGTGGTTGAGCTGGTTGAGTGCTTGTCTAGTATTCATGAGGCCCTGAGTTTAATCCCCAGCATGGCATAAAACTTATGTGGCTCATGATTATAATCCTAGCACTCAGCAGGCAAAGGCAGGAGGCTGGAAAGTCATCCTTGGCTACACAGTGAGTTTGAAACCAGCCTGGGCTACATGAGACCCTGACTCAAAAAAAGAGGCAGGGTCTCATGTCTTTTGTTAAGAGCTGTCTTTTGTTAAGAGTATATTGTTAAGTGTAACAATATACTTACATGTGACCATAGCATTACGGAGATGGAGGGAGGAGGATTATGTTGAGTTCAAGGCCAGCCTGGGCAATACAATAAGACCTTGCCTCTAAAAAGCAAGCAAACGGACAAAAATAAACAAAAAAAGCATCTAGTGCATCTCTGCTAATTAACCAGTAAGCATTTATTGACTATTTACTATCTATATTGAACTTCTACTGTGTGTATTAAATAACTACTATGTGTATTGAACACCTACTCTGTATATGGAACACCTAATGTATATAACACCTACTGTGTGTATCAAACACTAAGTCTGTGTATAGACACCTAATGTGTGTAGTGAACACCCACTGTGTGCCAGGCTATTTTAGGCAGCTATGATCTCAGTGAATGAACAGGCAACATAAACATAACAAATGGGTCTGGAAGATCTGGTTTTGTCTCCGCTCACATCAGTCCTGAGGAAACAGGTGTCTGTGCTTCAAGCTGAGCAGTCCTGTGATAAATTTAATTGCAAGGCATTTCCTACCCACCCACCTCTGACTCCCCTCCCCCTCAAATCAATCCCCAGTCAAGGCCAACTTCAAAATCCCTCAGTCATCCCAGCCAGTCCTTCTGCAGCTTGTGGGAAGGCCCCAAGAGGAATACTTTTTTTTTTTTTTTTCAAAAGAAATGCAGGGAGTTTAATTACCTCGTGGCTGCAGAGGTGATTTTCATTTGTCAGAATACAGAATAGACAGGTCCTGGGAAGGCCCTTGGGCCCAGGCTGCCCTGGTAGCTCTCTAGGCCACAGGCACAAACGATAGGAATGCTTCAAAAGCCTCCGCTGCATGTGGCCTTCGGTTTTACCACTGGCCTCTGTGGGCAGTTTAATTAATAAATGTCCATTGCTTGTCATTTGTCATTAGCAAAACAGGAGGGGAGGAGAGATGCTGAGAGGCCAGGAAAGCTTGCTCTGAGCATGGTGCATGGATGAATTAAAGTCCTGGTTATCAATCCTGTGGATCAGCCCACGCTGTGCCTGGCAGCCCCAACCATGTCCCCCTTGCTCCAACGCTATGCCCATGGTTTTTGGGAAGGCTGTTGAGCAACACTGGTGGGAACCAGTTCCATTCTCACAACTAAGATCTCACAACAACAATGTAAGCCCCGAAAGATCCTGTGAACCCCCTTCTCTAGCTCTGTGACATCTGTAGGAAGGTTGCGCCCACCATCCAGCACCAGATGAAATGAACAGTGCTTGTCAAGGCACAGTCTGGGGCACCTTGAGTGCTCGATAAACTCTCCCAATTAATATAATCTCTTCGACTCTCAAGAAACATTCTTGGACTTGGGTAGACAGTGCCCAGGAGAGAGGCAGAGGCTGGAAAGGTCAGGATTGGCTGTTTTATGCTGCACTGTTGAGTGAGTCCAGGTCTCAGAGGCCCAAGAATTGAAGTCAAGTTCATATCCTCTGTGTCTGATGGCTTCTGTGGGCGCTATACTCTTTACTCCTGTTTCAGACTGGGGGCATATTTGTGGCTGGGAAACCTCCTTGCTTCCAGCAGAAGAAAGAGAGACAAGCAACGATGAAACATACTCAGTACTGGAAACTTCTAGGAGGGAGGGCCATAGGATGGAGCTCACATTGGCTAGAGCAAGTCACACTGTCCCCCAAGCCTGAGTAAGGTCAATGGGTGAGAGAAGTCAAATTCTTCCAGAGGGAGAGAGAGAGAGAGAGAGAGAGAGAGAGAGAGAGAGAGAGAGAGAGAGAGGGAGAGAGAGGGAGAGAGAGAGAGAGAGAGAGAGAGAGAGAGAGAGAGAGAGAGAGAGATTTGTAAACACTGGCACAGCGAAGTCCACACATGCCCTCTGATAGTTAGGAGACACAGAGGGACCCCTTTATCAATGTTAAGGCAAGGGTCAGAAGATGTCAGGGAGGGCCTCCTGAGGAGGTGAGAGGGAGCTGGGTCTTGCAGAAAGAGTAAGAGTTCACTAGGTGGGGAAAAGAAGGGCCATCTGGAAAAGGCAGAGATGAAGCTCTGGAAAGGAGGGGTGTGCTGGGGTTGTCTGACAGGGTGTGTGTCAGGGCCAGGTTGGGGGTGGGCGTGTCGTAAACTAGGTTGGAGCCTCGCTATCTTTCTCTATCAAGCTAAGGATTTTTGACAACTCTCCAAGGGAGAAAGGGACATATCAGGATAATCAGACATGACTTTGAGCCCTGTAGAAGGGGAGATGGGATGGAGGGCTCTTTCTTCCAAAATGCAAACAAAGGGAAGTCATCGACAGGGGTTAATCAGGGAGAATCCACAGGTGAGGTTTCCTGCATTGCCCCAGGGATCCTAATAGCCCGCATGGGCTGCCTGGAGGGTCATGCTCCAAGGCACTGGCCTGAGCCTGGGTCCCTACCAAGCCCTGAGGACCCGTGCGACCCGGGTTCCACCCCCAACCCCACCCCATGTCGCATCCATCCCCTCCCTGGCCCCCGCAGGCTAGGCCTGGCGGCTATTTGTGTGGGATCCGATAGTAATTTGGGCCCCTGTGGGCTGCAGTCAATTGTCGCGTTTGCACAGCGCCAGGCTGAAATAGCCCGGCGCGCGGCCCAGGAAATGAGCTCAGGCCCCGGCCGCGGCCAGCGCTGGGCTCCGGCCTCCCCTTCCCGGCGCCCAGCCGCGCCGAGCGGTCGCGGCTATTTTTTCATTTGACCGACTTCAACAGGCAATTTGAATTATGAGCATGAAAACGTGCCCTGGGCTCTGTCTGCCACCGAAGGCTCGGTGCGAGTGGGAGTCGCTGGCTGGCATGGGTCCCCAAGAGGCTCCTCTGGGGTCAGGGTGGGGCCGAAGCCAAACAAGATCCGGGAGGCCACCTTCAGGAGGCAACGAAGAAAGTCATCATCCCCTGGGGATAGGTGACAGTTTTACAAAGTGGAGTCTCACCGTTAGGACCTTAGAACATTTGAAGAATAGTGTATCCGTCTTTGTATTACACACACACACACACACACACACACACACACACACACACACCACGCATGCGTGGATACATTTGTCAGTGTTGCAGCTATCACAGGGCCTATAGGATTCTGGGTCTGAAATTTTAACTAAATGGATATTTTTATTAGTTATTTGAGAATTTCATAGTGTATTTTGATCATATTCACTTCAACTCCTCCCCTCAACTCCTCCCCTCAGTGCTTCCCAGATCCATCCCCATCTCCTTATCCCTGCAGAGTCCTGTCTTTTAAAGAAATTTAATAACTAATCAATTCCAATTTGTGCCATCCACTTATTTCTGGGTGTGGGGCCAATTCACTGAAGCGTGGCCAAAATATCTTAAAACGGAGCCCCCTCCTCCAGAAGCCGGAGGCTGCCCATAGTTCCTCTTGTAGGGGTGAGGACCCACTGTAGCTGCCCGTAGTTCCTCAGGTAGGGTGGGGACTCGTGAACCTCTTCTACTCTCTTCTAGAATGTTGACTGGGTTGAATTTGTGTCCATCTTGTATAGGCAACTGCCCTCTGTAAGGTCATGAACACAGTGGCGTTGAGTGTCCAGAAGACATTGTTTTGCTCTGGTCCTCTCTGATCCCTGGCTCTTACTTTCCTGTCCTTCTTCTGTAACTGGAACCAGTTTTTTTCTTTTCTTTTTCTAAACATGCTTCCTTTTTTCTTTTGAGACAGTCTGCTGTAGCCGAGGCTGACCTCAGACTCTGTGGAGCCAAGCATGACCTTGAACGTCTACTCTCCCTGCCCCCACCTCCTGAGTGCTGGATTAGAAGTATGAACCACCACATCCAGACTATGTGGTACTGGGCTTGAACTCGGGCCTGTGCATGCTAGGCAAGCTTTCTGCCAACTGAGCTATATCCCATAGGCCTCTGAACTCTCTTTGTCATTGCTATACAATTTTCAATCTACCTTTGGATAGTATTCCATTGGATGAATGTATCATAATTTATAACCCCCTTTGTTGGCTAGGGGAAGGCATCTCTGGTTTTCCCCATCATAAATAACACCCCAATAAATGTCTCTGTAGATACCAAAATTGTTCTGTCTTCCTTGTGAATTATTTCCTCAGGATTAATTCCCAGGAGGAAGATGATGAGGCCAAAGGTTGGGGACATTTTTATGATACTTGGTATTGTGACCAAATTGCTTTCCAAGGGGTTTTGTCTGATAATTTATTGTTTTAAAAGAAGAAAGGAACCAAGTGTGTACAGAGTGTTTCCTTATACACATAAGAAGCTCAGGCCTTGGGGACAAGGAGATCAGGTGTTGACCAAAGCTCCAGGTGGCAGCACAGAGGTTTAGCTGAAAATGGCTGGAAGGCGGGAGAGCTGGGAAAACATAGGAACTTTCAAGAAGCATGGGCTGCTAGGAGTTTTGAACTCCCTTTCCCACCTTCTCTTTTGTTCCCATCAGGTGTTTAGATTCGTCACTTCCTGTCTATACCTCAAAATCCTGGGTTGCCTGGGAACTGGTCTATCTGGGCATTCAAATCTCATGATTTGCTAAGTCAGCCTTAGGATAGAGTGGGAATAGTTTGCACCTTGGGTTTCTTGCCATCTTTGTGTTTTCTGTGATGCAAACCCATCCCTGAGGGACAGTTCTGGGTTCTGGTGGAACCACCTGTAATTTTGTTTGTGTTTCTTTGTTTATTTGAAATAGGGTCTTGCTATGTAGCTCTGGCTGTCCTGGAACTCACTCTGTAGACCAGGCTGGCCTCAAACTCAGAGATCTGCTTGCCTCTGCCTCCCAAGTGCTAGGCTGGTAAATTTCACAATGATTGGGCACGTCCAATTTGCAGCCTGGTGGCCACACAAAGTCAAAGACTAGCCACTCAACACAAAATTGTAAACTTACTTAAAACATAAGAATTTGGGGACTGGAAAGATGGGTCAGTAGGTAAAGTGCCTGCCATGGGCATGAAGACCCAAGTTCTAGTCTCCAGTACCCAGTAAAACGCAACATGGTGGCTCTTGCCTGTAACCCCAGTACTGGGAGGAGGTGGCAGGTAGATCTCTAGAGCTTATTGGTTAGTAAAGCTAGCCAATCAGTCAGTTCCAGGTTCAATGGGAAACGCTGTCTGAATGGTGGACAGTGACCTTGGAAAACACCTCATGGTGACCTCTGGTCTCCACATGTATGCACATGTGCACACACTCACAGAGATATGTACACACACACACACACACACACACACTCACACACACACCCATTATGAGATTTGGGGGATTATTTTTTGTAACTCAGTTGTGTGGTTCTTAAGCATGCATGTTGTAGATGTCAGTATCATGTCACAGTGTCAAAAGGTTGGATGTATGCATTTGATTCACATGGTGTCTTAGCCGTGTCTCTCCAGGAGACTGCCTGTATCTCACGCATCATTTGAGTATCATGTGCTTGGTCCAGGGCCTGCTTGTCAGCACACACTCAGAAGGGAAGCTGTTGATGGAAAGGCCTTCAGTGAGACACTGAGACCCCACCAGGGTAGGAGTGGGTAAGGGAGAGAGGAGACAGAACCATCCATCTACTCTCTTTATGGGGGTGGGGCTTCCTAGGCACAGTCCCTTGACCACCACCGTTACCAGATCACTGCCCCATATGAGTTCTGGGTAAGTTGGGAGAACATTTAATTGATCGACCTTGGTCACATGTCCCACTCTGGCTGCTGGTGAGAGGCTATGGCCTCTCTAACTTCCATCTGGGGAGCTCTGACTACCCCTTGCCTCCAAAGCCTGATTCAGCAAGAGACCTTCCCCATCTCCAGTGTGTGATGCTAAGCAGCTGTGGAATGACAAGTATCTAACAGTGACCTAGCATGAACCCACTGAGTGCCAGGTGGTACCCAAGGTACCCAAGATTGGGGATCTGGCTGAAAAGCAATCCCAGCTCTATTTATCTCGCCTGTAGGGTACCTGACCCTTGACAGGGTTAGTCCTTAGACTTATACCATTCTGCTTACGCCTCGCTGTGGTTAGAGCTGAATTATAGGAGCTAAGGGCTAAGGCTGCAGCAGACCCTGCAAAGAGTTAGGCAGTGGCACAGAGGACCAACTCCTAGCTGGGTATACCTGGAAGGGACAGGCCTGCCGAGCAGGAGCATTGAATGTAAACGTGCAAACACAAGGTAGTGTTAACATTCTGGCTACAGGATTCAGACATGGCCAAAACTCAGGCTGAGGCTTGTCCTCAACTAAGAAGTCGTGGGACCTGTAAGTGGTGTTGCGTCACAGGGACCACACCCTCATGAAGGGGTTCGTGAAATTCCCCCGAGAGTGGGCCAGTTATCTGAGAACTATTTCCACTCTTTTCTGCTGAGCTCTTGGACCTCCAGAACCGTGAACCAAAACAAACCTCTTCCTTAATCAGGTGTGGTGGTCCATGTCTATCATTCTAGCACTCAGCGGGTAGGCAATAGGATCAGAAGTTCCAAGTCACCCTGGACTATATGCTGAGCTCCAATTCAAGGCTAGCCTGGGATACACCAGACCATATCAAACAAACAAACAAACAACAATAAGCTCTTTATAATTACCCAGTGTGGTGGTTTTAATGAGAAATGACCCCCCATAAGCTCAGGCTTTGAACACAGTTCTCAGCTGACCGTGCTGTTAGGGTGGGGTTAGGAGGAGTGGCTTTGTTAGCCTTGCCCTACTTCCAGTTAGCCCTCTGTTTCGTGCTTAATGTTGAGGCTGTGAATACTCAACTTCCTGTTCTGTCCGCCATGCCTACCTGCAGCATGCCTCCTGCCATGATGGACTCTTGTCCAAAGGTCAAATAGATTCTTCTTTTCCTTCTTTCCTTCCTTCTTTCCTTCCTTCTTTCCTTCCTTCTTTCCTTCCTTCCTTTCCTTCTTTTTCTTTTTCTCATCCTCTTCCTCTTCTTCCTTCTGTTTTTTTTTTTTTAATTTTTTGAGACAGGGTTTCTCTGTGTAGCCCTGTATGTCCTGGAACTAGCTTTGTGGACCAGGACATCCTTGAACTCAAGAGATCTGCCTGTCTCTGCCTTTAGAGTGCCACAACACCCAGTGACTCTTTTTTCTATAGGCTGCCTTGGTCATAGTGTTTTATCACAGCAAGACACAGATGACTGGTACAGCCAGTGCCATGTATTCTGTGACAGCAATGGAAATCAGAGTAAGGCAGGCAGGCCATCGTGGCTGGGACATAGAGTGCAAAAATACGCTTGAAAAAAGCTCTTGTAATTTGTGCCAATGGCATGGAGCATTGAGGAGTACAATAAAGGCAGTCTCTTAGTTAGGCTTTCTATTGCTATGAAGAGACACCATGACTACGGCAACTCTTACAAAGGAAAGCATTTAACTGGGGTAGCTTACAGTTTCAGAGGATTAGTCCATTATCGTCGTGGTGGGACATGATGGTGTGCAGGCAGAGATGGTGCTGGAGAAGATGCTGAAGAGTTCTATATCTTGATTCCCCAGGCAACAGGAAGTGAACTGTCTACCACACCGGGCATAGCTTGAGCATATGAGACGTCAAAACCCATCCCCACAGTGACACAGTTCCTCCAACAAGGCCACACCTGCTCCAACAAGGCCACATCTCCTAATAGTGCCACTCCCTATGGGCCAAGCCTTCAAACTCACCAGTCAATGGTTCCTATTGAAGCCACCAAAAGCAGTTAATGTGTTTCCTGATCTTACTGAAGGCTGAGGCTGTGTGAGGACTTTAGCTTCACCCAGTCCTCCAACAATCTATATATGTCTGTCACTACAAACACAGAGAGAAGGAGTGAGAGAGAGTGAGACAGAGACAGAGAGACAAGGGGGTTGAACTTCTCATCCTCCTACCTCTACCTCCTGTGAGTGCTAGGATTGCAGGTGCATGCTACCAGACCCCATTTCAAGCTCTATTTGGAGAATTCGGAAACTGAGAATCAGAGGGGTTAAGTAACTTACCCAAGGCCACACAGCTAATAAGTTGGTAGATCTAGGACTCTGAACCAGAGAAGAAAAAAGCCCCCCTGCTCCTCCCCTGGCTTTATTGCCCCCTTGGACTGTGATTCATGCAGGCTTCCTTCTCCACCTCCTTGCTCTCTTCACCTACGGGACAGTGAGTGCCTAGTTATGACAGTCTTGGTGCCTAGCGTCCTCATCTTCCCCAGCAAAAGCAACCCAACGAGACTGAGGAGAAGCTAAGAGTCAGTGTGGGGCATGGAGCGAACACATGGTTTGTTAAGGGGAAAGCAGTTTTGACTCATTTAGCACCCCATGATTGTCTCCTGGACCAGCACTGTACCCTGGTGGCAGTTATGAAAACAGAGTACAGCCAGGGTTGGGAAGCAGAGACTCTGGCTCACAGGAAGGAGATGCCTGGCCCCCCGACACCGGGGCGTGGGGGGCAGGGGGCCTCAGGAAGGCTTCTTAGATAAAGTGGAATTTGGGTCTGGCTTTGGGGAACGCTATAGTGGAGTGCTGTAGAATGGGGGATGGGCCAGGATTGCAGTTGAGAAACCGCAGAAGCAGAAATTTGTCCCCAACCTCAGAGCACAAAATGACTTCTGAATTCTTCAGGGTCACAAGCCCCTGCTCCTACCTCAAGAATTGGGACAGTTTACTCCCTGTCTTTTCTGTTGGTCCCTGGAGTTGGGAGCCTGCAACCCCATAGATGCTGGTGCCTGACACTATCCTAGAAAACCCGAGGCTGAAACACAAGGACCTGCGGACTTCAATCTCAGCTCTGCCACTCAGTGGCTATGTAGATTTCAGAAAGTGTTTGCCATAGCTGGGCCTTGGTCTCCTGGTCCTAGACATGGGGCAATGGATAAAGCAGCCAGTATCCATCCCCGGAGCCTTGACTTTATAATATTTTATTTATTTATTTGAGAGGTCTCATGAAGCCCAGGCTAGACCCAAATTTGTTATGTAGGTGAGGATGACCTTGAATGTCTGACCTTCCTTCCTGTACTTCCAGTGCTGGGACTGCAGGTCACCCTTATGCTGGGGACCAAACCCAGAGCTTCATGCATGTTAGGCCAGCACTGTGCCAACTATCTACACCCTCAACCCCTGTGCCATCTTGAAGAATAGGAAATCCTAGTGTCTGCCTTTTGGGAAGACTTACTTCTTTCTATCTCATAAAGTTCCAAGGCAGGCCTGTGACTACAGAAGGTCTTGAGGCCAGGGACCCCAGGCTGGGAATATCACTGGAAGCTTGTTTGTTCTATGGGTGCCTGGAGATCAGGATGAGCAGAGTGCACCCAGGCCTGTGGGTGTTCACTAAGACTCATCCCCTCCCAACACAAGCAATTCTCTTCAGTTGCTAGAGTGGGGAATCCATGGCTTACCACAGACATCTGCCATCACTGTTATTAATCTGTTGTCACAGTGAATAACATATACATGAGGCATGTGGTGTCACCATTTAACAGATGAGGTGACAGAGGCTGAAAGATATTAAGTGAATCAGGTCTGGTGTCTCAGGTTTATAATCCCAGGGCTGGGGGATGCTGAGGCAGTGGAGTGACAAGTGCAAAGTCTCACTGAGCAGCTCAGTGAGACCCTATCTCAAAACAAAGTAAAATGAGGGCTGGGGGTGTGGTTCAATGGCAGAATGTTTGCCTATAATTCTCAAGAGTCTGGGTTCATCTCCAGTACTGCCGGACACATGGATGGATGGATAGGTGAACAAATGGGTGGATGGATGGATGGATGGGCATTGGGTGCCCTCCCAGTTCACTCACTAAGTGCAGAGCAGGGACTCAGGCACAGATATGTTCAGTGGCAATGTCCTCAAGCCTCGTGTGTCACTCAGGACCCCAGGGATGCTTCCTTGTTGAGGCTCCAGGTCAGCTGCCACCGGTGCGTCAGCGGGAGCCTCAGAATTTTCCTGGATGCCCAATGAGGTCTGGGTTCAGGACCAGCCAGGCCAGGCAGGCTCTAGGAATTGTGTGTTGTAGACTGCCCTCCACCACCACCACGAATGCCCTGCAGGTCAACTTGTCCCTTGTCCCGCTGTCCCAGATAAAAAACCTCAACCCAACTGGTCATTACCACTTGGCACAGGGACCTTGTGGTTTCTGGATGGCTTGTATTGACTCGTGAAGTCTTCATAGGACATGAGACTGGGCTAAATTTAAGCTCTGTCACAGACAATTTAACGGTTTTCAACTGGGGGGAGGTAATTGAATGCTAAACCATAATTACCAATACAACTGATCCCTTAATTCCCAAAACAATGTGTGGAGGTGTGCAGAACCCAAACCAGCCCAATTTGAATTCTGTCTCATGATAAAATGCAGCATTGAGGCTGATTGCTTCTCTGGCTCACAGTATTTTAAGACAGAACAGGTTGGTTTTGGTTTTTAATATGGCTTTTTATTTTCAACTGTCTGAAATTTGAGGTCACCTCCCCTGAAAGGTAAAGGATCTGGGTCTCTTGTCTGGGGCATTCTGTGGGGTACCAGCATTGCTTCCCTTGGTCATAGCAAGGCCAACTGTGCCAGGGGAGGTGGGGATGTGTATGCCAGTGCCTGGACAAGCGCAGTTTACCTGCCCCCTAGAGTCACAGAGTACTTTGAGCCCATGGAGCCTTGGATAAGTTCTGCAGTGAGACATGAAGATATGTAAAGTGAGACTGTAGGATCTGGGGCAATTAGTGACCTTCTGTGACTCTGCTCGTTAGTCAGTAAAATGGGTGTATCTTAGTCTCATGTGTGGTGATATTTTATTTATGATATTTGGGGGGGCACCAGATGTAGCACAAATTCAAATTGGTCTTAATAATAAAAACCCCAAGTCAGATATAGGAGTAAATGTTGAAAGATCAGAGAAGCAGAGTGGCAAGGCCACTGGTTCTTACCTCTACTGAATCTTCAGACCAAATAAATGGGTGATCCTGTCTCTAGGAATCCTCAGACTGAATGCCCTGAGCTCCTGTCTCTCCCCCCCCTTATATTTCTCTCTCCGCCCAGCCATATCACTCCTGTCTCCACCTCACCAGTGCTGAGATTAAAGGTGTGAGCTCAGTTTCTCTTTTAGACTGGATCAATCTCATGTAGCCCAGGGTGGCCTTGAACTCACAGAAATCTGTCTGCCTCTGCTTCTGCCTCTCAAGTGCTATGATTACAGGTGTGTGCCACCACTGCCTGGCCTCTATGGATAATTAGCAGCTTAGCTCCACACTCTGATCTTGAGGCAAGCTTTATTTGTTAGATCACAAACAAAATATCACCACATTTAGAATTCGAACTACACTCAGGTGGCACAAACTGGCTTCAAACTCTGTAATCAAGGATGGTCTTGAATTGATTCTCCTGCCCTCATATCACAACAGCTGAGATTACAGGTTTATGGGGTGCTAGGGATGGAACCCAGGGCTTCATGCGCCCTAGGAGAGCACTCTACCAATGGAGCCACATCCTTGAACTTTGTTTTTTGGGGGGTTGGTTTCTGGGGGGGATTTGAGGTAGCTGTTACCACAGCTTTATTCATCTGCTCACTCAGCAAGTCTACACAGAGCGCGTGCTGCGTATCCCTTACCCAGAGCGCTGCCCACCAAGAAGGATTTTCGATTTTACAGTTTTTCTAGTTTAAATTTTTTTGTATAACACCTTACTGACCGCCTTCTCTAATCTGAAAATCCAAGCCCTAAAGTGCTTTGAAACTGAAAACTTTCTGAGTGTCATGCTCCATTCCCCTCCACGCACGTGCAATTTCTTGTTTGCTTGCTTGTTTTCATTTGGTTTGGTGTCTGTTTGCTTTGTTTTGAGACAGGGTCTCTGTAGCCTAGGCTGGCCTGAAACTCAGTATGTAACTCAAACTCATAGCATTCCCCCCGATCAGTCCCGCAAATGCAGGGGTTACAAGCTTGAACTGTCGCATCCATTTAAAAAAAGGGGGGGGGGCTTTTGATTTCAGAGCATTGTGGATTTGGGATTTTTGGTTGAGGGATCCTACCCTGAGCCGCTTGCGCCAGGCACAGTTTTAAGTGCCGAGGAGAGAAGAGTCCAGCAGAGGGCGCCACGCCTCCGGAGGCGCGCACTTCCGTGGGGAGCTATGAAATCTTACTCCCGGGAGGTCACCAGGTGCGCCAGGGTGAGCTCTCAGAAGAGGCGGCGCCCCGCCAGAATGTATCCGGAAAGACTGCGAGGCTGGGGGCCTCTGGGGGCGGACACACAACAGTCTGCAGCAATAATATCGGGGAGCCACTCACAGGTAGTCAGGGGGTGACTGCAAAGGGGGAGACTCGAGAATCTGCCTGCAGGATCTCTGCTCCGCCACTTTAAACCGCAGGGGTGGTGTCAACCTAGGAAGAAAGGTCTACACAAGAGGCCTGGCTTCAGATCCCCCCAGATCCCCCCCCCCCGGCTGCATCTTCCCTGTGTCAACTGGGAATGGGAAGATTGAGGTCAAAGGGTCATTATCACAGCCTGTGTCAGATCAGGCATTTCAAGGCCAGAACGCACGCTGGGCACGCAGCAAGTGCTGAGTCAGCATGGCCTCCAGTACAGAGGCCATGAGAAGAGCCGCTTGCCTGGAGGCAACATAACAGAGTTCACAGCTTTTGATCTCTTTACCCGTGAGGGCAAAGACCTGGTTCTTCAGTGACCAAGTGGCGGCATTTTCTGGACAGCTGCAGACAGGCGGTGGGTAGAAAATAAATTTGAGAGGAGGGGATGAAAGCCAAGCTAAGAAATGCTTCCATTTGCCAGGCACCCGAGTTAGCGCTCCAGCTCCAGATACAAGCAAGGCAACTGTGGCTGGCCATGCTGGAGCCACCCCTCCACCCCCTCATCCCCCCCCCCCCCCCGCTGTAGAGTAGCTTTGAGGTCAGAGGAGGTTGGGGGATGGGGCGCTGCTCCAGGGTACCCGCTTTGTGCTGAAATGGGCTCTGACATTCGCAGACAGGCCCTCCCTCCCTGTTTGACAAATCCCACTTCCCAGCTGGTATCTGAGGGGTCTCCAAGATTAAAAACCTGGTCACCCACTGGTTACAGGGCAAATGGCTACTATTACAAGGGGCTCTAGGGGCCTGGGAACCCGGCAAGGGGTGGACAGGTGCCTGCTGACACCCTTTTACCCAGGGGTGGGTCCATGCAGTTCCCACATAGAAATGGGGACGTGTGCATGGGGACTAGCTGAGTCCCCTGAAACTCTGTAGTAATTAACACTCTTGGCTGGCAGCTGCCCAGGCCACCCCAGTGATGGGAACCTGGTCTCAGGGGGAGCAGGGCTTGGCAGGCAGCTCTGAACCAGTCCCAGGGTACAGTGTGGGGGAGGGCCCAGGGTGGAAGATATAGAAGAAAGTGAGTTTGGGGTATACCCTGCTGTGCCCTCAGAGGCTTGCTGGGTGTCATTTTGGACACCCTCATCCCTAACTCCTGTTAGGGCGGGTGTGGATGCTGAATGGATCAGGTGTGACTCTGGCATTACAGGGCCACAGCTTTTTATCAGACAACTCAGAGTCATGATACTGGCCATGTTTTCTTAACCAAGAGGTTTCAATTAAACATGCTCGGTAACTACTCATTTAAATGACTGGTACATGGCATATAGACTAAGAACACTGGGCCCTGCACCCATCAGTGACTTTGAGGAAGCCACTTTTGTTCCCCAGTGGCAAAGCCTAAGTGTACCAATAATGGATTTGTCTCGAAGAGAACTGAGTTTAATTAAATAAGGCCCCGGAAACAGCTTGGCCAGAGGACTTGCTTCAGGAATGAAGGCCTCAGGTCACCTGGGAGTCTCTGGCACTAGTGTCTCAATGACAGACCTGAGCAGTGACCCACTTGCCTGCTGCCTCTCTCCCTGACAAACAGGAAGGTGACAGGGCTGCCTTCCTGTCTCTGTCTCCTCCACAGCCCTCTATCTGGCCCCCATCTCCCCCTCTGCCGAGGCTGTGATGAACTTGGGTGGTGGTACTGTCACCACAGGCCATGGTCAACACAGATTGCCTTTTGGTGACAAACAAACACATTTATGATCAGTGAAACCAAGGGGCCACAACTCATCCCAAGATGTTCAGTAATCAAAACCTGGGTCCTTGGGTAAGGGGGTAGGACACAGAAAACCCTGCATGGGAATTCAGGGGACACCAGGGGCTTCACCCACCATTGGGTTTTTGTTTTGTTTTGCTTTTGCTTTTTAATTCTGTGTGTTTGGTGTGTATGTGGGGCGGGAGTATGATATTGTGGATACATGTATGTGGAGGTCAGAGGGCAACCTCAGATGTTGCCTGCCCCTCCCCTTCTACCCTGTTTGTGACAGGGTCTGCTTGCTCTTCACGGCTATATATGCCAGGCTGGCTTCCAGGGAGTCTTGTCACCTCCACCTCCCATCTTGCCTTGAAAGCTCTGATATGACAGACACGTGCTACTGAGTCTCACTTTATGTGGTTCTGAGGATTGGAACTCAGGTCCTCACACTTTATCCACTGAGCCATCTCTGGAGCTGCAGTTTGGATTTTCTTAGTAAACTTACTTAGAAGCTGCAGTTGTTCAGGAAAGTTGCAAGAATAAGCATCAGTGGTCCTGTCTCCTAGATTCCCACTAATCTTCTGCCCCAGGCCCTTAGCTTCTCCCTTGGTGTGTGTAGGTGTGTACAATTACATTATCATTCTCAGTAACTATTCACCTGTAAGCTGCAACGGTTACTACCTCCCCACTAAGTCATTCAAGGCCGATTTCTCTTTAAGGTCAATGCCGTATGACAATTTAAGCCCTTTGCAGCTCTCACCAACTAGCTAATACTATGCTTCAGAGTCAACTCTTTCTTTTCCAGTGCAGCCTGGCCAGCCCTTTAACAGTCAGAATTCCAGGTAATTGTCGCTCCTGGACCCTGTAACAGAACTCTGCAAGTGACTGCAAAGACAGTGAAGCACACTGGTTAGGTTTGTAAAGCAAGGTCAAACTTGAGCCCCCAGGACCCCTGGTGGCTGTTTCTGGGAGAGTTCCCGGAGGTAAGATCGCTGGCCGGCAGGATGATGTGAGGCTTTTGAACTTGGGGTCTCAAGGGAGCAAGGGAGGCCCCCCTATTTTGCCAGAGCTCAGGGTAACAAGAGAGTTATGGTAGGGAGATGGGGGTCCCCAACCTTTCAGGCCCGGAGCTGGAAGGAAGGGGACTCCTGTCATCACAGTATGACAACTGGATAGCACTCGGCAAATGAGTACTGACCCTTATATCAAGAAGCCTTCTCTTTTGGGTAAGAGGAATAAAGCTGGGGTACAGACCAGCCCCAGCCCCATGGCATTTGCGTTCTACTGGGAGATGCCATTGTTTGTATTCTGCAGGGAAGTTCTCACGCCTTTTCTTCTCCTCCCCTGTTCTACAGTGTGGAGTCCGCCATACTGAGTCTTTCTCCATCCTGCCAGCTCGCAAATAATGACATGGAGACTTGTTATTAATTACGAAAGGTTGGCCTAGAGCTTAGGCTTGTCCCACCAGCTCTTATAACTTAAATCAACCCATGTCTATCCATCTACGTGTTACCACATGGCTCGTGGCTTTTACCTCTTCTCCTGCATGTCTGTTCTCTCTATGTGCGGCTGGCGACTCTTCCTTTCTTCTTTCCAGAGCTGTCTGTCTCTAGAAGTCCCACTTAATCTCTTCCTGCTCATCTAATGGCCATTCAGCTCTTCATTAAGCTAACCACAGTGACACATCTTCCCACAGGGTAAAGGAATATGCCACACCAGTCCTTAACTGCTCTCAGTATGGAACGTGGCCATGAGAGACATTGTGGTCTCCTTTGAATGTTAGTGGTATGTGTTGACCTCCTAATCCTGCCCCCTAGACCTTGGTTTTGTGATTCCTACTGGTTTCCTTGAGAGCTGATGGTTAGGGACCAGTTGAAGACAATGCAGAGACACAAGAATAGAACCCAAACCCAACCTCAGCCTGGAGCTGTCCTTCCCTGACCACCCAAGGACTTGCCAGGGAGACAAGCCAATGCTTGCTGTTTGTGGCCTTTGAGCATTGGGGATGGTTGTTACCTAGCGTTGTTCTGGTTTCAGCCGACTAAGGTGGGCAGACAGAGTATGAACAAGCCAACCAGAAACGCACGCTGTTGGCTGGTGATGAGAGGAGGAGGGCAGAGTAAGCAGGACCAGAGAGAAGCAGTGAATGGAACTGCAGATAGAGCAGCCTGCTAAGGCTGAGCCCCTTCCTGGAAGCCAGGAACTGAGTCATATCCTTACCCACGGTATCCAAACATCCAGGGAGTTTCAGGAGAGGAGACAGCCAGTGCAAAGGTCCTGAGGAAGCTTTTGTGTGGCAAGCGCAGGAGTCAACAGGGGGAAGGGGGTGGTGGGCATGGCTGCTGACCCTGTGGGACAGATTTGGAACTTTACTAGAACCCGTTGCCGGCTGCCTGAGGAAAGAGCTGGAGTGTGCGAGGAAAGGTTTGTGCTGCATGCTTTTAGTATCAACACCCAGGAGGCAGAAAAAGGCAGATCTCTGTAAGTTCCAGGCCAGCCGGGGCTACATACTGAGACCCTGTCTCAAAAATAATAAATAAAATAATAATAAATAGGACGGGCTATGTTCTAAGCCCTGTCTGGAGTTCTAGGGGACCAGGGGACAGTCAGAAAATAAATCCCAGAATTCCCCTGGGCAGCCCCTCCACCCTCTCTTTGTCCCTCTCCCTGCCCCTCCCTCAAGGCTGGACCACTTAGGCCTCAGTGACTATTGAATATCTTGCTTCATGTCTTTGTTTTGTCTTGTTTTTGAGATAGGGTCTTATGTAGCCCAGGCTGGCCTGGAGGCCTCACACTCCTTAAGTAGCTGAGGATGACTTGGACCTTCTAAGCCTCTGGGCTCTATTTGCTGAGTACTGGGATTCCAGGCGTGTGCTTTATCACATCAAGTCTTAGGCAGTGCTGGGGATCAAACCCAGAGCTTCATGCACGCCTCGTGCACGCCTCATACACACCCCATGCACATCTCATGCATGCTCCGTGCACACCTCGTGCGTGCCAGTCAGTCAAGTGTTCCACCATCTGAGCCATATCCCCAGCCAAAGATTTCCCTTTGTAATGGAAGAAGCAGTACACTCTGATCATGGAAAATGCAGAGGACAAAGCAACAAAGAAAATGATATAAGACGGGGAGAGGCTACTGAGGTGGCCTCAGTATCCCAGTGGGAGTTGAGATAAGGAGAGCTCAGAGATGTAGGGTTTTTTTGTTGTTGTTGTTGTTGTTGTTATTGTAGTTTTGATTTGTTTTGGGTTTTGTTGTTGTTGTTTTTTAATTGTCTGTGTGCACATGGCAACTGGTGTGGAGGTCAGAAAACAACATTATGGGTTCCAGGGAGTGAGCTCAGATGCCATAGTCGTCAATGTTATTGTTGTCATCATCATTGTTGTTGTCATTGTCATTGGCTTGCACTGAAAGTGCCTTTGTGACCTGAACCATCTCTCCAGTTGAGAAGAGAGATCTTAATACAAAGTGGGGCATGGGATGGACCTGGGAGGCTCAGAGTTGTGAGGTCCAAGACAGCGTCCATCAAAATGGTGAACTAAGTCCTAAAAAAGGGACCAGGAGTCCCAGCTCTTTCCCAGCTGTCTGTGTGACCCTGCACAAGCCTCTTGGCTTTCCTGACATGCGCCACTTTAGTGAAGGGGCATTGCACATTTGTCCCTCAAGAAGCCATGAGGGCCTTCAAATGCTATAGCATTTGCACACAGCAGCATGTGGAATGATTGTGGCTAACCTGCTGCCATCCTTGGGATGTACCTCATCTGCATCCAGGATCCCAGCCTGGGCCAGGGTATCCAGAAAAGAAAGGCCGTATGTATTTCTATTTTTCCCCGAGTGCCACAGTGCCCAGCGCTGAGCAGGATGGGAGCACACCCACATTTGCTATGGTTCTGCTGCATGTTAGACATGACTAAGGTCTCCCTCACACACCTGGAGCTGACCATCACCCTCTGCATAGACAGGGGAAATCAAGGCTGGCCATGGTGACTTGACCCTCCAAGGAACACAGGCCCCAGGGAACACGAGAGGGAGGAAATGAATGAACCGTGATGTGGCAGTGACCCCATGACCAAGAGCTGACCTGTGTTGAGTCTTGACCTTGACTGAGCTCACAACGATGCATCATGGGGGCCTGGAAGCAGCAGGCAGCAATCTCTGATCTTGCACAGACCCCAGGCCCAGATTGACTCCCTGCTCCTGGAGCCTCATTCTCCCTGAGGCCACAGGGTGCCACTCCTGAACACAGCACTGGCCCAGTTTCTTACCAGGCTCCTCTGAGATGGCAGCATCCCAGTGTGCTATAAATACTCTCTCTTGAGCCCCAGACGGCCAGTTGGCAAACATTGTAATTTGCTAAAAAGTTTGGAATGTGTCTAAAATTGAAGACGGCAAATGAGACCAGCCTTGGGGGGCAGGGTGCAAGTGGCAGATCCATTTCAGAGGACAGCTGAGGCTCCCTGTCCTGGCCGGTGTTTCTACGAGGGCACGGGTGCCAAGGCCCCTTGAAGACTGTGAACATGGGAAGTAAATATTATTCTTCGTTCACAGTGGTTGCCTCCCATGTTGGCCTTCCCTTGGGTGTCTTGGCCATAACAGACAGAAATACACAGGGATCCTGGGAGCCAGAAAAACATTGCAAAAATGTCTCTTAGTTCCTTTTATTTACAAATGAGGTCTTCTGAGCACCCCATCCCAGTTTGGGGTGAAGTGTTAAGAGTACTGACTTCCTTTGGAGAGCAGCTCCCCGTGGGGTAGGAGATGGATGCCATGGCTCTCTGGTCCCCTTGAGGGCTGACACTGGCATATTCTTCTGATGTTCCAGGCTGATCTCATCTGGCTGCAGAGAGGCAGAGGCCATGGCTCAGGGTAGACACTTACTGTCACCTCCAAAGCCAGAGAAAGGCTCTCACTAGGAGCTCTGAGCCCAAGCCAGCAGCAGGGTCTTTCTGCCCTCCGGGAGAGCTCACTAGAGTAAAAGCCACACTTCACCAGCATTTGTCCTGTCTTCTAGAGGTTTGTCGTTTCCTTATAGGAAATAAGCCAGAACATTGAACAGAAGTAGGGCTGGGGAAATAGCGTCATCCATTAAACGCTTGCCTCACAGGCACAAGGATTTGTGTTCCACCCTAGCACCTAAGGAAAGAGCTGGGCATGAGAGCCTGCACTTTTATTCTCAGGCCTGGGGATGTGGAGACAGGAGGATCCCTGGGGTTCACTGGTCAGTCAGTGGAGCCTACATGCTGAGATCAGGTCCCAATGAACAATCTCACCTCAAAACCAAGGCAGTGGCTGAGGAGATGGTTTGGTGGATAAAACATTTGCTGCAGGGGTCTCACAACCTGAGTGTGGATCCCCAGTGCCCAGGCAGGAGCTGGGCTCAGAGGCACACCCCTAAAGGGAGATGGGGAATAGAGACATCTTAGGGTCACTAGCCTGGTTTGCATGGCAGTGAACAAGACAGACTGTCTCCAACAAGATGGAAGACAAGGACTGACATCCGAAAGGGTCCTCTGACCTCCACACTTATGTCATGGTACATGCATGCCCATCCCCACCTACAAACACATGCACCCACACACATGCACACAGATACATGCATGGGTGTGCACACACAGACACACAGACACACATGTGCACACACCAGACAAAACCCATATGCACAGCTTCTGAGGAACAATGCCTGAGGTTGACCTCTGGCCTCCGCAGAAATACAAGCACGCGCGCGCGCGCGCACACACACACACACACACACACACACACACACACACACACACAGGTAGGTTGAGGATCAGGAAAGAGGAAACAAGACACAAATCCAGCACTCTCTCCCAGTGTGACTTGGGCAAGCCGCTTTCCTTCATCAAGCCTCTGGCTGCCCTTGTGTAAAACTAAATAGTGATACAAGTTATTTATAAAACACCTGTGTGGCGTGCACTTCTTTTTAACAGCTACACAAGCAAGACATTCTTATCCCATTTTACAAATGAAGACATCGAGGTAGAGAGGTTAGGGAGTTTGTCCAAGAACACACTGTTTTTAATTCAATACTCCCAGTTCCCAACCCACCTGAGGTCCCTTCGGGTGCTAGTAATTCAGTAACTCCAGACACTATAATGGCTTCATTGGTAGTTCCCAGTTCTCAGCAGCTAGAGAGCATGACTTGAAGACAGAAAGCGACAAAGAGAGAGGAATGTTTACATTGGTGTAGAGTTTCTGTAGGACAAGGAGCCAGGATGCAAAATGCTGGCTCACCAGCAAAAGCCACTACTACTGAAGGAATTCCTGCAGGATTCCCTTGTGAGAACTGTGGCTGGAGATCGCCATCTGGTGGTCATTTGTGGAACCGCCCAGTGAGTGGCCTGTTGGCAGAGGAGGAGGAGGATAGGGAAAAGGAGGAGAAGTAGTCCCCTCTCTGCCATGTTCAAGTTCTGTGTTGTCTAAGCAAAGCCGTAATGCCTATGGCCTGGGAGGAAGACGGTTGGAGCTACTCTGGGATCAGGATGGCCAACTGGGAGTAGAGGGGTCTGGAGTCCTCCATGGGAATCAGATGTAGAATTTCTGGGTGAACTGCCAGGCTTAAGCTCCCCTCTGAGAGCACGAAACAGATAGTCATCACACTCTAGCCAGAGGGACTGTCCTGGAGTTCACACCAGGCTGTCTGCCTTTCATGCTTGAACCTGGCCTTGAAGTACCTGGTGGACCCTAAGAACCCAAGTTTGAGTCTAAAGCTGCCTCCAGACCAACTGAATCAGACCTTCCAGCAGGGGGACCTGGGTGACAGTATTTTTAAGGTTCCCCAGTAAGTGTGGTATGCAAGCCAGAGGGGAAACAGAGACCACTGGCTGAGGTAGCACTTTGTAAGCTGGTCAGTGGGACACAGAGACTTTGGGTCATCACATGGCTTAGTCTTCATCGTATCTGTAGGGGGGGGGTCACCAGTGCCCTGAACAGAGGAATTGAAGCTATTCCCCTGCTGCCTTGCCCACCTGCACACTGATCTATTCACTGTGGAGACAGTTGTGTTGTCTGGGTTGGGATTTGTGATTTGGAGACAGGCTCTCACAGGCTGACTTGTATCTTGCTAGCTAGCTGAAGGTGACTTTGAACTTCTGATCCATTTGCCTCCACTTCCCAAGTGCTGGGACTAGTGATATATACCACCATGTCCTTCTTTCCTTTTATGGGACTCACTATGTCGCCCAGGCCACTATTGAGTTCACAGTAATGCTCCCGCATCAGCTTCCTCAGTGCTGGCATTATAGGTGTGTGCTTGTTTTGCTTTGGTTTGAATCTAGCCTATTTTCTTTCTTGCGTTTCTCATTTTCTATTGTCACCCTTGTCCCTCTGCCTAAGCATCAGACACACAGGTTGAGATATTCGTCTTTGTTCTTTGCTGTGTCCCAAGCACCAAGTGACATGTATTAGTCATAAATTGCGTGGAATGAATGAATGAATGAATGAATGAATGAATGAATGAACAGTGAATAAATCCCTGTATCTGGTACCCCAGTCAGCCACAAGTCAACAGGACTGGTCCCATTGCCACCATCCCTGTTCTGCTTATGGCCTGCCGTCTTCTACCCCAAGCTGCTCACCTGTTGAGCAGCTTGTGGACCTAGCCAGGTCCCCCCAGAGTCAAGTCGAAGCACCCTTTGTCTCTTTCTTGGGCCACCTCGTCCCAGCAGCTCCTTTAGATCTGCAGTATTGGCACACTGGAAGGTGAGAAGCTACGATTTCATTTGGAATTCTTTTCAGATGAAATGTCAGAAATATTAGCAAGGCAGAGTCGTAAATCTGATCCTAATACAGCATAGAGCTTATTAATGAAGAATAAATCATGGCGGGAATCCTCCGTGGAGTGCTCTCAGGGCCCAAGGGAAGATGGCATATTTATGAGTGCGCCGATCAGACCTTTCACTTTCTCAGATAGATGGCCAAGGCAGATCTGTCAGGGCAGTAGCCTTAACATCGGCCAATTATATTTTTTTCTAGTAAAAATTAATCTGTTCTATAGAAATTTCCTAAGCAGTTATTAGATTAGGAACCCATCCAAAGTATAGACGATTAAATACACACTCCACATACACAGGGAACCCACACCACTTGGCTAAAATAGACTGAAAACTCCCCACTGCCCCGAGATGTCCTCCCACAGGGAAACTCAGAGTGAAGGAGCCAGAAGAGGCAGCCTCATTGCACGCTAGGAAACCCAAGGCTCAGAGAGGGTGGGCCCTACGAAGGCCATGGCTGGCTGAGGTTGACGTGAAAAAAGGACCCCAGAAAGATGTCCACAACCTAACCTACTAACCATCTGGTGCCTTAGATGGCTAGAGAACCCTTCTCAGTGTGATCAGTGAAGCCTACTAAGCCAGGCGTGGTAGTACATACATACACACCTGTAACCCAGCACTCAGGAAGCTGAAACAGGAGGCTTTTGAGTTCTGGGCCAGCTTGAGCTACATAGTAAAGACCTGTCTCAATACCTTCTCTGACCAAACAAAAACAAACAAACAAACAAACAAACAAACAAAAAATATGGCTGTTGAAACAGGAGTACCCACAATAATTAAAGAGATCTCATACAGCACAGAGGGAGTCAAAGGAAAGATGGTGAGAAGCGTCCAACAGCAGCAGGCGTGGCGTGGGGTGCCAAGAAGGGAGAGTCAGAGGAGGTAGGAGATGGACTCTCCCTGAACCCTGGGTCAGGAAGGCAGCCTGTCACTGTCCTGCCTGAAAAACTAGCTGCCTCTAGATTTGCAAGATCTGTTGCTTTAAAATCTGTGGTCATCGGTTACTGTACTCGTAAGAAATTAACAGAGTGGTTGTTTGTGGTGGTACATGCTGATAGGATTTGCTGTAGGAGGCAGAGGCAGGAGGATCATGAGTTCGAGGCCAGCCTGGGCTACACATTAAAAAAGAAAGAAAGAAATTAATAGACTGTTTGGGGGGGAAACTGAGTCATAGACAGCCACACCTGGCAGGGCTGGCTTCTGTCTGAACATAGGGCTAAAGGATCCTCCTCCTCTTCCTCCTCCTCCTTTTCCTCCTTTTCCTCCTCCTCCTCCTTTTCCTCCTCCTCCTCTTCTTCCTCCTCTTCCTCCTCCTCCTTTTCCTCCTCCTCCGGGTTATTCCAGGTTACTCCTGTCTTCGGATCGCTCATCCAGACCAGAGCACACAAGCCCATGGTCCCCCACCGCCCTGCTTTTGTATCAGCAGGAACTTACCTCTTCTTGGTAGACTGTGTAGGTTCTTCTTGTGGGCTCTTTGGTCTCTGAGGCCCCAAGCTGTTCTGGAACCTGACCCACCTGTCTCAGGGAGAAAGCCACCCTGCTCTCTTTCTCCTTATTTCTTTGTCTTTTCCCTCTCCTCAAGCATTTTTCTTAACCCAAATAGCTAAGGAACTAGGACCCTATGTCCCAGGCATGCCCCTGGGACTCAGTAGATTTGGAGGACAGGCAACCTTTCATGGCCCAGGGAGCCACAATGCAGATGCCTCTCCTTAATTGTGTCTTCTTTGGACCTGCACCAGTCTGTAGAGCTCTTTTCCCTTTGTCGGGCTCTTTGGGATAGTAATGAGACTCATGGACCCCCAGGGTGACTGGAGGAGCCCTTCTTGATGTCTGGCCATGGGCATGCCTAGCCTACCTGGGGGTTCCAAGCACATACTCCTATACCCACATCTCCCAGCAGCCTGCTCAACGTGCTCTCAGGTGACCCAGGAATCTGGAGCCTCACAAACTGCCTGTGTGTCTTACTGTAGGAAGGCTATGCCAGGGCCCTGGAATCTGCCCTGAATCTGGCTGCTCTGGCTTGAACCCCGCTTCTCCCAACCTCTTGGCTGTGGGGATGTTCTGCAAACTTTCCAGGCTCCAGCCTTTCTCTTTGGTGAACTTGGAGAAGTCTAATGGGTTAACATACATATCTATCCACCCACACGAACATGTGCTACGTGCCCTACCCACACACCCATGGCCCCATCATCTGAGAGCTTCCCCACCTCAGTCCGCATTTCTGACCCACTGTGAGCCCCTGAAAGTGTCTGGAAATTCATGCCCCCTCACCAGCAGCCTCTACCAGTGGCTTTTGGGTGCAATCATGCTGGAGTGTAGATTTCCATGCTGGGTCCTGAGCTTCTGTCCCCCACATGGGTCACCTGCCCCTCTCTTCCTGCCTCTCACTTCTTCACATTTCTTCTGGGGTTGCAAGAATCCATAAAGACAGCAACATCCCTTTGGTTCCTTTCTCAGACCAGATTTTGGAGACCTGGGCTGAAAGCAGCCTCAGTACAAGGTCTGGCAGCCTGGATGCGATTCCTTTTCCTCTTCTCTGACACTGAGTCCAGAGAGCAGGCTGGCAGAAATCAGGGAAAGCTACCATGAGGCCCTAGGGAGCACTGTGGCTTGAAGGGGTAGATACGCGACCATGGCTGTCTAAGGGACCAGAAAGATGGTGCCCAGCTGATTGAAAGAGTGTGCTACCACAGCCTCAGGAAAACCACATCCCTCCTCCCACGCATAGGTCCCCAATATCTTCTTGTTGGGGAGACAGATCTGTACCCCCATCTCCACGAATCCCATCTTCCCTAGTCGGATTCCTTAATCTAAATGCCCCAACTACCGTCTTCTCTCCCCCCATCTCCCTTCTCCTAATTCAAACAGAAAGCAGACCACAGACTCCTGAGGTACCCCAGGGTCAATCCTGTCTGACCAAGCCAAACCTGATCTGGCTTGGCACACCCCATCCCCACCCCCACCCCCTCACCCCCTCCCTGCTACATGCATATGCTCTAGTCTCTGGGGACACTGAAGTCACCTCCCAGAAAAAAAAATCTCTATGATTTCATCTTCTCTTTAATCTTTATTTCTCCTCATACTTTTTAGAACTTCAAATAATTTCTCATTTGTACTAACTAGGAAGCCATAAATCGTCCCTTTATGCCTAAGGAAAATCAATTGTTATTTGACATTTTACCTTAATATTCCCGACTTCCTCTGACTGTAATAAAGCTTCCATCTGCCTTTTATTTTACAGGCAATTAGTTAGTCACCTTTTGAAAATTTCTCCACATTTTCCTTCAGATGGATGCCGGGATGGAGAGGGGAGCACTGTTTTATGGGACTGAACTCACAGGCTAGAGGGGATTCATCTCTAGCCTTCGAGGTACCAACATTCATTAATGGGTTTTATTGATTTGGAGGCTTTTTAACCCTTAGCAATAATACAGGTGTCACCTGCCCGTGGCAGTTGGGGGGGGGGGTGCAGGGATGCAGGGAGAGGTGGGAGAAGTCCACACAATTCTGAGTTCTGGACCCAAGTGAAGAAACAAGAGGGAGGCATTCTAACCTTTGGAAACACCATCACCTGTGACCTAACCACACCGCTGGGTAGACCCCAACCCATGCACACACGCTAATTCTTTTCTAGGAAGAAAGTTTGAGATTGAAATTTGTTTTCTCTCAAATTCCCTGGGGGAGATGTAGAACGCGCTCTACACTCCACCCCAGCTATAGAGTTAAGAGAGGCATATTAGGGCCCGGAGACCTGGGCCTGGGCTGCCCCTGTCGGCTCTGGGATCTTGGGAAAGTTCTCTGAGGTTCAGTTTCTGGGGCTAGGGAGGGAGAAGGAGCAGTTGGCACCTTCCGGGGCTCATGGCTTTTCCCAAGAATCCTTACCAGGGCCTTGTCCTTCAGTCAGTGTCACAACGACCACATAAAAGAGCAGAATCTACACAGGAGCCCCCAAGATCTGAAGCTGCGACCTGACTGGCCTGGCACTGGAGGAAAGCTGAATGCTGACAAACACCAGTTATTCCCTTCCAGGGCCGCCAATCGCAAAGCCCAGAGAACCACACACTACCGACCTAGTGGTGACAGGTGGAATTGCAGGCCCAGTGCCCTAGAGAGACGACCCAGAGTCATTTCTTATTGGTCCAAGAGAGAAACTCAGCTCTAAGAATTCCCAGTCCCCTAACCCCATATCCACCAGTCTGGAATTGTCCCAGTGACTTCCTTCTGTGCCTATCCTTGGCTCCAATTTCCTCACACACAGAGCAAACAGCGGTTGCATAATCCTTAGAGATATCTCACATCTAAGTCACGAAGCCCCCAGGCCAGAAGGTACCATGTGTAGTCACTATAGGCGGCAGGAGATGGACTGTGCTGGGTAGTGTGGATGGATGATCACTAGGGAAGAGGCCGTTGGGTGGGATTGGCCAGGGAAAGGCATTTCAGAAAGAGGAGACAGAATTGGAGCCACGGCATGCAAGACAGGACGTGAGGGCAAATTATGGTAATTTCACCTCAACCCAAGCCACCTTGTCAGGGAGACATGATGTGTGTGTGTGTGTGTGTGTGTGTGTGTGTGTGTGTGTGTGTGTGTGTGTGTGTGTGTTCTCTTGTAGCTATATGTCCATATATATGGAGGCCATAGAACAACCTCAGGTGTTTTTTCTTCAGGAATGCCTACCTCTTACTTTTATCTGTCTGTCTGTCTGTGTATGTATATCTGTGTATGTATGTATCTTGAGGCAAGGTGTCTCACCAATTAGGCTAGGCTGGTTGGACAGCAAGGCACAGGGACCCACCTGTCTCCACCTCCCCAGCACTGGGGTTGTAAGCATACACCTCCATGCCTGGCTGTGGCTTTGGTTTTAGGATGCTTTTGTTTTCTTTTATTTTTTTCTCTTGTGAGTTCTGGGAATCAGACTTAGGTCCTCATATCTGCAAGGCAAGCATTTTACTAACTGAGCCATCTCCCTAGTCCTAAGAGTGCCCTTTTAAGGGGGAGTAAATGCAGATTCGGGAAAATGAACTTACTTGCCAAAAGGAGCCATACAGGTAAGAGGCAGGACCAGCGTTTGACACTGAAGCCTATGAGGGTTCTTAGGGGCAGAGCTGGTGTGTGTGCATGCGTGTGTGTGTGTGTGTGTGTGTGTGTGTGTGTGTGTGTGTGTGTGTCTGTGTCTGTGTCTGTGTGTGTCTGTCTGTGTCTGTGTCTGTGAAGATCCCTCCCACAAAGGTGGCTGGTCCTGGCTGCGCTGTGTACTCCATGCAGGTCAAGGCTGTGGTGAGTTGGAGATTTACAACGGCCATGGCCTTCCTGACTTAATGGTCAGCAATTGAGCTATTTCATCTCATCAGATGGTTTTGCCTAGAAATGGCCACTGAGATCCACTCCAGGACGGCTCTCAGTCACGAAGGGCTGACCTGCATATCTCCTAAATCATGTTAACACCCAGGACTAGCCCGTGCCTTCTTCCCTCTGCAGTATCTTTTCCCACCCACTGGCTGCTTTCTTCTCTGTAAGAAACTTTCCTGGGCCTGCCAGGCACAAGGTGCCGAGGGTTGGAGGGAGGCAGCTCTGGTGTGGCATGTCTTGGGGCCACCTACCCACATACACAGAACTATAAAGCCCCCCACCCCCCCTCCCCACTTTCCTAGCCTCTCATGCAGCTTCTCCCTTCACCGCTACAGTCTCCTGGTGGGGGGCACCCCTTGGACCACAGCTTGGATGAAGGTGACCTGAGGGATTCAGTCCCTGTATAAAACACTCCAGAGGTCCTGGAAAGAACTGCCACCGGTCTGTGTGTCCTTTGAGCCCTCCTCCCAAATACAAATGCGGGGCCTTTCTCATGCCTTCCAGGAAAAGACAGATGGGTGGAGAGAGAGCAGGATGTCCCATTCTGGGAACCAACTGGGAGACGAAAACGGTATGACCCTAGCACAGACTTTGGTCAGGCTCAGATCTGGCTAGTGATGACTCTGGTGTGCTCTGTCTTCTTGATCCTTCTCATTCTCCACTCACTTGCCCTTCCTGGGGTGGGTCCCAGGCCTGATCATTGAATCCAGGACCTCACCAGCATGCCCTGCCCCATTCCTTCCCCAGGTCCCAGCTCACACTAGCTTGGCAGTTCTTTCATTCTTTCTTACTGACATATCCTTCTGGTCTTACAAGCTGAACTCAAATCAGCAGAAACCCGACCCCCTCAGGTTTTGGGATGGAGGAGGGTATCACTCCTAGTGACAAAGCAGGCTTTCAAGATTCCTGCAGTTTCTCACGCCTGCCGGGCCCGCCAGTGGGTGTGGGTCTGAGGCTTGCTGACTGTTGAGTGATGACACCATGACACCAGAGGCCGGGCAAGGATGTCATACTGAGCTTGATCAGCAGGGGTCACCAGCGACCCGCAGAGGTCCTGGCAGGAAGATGCTCAGCAAGAACCAGGTCAGCCTGGCAAAGCGGAGCTCCTGGCGACCGTGGATGGACCTTTGAGACCAGGGCGCTTCTCTCACAAACTGCCAAGATCTGTGGATATTCGGGGCAAAAATGTACCCAGCCGTCTTGCATCCAGAAACTGGACATGCCCTACCTAGTCAGCCCTGTCCTTACAGGTTTGGCTGCTCTTAGGCTAGCTCCTAAATGGGGGGGGGGGATGGCTCGCATTGCTGCCAGGGTTCTAGTCCCAGTTGGCCATGGGAAGACTGAAGCTTTGGGTGCCTTGGTTTCACCAGTTGTAAAACCTCAGGAATAGCGGCCCCAGAGTTCAGGAGGTAGGGTCTTCCTTTTCCATTAACACAAAACCAAAAAAACTAAGGGGACCATACCTACAAGTAGCCAAGGTGCCAAGGATAGCCACCATGCAGACACTGGTGATGTCTGGTGGTTTAATAACTCAGAAATATCTCTGATGGAAAATATGGGAAAGAACTGAATGATACATTGGGCACTCTTTCAGCCGGGCGTTGGTGGCGCACACCATTAATTCCAGCACTCAGGAGGCAGAGGCAGGCAGAGGTGAGTTCAAGGCCAGCCTAGTCTACAGAGTGAGTGCCAGGATAGGCTCCAAAGCTACACAGAGAAACCCAGTCTCGAAACCACCCCCATCCCTGCGGAAAAAAAAATAGATTTAGTCATTTATGTGTGAATTTTCCTGCATGCGTGTTTGTGCACCACATATATGCCTGGTGCCCATGGAGGTCAGAAGAGGGCATCAAATCCCCTGGGACTGGAGTTATGGATGGTTGTGAGCCACCATGTGGGTACTGGGAGTTGAACCTGGGTCCTCGGCAAGAGCAAGAAGTGTTCTGAACCACTGAACCATCTCTCCAGCCCCCACTCAAGATTCTTTAGAAAAATAAAAGCATCAAGTCAAAGTTTGTTAACTGGGATTGGGGTTCAGGTATAGCAGAGATGGGGGAGGGGCTCTACCTGTGAGGCCTCCCTCCCTTCAGACCTCCAAACTTGTCAGTCTTTCTTCCTTAGCTTTCTTCACATTGCCACAACTCTCCTAGGCTGAACTGTTCTTTCTTCTGCCAAAGCCACAATCAAATCACAGTTCGGATGGCTCCTTGGAGATGCCCAAATTCAACCTTAAACTGCAGTCGGGTTCTGGGAGGTCTGGAGCTTACAGAGGTGGCCACTGGGTACCTGGTTTCTATGTTCTCATCTCAGTCACTGTTCAGTTACTGTGATAAAACACCCTAACTAAAGCAAGGAAAGGGAGAGTTTATTTCACCTCACAGCTCAAGATGCGACCCATCATGATGGGGGAAGTCGAGGTAGTGAGAGAGACAGAGGGGCTGGTCCCACACCATCCAATTGGAAACAAAAGGTGATGTGTTTAGCTTGTTTTCTGCATTGGTGACAGCCCAGGGTCTCCAACCACAGATCCTCCCAAATCAATTTACCTAAGTGAAGTAACCAACCCCAGACATTCTCAAAGGCTAACCTTAATCTGGATAATCCCTCACAGGTGTGCCTGGAGGCTTGTCTTCTAAGTGAGTCTAGATACTGTGGAGTTGATAACACTTACCATTGCATCATCTCAGTGTGTGATCTGACAGCAGGGCTCTGGTGACCAAACATAACATAGATTGGGGGAATGATACTGCTCTGATCCCTCCAGAAACAGCAGTTTTCAAGTCCTGAGAATCCCCCTCCCCAGGCAGAGGCAGACAGGGAACCCCTTAAATAACTTCTCAGGCAGACACAGAGCAAGTCTGTAAGGGGTGGGTGGTAATGCTGGTGTTGACTGTGTCTGAACCCACAAGGTCAGGGGATGCCCATGGACTTCCAGACACAGTTGGGGTAACACTTCCCAGGGCCTGTGTGGTAGATGGGGTAATGTCTGTGAAATGGAGAGAGACAACCGTTAGTATTGCTTTGTCTATCCCCACCAGCTGATAGGTTAAACACATTTTTTAAAAGGAATAAGTGAGCACATTAAAAATTGCCTTCATAACTAGATAGTAAGCACTTGACTCTACCACTGTGACTCCAGTCTGACTGCCTTGCCACCCTGTCCTTGACACATTAAACACTCTGATAGCTGGCTGCTTGGTCAGACTCTGAGCTGAGGGGAAGAACTCTACCAGCCTTGACACACAATGTTCAACCGTCTGGTGATTGTTCTAAAAGGACCTGTTTGATTCCCAGAACCCACGATACAAAGCCAGGCATGGTGGTGTCTTCCTATAATCCCAGAGCTGGGGAGGCAGAGACAGATGGATCCCTGGGATTTGCTGGGTATCCAGAGTACCCTAAAATCATTTGACACTAGGTGTAGCCTAAGCAGTGATCCCCAGGACTCAGTAAGAGAGACCATATCTAGAACATAGGAACAACAACAATGATAAAAAGACCAAGGTGGATTGCTCTTAAGGAATGACACCAAAGTTGACCTCTAGTGCTTGTACACACACACACACACACACACACACACACACACACACACACACACACACACGATATACAGCATAGGGAGTCAGGCTTTCCATATTCAAGGCTCCTTACCCAAACCAACCTGGTAGTCAGTGGCTGCTTCAAAACCATCCCTGTGGGGTTATGGGAAGACATTGCTAAATTTGATGCCCACCTCCTGCTCCTTTGGATCTACTTAGGCATATATGGTAGATAAATCTGTCATTGTGTTTCATCCTCAGACACTTTCTCTGTGTTAGAGGCACCTATCTGTCAGGCACTATTCCAGGTACTTTCTTAGCCAGTGTGTGAAGATTCAAACCATGTCTTCCAGCTCTGACACTGGAAAGGGACATCATGGTCTCAAATCCAGGACAGCTCACCAGAGTTTCCTATATCTTCTTCCACTTGGGCTGTTGGGGAAGGGGTTCAGAATTCTGCTGGCAAATCTATTTTCTGTTCTGTATGTGCAAGCAATGGTAAGATCACAAGACCAGTAGAGGCCTACTTAACACCTCTATCGGGACCCTCCCATTGGACACCACTCTAGAATCAGAATAATTCCATAGTCCCCAAAATAAGCTCTGTCGCAGACCTATTGTGGTTCCGATTATCACCACCAGATGGCGATCCCTGACTCACTGCTCCACAGCTTCTTGGCTAAAACGTTTCCGCACTCGGGAAAGCGCGGTTTTCTTCCTCTTCTCACTGGAATAAGTTATAGGCTCTACAGAGAGACCCTAGAGCAGGACCTTTTGACCAGGGCAAGAGATGATCTGAAGTTATAAGAACTAGAAAATTAACTATATAGGTACCGAAAATGGGAGTTAGGGTGTGGGTTAAGCTGACAGTCTAATGCCATTGTTGGAAAATGAGCCATAGAGTGTAGCATCCCGCACTCCTGTAATGTCAGCGCTTGGGCGGCTGAGGCGGGAGGGCCTCAGGTTCTAGGGTAGTGGAAGTTACACAGTAAGATTCTGTCTCAGAAAACCAAGTGTTGGGAGTGTAGGTCAGAGGTAGAGTAATTGCTGACTGCGCCAAGAACCCTAGGTTGGCTCCTAGAAACAAAGGGGGAGGCAAAGAAAATGTAAGTACACACATTCAGCGCTAGCAATAACCCCAGACTGAAGATGCCAAAGCAGTGTATGTTCGTGGGTATTCGTGTGTGTGTGTGTGTGTGTGTGTGTGTGTGTGTGTGTGTGTGTGTGTGTGTGTGTGTGCGCGCGCGCGCGTATGTGTGTTCATGTGTGTGTGCGTGCACGTGCGTGTGCACACACACACTTTAGTATTTTTGCACAGATGATAGAGGCCCTGCCATGAAGGGAAAAGATACACACAACAGTAGCTTGTCTAACAGTATTTGTTGTGAATACTCAAGTGTGCTGATGCCCTGATCCTATCTGCATTCTATTTTGTGTGGCCTGTGAACTCAATGCAGGGACTCACCGGGTCCAAGGAGGAAATCCTCGGCTGTGGACACTGGCGTGTGCACCCATACCCTCTCTCGGCTCAGGCAAGGCCACTTCCCTCTCTTTCCTGGATAGTCTGAACACAAAGTCCTTCTAGGCTGTGGTTCTCCCTTGCAGATACCCCACGCACCTCTGTCCTAGGCTAACCATACCTTCCAGGAGATTGTTTATTTCTTCAATTAGAACAAGACAGACTCTGGGAGGCTGCAAGCTGGAAATAACCACATTTTTTTTTTATCACTCTGACACTCAAGAAACCATAAACCCCACGTGGGGTCTCAGCTGCCCTGACTCTTCCCTGCCCTGAACTAAAAGGTTCTTTTCGGAAGAATTCCACTGATTCCACTCCCCAGGCCGGGAGATCTGACCTTCGCTCTGTAGCCAAAGACCCTGAAAGTCATGGTGTGTGTGTGTGTGTGTGTGTGTGTGTGAGAGAGAGAGAGAGAGAGAGAGAGAGAGAGAGAGAGAGAGAGAGGATGTGTGGGTCTTTAAATTCCCCTGAATCTTTTTCTGCTTCCAGGTGGGACTCCAAGAAGAAAACCAGGAAATCGGAAATCAGAAACCGGATTTTTTACATCCCATCTCATAGACAATGCCCTAACCTCTCTGGGCCTCAGATTTCTCCACACTCAAATGAATCTCCAACCTGCTTGGTACCTGGTATTCTGGCTCTGTGAGCTCTGAGGCCCTCTGGTTAGTAGAAGCTTGGATCGTGAGTGCAGAAGATGCTTGTGGAAGACATGCAAGCTTGTTGAGATGAGATGTCCCCCTCCCTCCCAGGCGACTGCTTTCCCGACACCACTGCTCTGCAATGGACAAAGACAGAGAAGGTGCGGAGGGCGGGGCCGGTACCTCTGCTTTCTGCTAGTATCCCCTCTCCACAGACAGCCAGGAGGGGCTGGGGTGAGCTCCCTCCCGCCTCCCAGCCTCCCAGCGCTATAAGATAACAGAGGGCAGACAAGATTTTTACAGTGCCCTTAGAGCAGTGATTCTCGAACTGTGGGCTGAAGGACCCTTTCCCAGGGTCACATATCAGATATTGTGTCTATCAGATATTTATATTATGATTCGTAATAGTAGCAAAAATATAGTAATGAAGTAGTAACGATAATAATTTTATGGCTGGGGGTTGCCACAACACAAGGAACTGTGTTAAAGGGTCACATTAGGAAGGTTGAGACCACTGTCCTAAAGGATCCAACAAGCCCTCTGGAGCCAACGGAGAGCCATCAAGCCTTGCCTAGTGTCATTGCTCTTTCAAATACCTTCCTCTTTATCTTCCCCTCCAAAGACTGACAACCTATGGATCTTCAATTAAGTTGAAATGGCAAAGAATATTCTGTTTACGGAGTATTTCATCCATGTGCAGGTCCCATCCCTGAGTGTTGATTTCACTCAGCCTGCACGCCCACCTCCTACAAGGAGCCTGGCTTTTTTATGGGATAACAGAGTTTGGGTGCAGAATGACCTACATCTGTAATTAGAAGTCCTGGCCCCTAACCGTCTTGGAGGCTGTAACTCTATAACCAAATTGCCTGAGCCTTGAACCTATATGTCCTTACCAGTAAAGACAAGGGTCCTTGCCAGCTGTGCTCCCTCATGGTCAGTGCCAAAAACAAGTGAGTTACATTGGGTTTGTAAATGTCACATCTATGCAAATGAGAGCCACTTGGGACTATTGAGAAACTACTTGGTGAGACCCCCTGGGAACAGGGGTAGGTTCTTGGACCAGCATTTTTCCCAGTGGTCAGTGGGTGGCTCTAGAAAACAGGGAGACAGATAAGACCAAGGATTGCAATTTGATGGTCTTTTCTCCCAAGCTCTTTTGTTTTGTTTGTTTGTTTGTTGAGACAGGCTCTGCTATGTACCCCAGGATGACCCACAACTCACAGTCCTTCTGCCCTGGTTCCCTAAGTACTAAGACTATAGACAAGAGCCACCATGCTCAGCCAGCCCCATAAGCCTCTTTGTTTGTTTAAGTTTTTGTTTTGTTTGTTTGTTTGAGACAGAGTCTTGCCATATAGCCTTGTCTGGCCTGGAACTTGTTATGTTGACCAGGCTGGCCTTGAACTCACAGAGATCCACCTGCTACTGACTCCAGAGTGCTGGGATTAAAGGTGTGCACCACTCATTACTCCTGGCCCCCATAGGCTTCTGACCTGATCAGTAGTGTTTTAAATTCATTCTCAATATTTACATTTGAGGGCTGACAAGCTGGCTCTTGCATAGAGCCTCACAGCTTGAGTTCGATTTCCTAGAATCCACGTGGGGGGGGGGGAGAGAACCGACTCCCAAAAGTTGCCCTCTGATCTCCACATGTGCAGTGTGTCGTGTGTGCGTGAATGCTTGTGTGAGCAAGGGCGCACACATACTAAATGTAAAAGGGATGGAGAGACTGCTTACTTTAAAAGTCCAGAATTTTGACTTCTTTTGAAGAATGGAAAGACCTGGTAAAACTCAGTGCATGTTCACACAAGGCAAAGTTGGCAATGCCATATGGTGGAGGGTCCCAACCTCCTGTATCCTTCCAAGTCTCCCTCCAGCTGGTTTGAGCTCTCATGTGGGCTCTCTGTGTCTACACAGAATGATCATTATAGATTTAACCACTGCCATCCAGGGACGATGGATTTCCTCCTAGGACCGTCCCACTTGGACAGAGCTGGAAGGGGACAGTCTGGTGGGCAGCACTCTGGAAAAGGTGCCCTCGTGACCCTTCCAGCCAGATGCCATAATTCACAGCTGCGGTTCTCCACATGCTGATTTCTGGTTTAAAAAATACTGCTGGGTAAACAGTGAGGGAACCAGAGCTGTTCCCACACCACATAAATCGCTGGCTTGCTGTCCTATCCGCTTAACTGTCCCCCACATAATGGCTCTGTTGCCTGGAAAGAAAGAGTTGGAAAGGGAGGCCCAGAGAAGGGAGTGGCCAGTATCCCAGACTCCTACTGAGGCCTGTGGCCCACCCCCTTCTCCTTCAGTGTTCCTTCCGGGTACTGCCAGGGTCCTTACTCTATGCACCTGGGCCACCTGTCCGCCACCTTCCTCGACACCCTCAGCTTCTCTTGCTTCCCTAGAACTACCCAGGACTCTTCCTGCACATAGACAGCCCATTATTAAAAACTACCCAATCGCCACACCTAGATGACCCATTTAAAGTTTTCCTTCTAGAGCCTTCTGTCCAAATTTGATGTCCTACCTCAAAAAAACAAAGCCAGAGCCTTTCCCGTGTGAAACAGGAGTCTGGTCTTAACAAAGACAGGAAGATTAAGAAGAAAAAGAAAAGCACCCAATTAAATTTGGATCTCAGATTCACACCAATTTTTTTTCTCCTTAAGTCTAAGTATGTCCTATGTATTTGATGGCACGTACTGAATGGGGTGTTCTGTATTCTACTTGGCACTCATCTTACCCCTATTCCTCAAGGACAGTTCTAGTGGGGACAAAAAAAAGGAAGGCTTATTGGGTCCCCCACCCCCTTGGGACTCTACGTGGCCAAGTGCATAAGTCTGCTCAATGGAACAAGATGCCAAAGCTTAACAAGACTTCCAAAAAGGCTCCTTCCAGTGGGCAGAGATGCAAAGAGGGTACCAGTCTAGCCCCCCTCCTTGGGGCACTCCAAATATGACATGAGTGTGAAGAGACACCTGTGTGTACAGAACACAGGTCAGAGGTAGATTAAGGCAGAAAGATACACAGTGCTGGAGAGATGGCTCAGTGGTTAAGAGCACATTTTACTCTTGCAGAGAACCTGAGTTCAGTCCCCAGCACCAGCATGGTGGTTCACAACTATCTGTTACTCTAGTTCCAGGAGATTTGATGCCTTCTTCTGACCTCAACAAGCACCAAGCACACATATGGTACATAGACACACATACAGGTAAAACAAACAAACAAACAAACCTCCAAAAGACACAGTGCTGGGTCACCGAGACTAAGAGGTGTTGCTGAAACAGCTTAGATTGTCACCCGAGGATTTGGCTTATAGGCAAGGCAATCAATCCTCTTTGTGCCCTCCCCCTTCGGCAATCTGAGTCTCCCAGATTTCTAGTCCTAACCATAGCCATGCCTAACATATTCAAATTGGTTCTGTCTCCATCTCTCAGGATCCTGCTTGGGTACTGGACACGGTGGCACATGCCTTTAGTTCCAGCACTCGAGAAGCAGAGGCAAGAGGAAGTCTGAAGATTTGACACCAGCTGGATCTCCACAGTGAACTTCTGGACAGTCAGGGATACATAGTGAGACCCTGTCTGGGGTGAGGGATGGCTGGACAGGTGGCCTGCTCAGAATGTGCTGGTTTGTGTGATTGGCATGCTCTCATGTGCGAGTGAATGCTAACGGTCATGCTGTCCCCTTGATGCAGGCTAGAAGGCAGGGAAGGTTTGTGGGAAGGGGGAGATGGGAAGAAAGGAAGATGTCGCTCGCCCTGGAATCACAGGGCAGCCTCTGACCAGCAGAGCTCGCCCTGGAATCACAGGGCAGCCTCTCTCTCATCAGGAGACAGTCAGGAACCCTAGCATATTCCCCAGACACTCTCGGGTTTCTTCCCAAGCAGAAGCTGTTGTTTTCTCGGAATCTCACCAGGAACCCTGTTACAGGAAAAGCAAGCCTTAGAGCCGGTGTCCAACCATAGCTTCAGATTTTGCCTCATCTAGTGATAATTCCATCTAAGGCCTCTCTGCAGCCACCTCATCTGTCTCCTTTATTAGGGAAGAGGTAGGGTTTCTCAGTAACCTTTGGAGCTGTAAACTGAGGCAGAGACTAAGACCAATCATTGTTTACCCATGGTTTACTCTTTCTTGGAAAAGCTAGGTGCTCACATCCAGGCATGTCTTACTTTCTCTCACTCTCCCTCGGGAAGCACACTCCCCGAGTGCTCTCAGGTATGACTTTTTCCCTCTTCAGCCTCATGCTTCAGCCTATATTAAAAAAACAAAAACAAAAACAAAGAAAACATTGTTAATAAAATCCCCAGCTCCCAGCTCTGCTTCACAAACTGGCTAGTCCTGAAATTCCTTTCAGTGTCAACCTGCAATATGGCCCAAGCCAACCCCTAAAACATTAGGAGAGGTCCTCACCTGCTTAGGGTGACAGTGGGGACAGTGCCTCTGTCTGTTCACCACTGACACCCTCTCATGTGGCACTTTGGTATTTCACATCTGACATTGTCCTTAAGGCAACAATCTTAGTTTTATAATAGGATGTGCTGTGGTTTGAATAAGATGGCTCCCATAGGCTCCTGTTTGGATGCTTGGTCACTAGGTAGTGGCACCATTTGAAAGGATTAAAAGGATTAGGAGGTGTGGCCTTGTTGAAGGAAGTGTGTCTCTGGGGTTAGGCTTTGAGGTTTCAAAAACCCATGACAGCCCCAGTCTCTCTCTCAGTTATCCAATCAGGATGTAGCTCTCAGCTGCTTCTCCAGCACTATGCTCCCTGCCATGATGATAATGGACTAAACTTCTGAAACTGTAAGGAAGTCCCCAGTTAAGTGCTTTCTTTAATCAGAGTTGCCTTGGTCATGGTGTCTCTTCACAGTGATAGAACAGTGTATAAGGGGAGATGCCACTATCATGTATGGAGCTGTCGCAAAAGTTTTCATAAGTGACCTCATTTTGCAACTCAATGAGGAAGAAATTTATTTCCATTTTACAGAAAGGAAAAATGAGGCTCATGTGATCAAATGAGTTGCTTAGTAGCATTCAATTAATGAATGGCAGAGCTGGGATTTGAACCCACACCCTCCTGATTCCTCAAACCATGCTTATGTTATATGTGTTGTGTAGCCATAGAAGAAGGAACTTGTAGGCTGGAGAGATGACTCAGTAGCTGCAGTGCTTGTCTTGCGAGCACAAAGCACTGAGTTTGGCTCCAGAACCCATGTAAAAAGCTAAGTGTGGTGGTGTGTGTTCCATCTTCAGCCACTGGGAAGGAAGGGACAAACAGATTCCTGGGGCTTGTTGACCAGCCATCTTAGCTGAAGCACTGAGCTCCCATCAGTGAGACCTGGTTCAAAAAACAATCTGGTATCCCGAGGAATGACATTATAGGCTGGCTTCTACATGCACACACAATTATACACACAGAGAGAGACACACACAGACATACTCACACACAGAGAGACACACACACTCACACATACATACAGACACACACTCTCACACACAGCCACACACATACAGACACACACAGACTCACACACACACAGAGGGGAGGATAAAAATAACTTGGGGCTAAGTTGGGCATCTCTCAATCTGATGGGGTTTCCACATAGTTAAGGAAAGAAAAGGCCCTGTGCTTTCCTTATGCCTTGGCCTTCTCTGCCAGCCTCTGCTTGCCTTAGGTATAAGTTCTCTTATATTCATACAGCCCTCCAAGGCCAATCCTATCAATTTCATTTCACCACTGAGAAAAACAGAGCTCAGGGATGGTAAGAATAGATTCCCTAAATGGTGACTTCCTACCGACCTTCAGCATCTCCAGACACAGGTGGCTGAGGTGGCCAGCTCAGAAACAGGCCTGTCTGGTCCAGGAATGCCTGTTTGTCATGAGCAATGGAGGATATTCCCAGCATTCTGAAGAATGGCTCAGATGTGGTCCAGCTGGATGACCTCCAGGGTCCTCCATGGGACCTCCCCCTGACACACTCTCTCTCTTTGTCTCTGTCTCTGTCTCTCTCTGTCTCTGTCTCTGTCTCTGTCTCTGTCTCTCTCTGTCTCTGTCTCTGTCTCTCTCTCTCTGTCTCTCTCTCTCTCTGCTACCTCCAACAACACCAGAAGCCAGGGCCCCTCCCTTCTGGACCACTCCCCTTGGCTGCAGCCAAGAGCTTTCTCTGTAAGCAGTCACCTCCATCCATCTTTGTCTCCTGGCCCCATAGGGCCTTGACAGGGAACTGCTGACTTTGAGGAGGTTAAAGGTGCAGTACCCAGCCTTCATCTGACAAATGGGTTGCTGCAGGAGGGGGCTGTTATTTTTTCCTGGCCTCAGAAGAGGGGCCTGTCAGGAAGATGTAGAGGTGGCGGCCTTGTGGTGCCCCCAGGGGAGCTGACAGACATCAGCAGCTGTTGGGGCACTGGGGTGCCAGGCCCTGTGTTCCCAGCACAGAGCATCCCGCTGTGCACCCGCCCCATGCCCTTCCTGACCTCCCCACCTACCCCACCATGACCCAGTGCCCACCCTTTCCCAGGGCAAAGGGCCAAGGGGGCCTCCCTGGGATGGAGACCCTGAGCCAGATGTGAGGACAGCCCAACAGGGATCTGGTTACAGCCTGACAGGTCAGGCCCCCAGGGCTTCCTAAGGAGCTGACAGCCCCATCTTCCTTCTGGCCCACCCCTCCTGTGGGCTCCCTCCAACACGCAGGGCCTCACAAGGCTGTTCCTATGGAAACCTCTCCATGGTCTCCTGCCCACACCTTCTCCCTTTAGAATCACCAGGTTAACAAGGAGTAGACATAGGAGCCACCATCATCTCTTGCCCCCTCTGCCTTTCACAAAAACAGTTTTATTCAAAATTCCAGGTGACCCAGCCTAGGGGCACACAACTCCAATCTCAGCACTTGAAATGCTGACACAGATAGACTATGACTTTGAGGCCAGCCTGGGTTACCAAGTGAATTCCGGGTTAGCCTGAGCTAATGAAACCCTTTCTCAAAAACAAAATACCGGTCAGGGAGAAGGGCTCAGTGTGTAAAGTGGGTGCTACACATGTATTGAGGACCCAAGTTTGGGTCCTCAGCACTCATGGAAAATCTGGGCCCTGAGGCGCACCAGTGCAGCCTTGAAAACACAGCCTTGGCATGGGGGCAGAGACGGGTCAATCTTAAGGAATTTCTGACCACCAGCCTGGCCAAATAAATAGTAAACTCCAGGTTCAGTGAGAAACCTTGTCTCAAGAAAGAAAAAAGAAGATGAAGGAGGAGGAGGAAGAGGAGGAGGAGAAGGAAGAGGAGGAGGAGGAGGAGGCAGGCCCATCTCTGAGTTTGAGGCCAGCCTGGTCTACAGAGTGAGTTCCAGAATAGCCAAGGTTACAAGGTGAGACCCTCTCTCAAAAATGAATTTTAAAGAAAGGTATAGAGCAATCAAAAGAGACACCTGGACTCTACATGCACATGCAAAGACACACACACACACACACACACACACACACACACACACACACACACACACACACACACACACACACACACACACACACACACACACGGCTTACAAATAAGTTGATTTAGGAAAGCAAAATTCCCAGGCAGGTCAACAGGTTCAGCCAGTGCAGGCTGCCTGGCTCCTGAAGCCCTTCCCTACAATTCACAATGCGGCCTGCTACAAGTTCCTTGGTCTCTCCGTGCTTCATTCCCAGAAATGTCAGATGGTTAGAACAGGGCTTGCTGCTGAGGGAGCTGCTGCAGATGGGGGCTTGGGGGGGGGCACTGCACTGTGGGTATGGGGTTAAATCAGCTGGTGAGGCCCAGAGAGGTGAGGTATGCTGTCCCAGGAACTTAACCGGGGACTTAAATTCACCTGGTACCTGCTGCTCCTGTCTGGGAGTCCTAGTGTCTAAGACCATCGAACAGAGTTCACACCACATGGTGTTTCTGCATTGCAGCACCTTGCTGCTCTGAGCCAGTGGAAATCTCTAAGAAAATAATGTCAAATCTCTAGAGATTGAGAAGCTGGCCAGGTGTTCCCATAGTGTAGACCAGCAGTTCTCAATCTATGGGTCTTGACCCCTTTGGGGGTCAAATGACCATTTCACAGGGGTCACCTGAGACCATCAGAAAACACAAATGTTTACATTATGATTCATAACTGTAGCAAAATTACAGTTCTGAAGTAGCAACAAAAAATAATTTTATGGTTGGGAGTCATCACATGAGGAACTGGATTAAAGGCTGGCAGCATGAAGAAGGCTGAGAAGCACTGGCGTAGATTGACAAGCAAGATGAAATGGCACCTGGGCTGGCCACCCTCTCATGTACCACATACACAAGCCAGAAAGAACCTTGGGAACTCCTTTGGGATGAACTCTCAGGGAATTGAGTCTCTGGGTTCCTGTCTCCATGCCCAGGTTTCCAAAGATGCCTCCAGGGATTGAGAAAGGGAAGCAGGTGGAAGAGGCTGGGCGTGGGGACAGACAACGGGTGGGAACAACCCCTAGAAACTTCAAGGACTGAAGAGCCTCTCTCTGCTTTGGAGACAAATCAGTTGGAAGCTCTCTAGTGGAGTGTGGCGAACGGGCATGGAAGTTAGAGGTTAAAGGTGGCTTCAAAGAGACAGGTGCTTTTTCTCTCCTTGTTTCTGAGAAGTGAGAAAGGCACTTTGCACTTTAGACAGGCAAAGTTTTTTCTTTTCTTCTTTCTTTCTTTCTCTCTCTCTTTTTACTTTCTTTCTTTCTTTCTTTCTTTTTTTTTTTTTTTTTTTGGTTCTGAAGTATATCTTTCTTTATACCCCAGACCACACCAGTGGGTTGCCAAAACTCATCAAAAAAAAAAAAAGAGGAAAAATTACTTTTAACTCCCCTCCCTCTTCTGTTCCTGCAGGGAGAGGTAGGAAACCCTTAAATCAACGCACTCACCAAGCTTGCCTTTTGCACCCACTTGCCCCTTCCCTCCCCAGAATTTGGCATTTGGTGGATTCTGGATCCCTCTGAAGGCTTTTTCTAAATCCAAGACTTGGAGAATTTTGTTAACAAGGCAATAAAAATAACTATTGTGTTATGGAAGGCACTCAAAGAGCGTGTGTGTGTGTGTGTGTGTGTGTGTGTGTGTGTGTGTGTGTGTGTGTGTGTGTGTGTGTGTGCTATGCATGCACCCACTCTCTCCTTAAAAAAAATAAAACAATGTTTCTTTAAAAGTCTATGTCTGCAAATGCCATTAGAAGTGGGTATAGGGTTTCTGATGACAATGTTGCCTGCTCGGTTTTGGTTGGAGGGGACCGTGTGTGAGTGGGTTGACCCCTCCCTCTCCTCTCTCACATTTCACTCCAGAAATTTGTCACTCTCTCACCACCGCAGGATTTAAAAGTGTGTCTGGGCAACCGGGTCCAGCCCTCCGCAGGCATTCCACTCAGGGTCCCCGGGAAGAGAGCTTGTCAGTGTGGGTGGGTCAGAGATAGGACAGTCAAAATGTTTAGCGCCATAGGCACCAAATACATGCACAAGGGACCCCGATAGTCAGCGTGTGTCAGGGAAAGAAAGACAGGTGTGGGCATGCACGTGTGTGTTGCTGCCCACGTGTTTGTAGACTTGGAGGCAAAATTTTGTTTTGGTTCCTAGAGTAAATTTTCCATTCAACATTTTCCTCTACTATTTAGTTGGGCTTTTGTTTTGTTTTTAATTACAAAACTCTGAATAGAAAAAGTGCAGTGCAAATACCTTTGAACGGACTGAGGCGAGCAGCAGACAGCAGATGGATCCCGTGGCCAACAGCTGCGTGAGGAACCCCCACCCCCCAGCCCCGCTCTGGGGCTGCCTCCGAAACCCCCACTCGGAAAGCAGCAGCACTTCAGGGCTGTCCCATTATCCACCAACCCCGTTTTCCTTCCACCAAAAGTCAGATTTCCCAGCGACAGCAGCATACCCCGACTTCTCTGCTTCCTGCCTGGCAGCCACTCCACACAGCCTGCCCCGGGCCGAGCGCATCTTCAATGAGCAACATCCTGCCTTCCCACAGACCCCTGACTGGCACTTCCCCATCTCTGAAGCTGGGCAAAGGCTCAACCCAGGCCCAGCTGGGAGCGCCAGAGAGATGGGGGCCGGCAGCCCAGGCCTGGTGGAGGGCACGGGAGGATCCGGTGAGGACTACATGGTACTTCGGAGCACTGCCAGTGAGCCGGAGAAGAAATCATCTAGAAGGAAAAAAGAACGGTCAGGTAGGTGGTGGGAAGGACTTACCATTCCTTGACTGTGTCACCCTGGGCAAGTTGTTTGCCCTCTCAGAGCCCGGGGGCCCTTACTGTAAACTTCAGAAAGTTTTGTCTAACTTACTGAAGTGTAGGAGAAGGCTTATACTGTAGGAGTTCTAGAATTCTCTGGTGATGGTTTTTTTTTTTTTTTCCTCCAGCATTTCTGGGTCTCTGCAAAGAATGTGTGTGAGAAAATGGCATTATGGGGTGAGGGAGGTTTTGGAGGATACATGAGATGGAGCTAGGCTGCCTCAGACTCACCACCACCACACTCTAGTAGCCTCCAAATGGTCCCAGAGTCATAGCTGAAGTTTATCATTCAGCCAGGACTGAGGCTTGGGGGTCAGGACTGAGGCTGGGTCTGGGTGTCCACCGAGAGAGACCCAGGTCCCTATATCAGGAGCCCAGAGGCAGAGGAGCAGGTCTGTGTCGGGGATGGGAGAGATGAGGGGGAGAGTGTGTGTGGTTTGGAGCAAACTGCCCAGAGGTATCACCACACAGAGGTGGTGCCTGTACTTAGCAGACAGCTCACCTTGACAAGGTCTGGTGGGGCCTCAAGGAAGTCTGTGCAGCAAGGAGTTCTCTTTGGGGACCACATCAGACTTGGGAAAATCAGAGAGGCAGATGGATGGAGGCAAGTGTCAAGTCCAGCCATGTCAGGGAGTATGAAAAAGATGGCCCCAGAGGTCAGAGATAAAGCATTTCTTTCCTCCCTGGGTTCTCATATTCCCATAGAGCCCACCCACCCCCTAGTCACCTTTTGTCTGGTCCCCTGCCTTCTCTCCGACCTTGCCCAAAAAGCGAACTGCCCCTGCCCCCCAACACTCCTGATGGGTATTGCCCAGTGACCTGACGGCATAAAGAAACACTCTGTGCCCAATCAGATTGGGGAGGCACAAAGGAGAACTTGCTGGGTTTCCCTTCGTCAGCCCCTTGACCTAGTGGACATATCCGGAGTGTCCACTGTTTGCCAGAGCACTAGATCCTAGAAAAGACATCTTGTCTTTGGAAAACTCAGGCTGAGAGGAAGAGGAGGGTGTGCTCTGAGGTGAAGGGGGGGGGCATGGAGTGAAGAAAGGAAATTCCAAGCGGTGGGAACTACGTTCAGCAGTTTTTTTGTTTTTGTTTTTGTTTTTTGTTTTTGTTTTGAGTCCCACAAGTTTGCAAAATGGGGACTTCAGGTTTTGTTGGCATCTCCATTCCACACTGTGAAAAGGGAGACAGCGTTTGAAGGAACACAGTGTCACAAGACCATAATCCCAGGACTCAACAGACTGAGGCAGAAAGATCTTGAAGTCCAGGTCAACCTGGACCTTTCTGTTTTGGAGGTGAAAGTCTCTCGTCTGGGAAATCAGACAAACCAGATTTGGTCCTCTAAGAAGTGAAACGAGCTCCAAACTGCACACCTTCAGAAAAGTCCCCACCCAGCTCTCACATGGTATCTGATCCCGAGGTTTGAAGATCCTTCTAGATGTACTGACAGTGGGTGGGGATGATCACCGTGCATCCTCGTGGCTAAGGGAAGGGACCCTTTAGAGCCCCAGTGGTTAATTAAACCTAGCAGGTGGGATCAACCATTCTAACTCAGCTGAGCGAATCATTCGGATGATACCGGTCCCACCTGGGGCTACAGGTCTCTCCTTGGCAGTGCCTGTTACTCTTGCTCCTCCAGTTCTGTTGGCATCTTGCAGCATCTAGCCACTTTCCAGTAGACTGAGGGCCAAGGGTGTGGGGAAAGGAGCTGGGAGATTTCCGGGCTCAAGCGAAGTCTCCGAAAAACCCAATGGACCATCTTCCCTTCTGGCAGGTAGCCAATAGCAGGGCTTTAGAGAGTGAGCATGTGCGTGGCTCATCAGAAAGTCAGCCTCTGACTTAGAAAGATTGTCATTCAAGGATACGATAGACTCTGATGACACCCTATGGAAGGTCTCACCAACCAGGGGGAGCAGAAAGGATATGTGATAGGTAGGGTTCTAGTTGAGGGGGGGTGTTAGGTGAGGAGGGGAGGGGGAGGGAACTGGGATTGTCATGCAAAACAATCTTGTTTCTAATTCAAATAAAAAAAATCTGCAAAAAAGAAAAGAAAAAGAAAGATTGTCACTCATGGGGGCCCTGGGTCCTCTCACTTGGGCGTCTTCCAGATCAGCAGTGGAAACAGGCAGCAGGAGTGAGGCGGGGTGGGCTGACTTTCCCTCCATCCTATGTGGCTGGTCAGTGGGGAGATCTTTACTACCCAGGTGCTTGTGTGTCTGCTGCTGGAATTTAACTGCAGAGGAAGGAGGAGGCAGGAGGGTCAGCTTCCTAAGGGCCTCACGGGCGGGGGTGGGGGTGGGGGTTTGTCACAGGCAAGGCTCACAACTGACTAAAGAACCTGGAAATTTCAAAAGAGACAAACCCACAGAAAAGCCCCCAGTTACCCCAGGATCTGACGTCATCTCAGATCCTTTAATTAATGCTTTTTGTTGTTTGTCATAGATTACTGTTCCGGGCCTGGGAACCCAACCTAGAGCCTGGTGCATGTCTGGCCAGGGTTCTACCTACGAGCCACATCCCCAGATATTTAATTTTGATTCTCGTTTGTTTTGTTTTGTTTATTTGAGACTGGGTCTCAGGTAGGTCAGGTTGGCCTCAGACTCACTACGTACCAAGGCTAGCCTTGAACTTCTTGATGTCTCTACTTCCCAATGTAGTCAAGTATTGCTTATATTGATTGCTGGGGTTTGGGGTGCCAGTCCAGGGAAGTTGACCAGCCTGGACCACTGTGCTTCATTGTCAGGTAGCTGGAAGGATAGGGTCATTGCAACTTCGGGAAAGCTGTTACCTTCTTGCAGTCTCTTCTTCCGGATCTGAGAAATGGGACTGTAACAATGTTACTTAACACCTAGAGCAGCTGGGAAGGTTAAGTGCAGCGATCTAAACAATTGACATTGCTTCTGGGGCATAATGAAAGCCCCATGGCAGCTGTGGCTGGTATCAAGTCCATATTTCCTGAACTTAAGCCTTTAGAACAGTGGTTCTCAGCCTGTGGGTTTCGACTCCATTGGGGTGTCAACAATTCTTTTCTTAGCAGTCACCTAAGACCACCAGAAAACACAAACATTTACATTACAATTCTTAATAGTAGCAAAATTACAGTTACGAAGTTAGCAATGAAAATAATTTTAGGGTTGGGGGTCACCACAACAGGAGGAACTGTATTAAAGGGTTTCAGCATTAGGAAGGTTGAGAACAACTGCTTAAGGATACAGGATGAGAGCTGGGGGTGGAGCTCAGCCGGTAGAGTACAGGAGCATGCCTGAAGGTTTGATCCCCAATACCTTCATAAATAAGATGTCATAGTGAATGCCTGGTATCCCAACACCTAGGAGGTGGAGGCAGGAGATTCCTGGGTCGGTGGGATATATGAACTTCTTGCAATCTTTTTGTTCTAAACTCCAGTAGTGATCAATTAGTGCTTCAATCAGAGCTGTGGAGGTAGGGGTAAGGTTGGGTGTTAAATTGTGTCTCACACTGGCTGGCCCAGGAGGCTCCAGCCACAGACTATGCTCCCATGTCTATCACCAGAGCCCCCCCCCCCCTCACCTTGCTCCCCTTGGAAGCAGAGGCTAACTCTGTAAAAGACAAGAAAGCCCCTCCTCCACCCTACGAGGTCTCTGGAGACCCGCAGTGCAATCTTATCTTACTTACCCCCAGCCCTGGCCTGGGTTGCTAAAGTCCTCTACTGGCAGGGACAGCTGTGAAGCCACTGTGCTGTTTTCCCCTAAACTGTCAGGATACTACTGTAATCGTCTTTAATTTATGGGAATGAGAGATTTCTTGGTGGCTTCCTGACAGGGTTCAAGGGAAGGTTGCGTGTGACCAGCGCGGCTGCCTCTCTGCCTGGGAGCAGCACTAGGCGCCCTGAGTCCGAAGGCCACCATCTTCAGTTGGCCACGCAGCGCCTTTGTCAGCCTCAGCTTCCTTCAGCGCCTGGTCCTGCGGGTCCTGGGACCTGGTCCTGCCTGGAACTCTATCCTCTAAGGGCGTCTCTCCAACCTTCATTATTCTCTCTCTCTCTCTCTCTCTCTCTCTCTCTCTCTCTCTCTCTCTCTCTCTCTCTCCCACTCTCTCTCTCCTCTCTGCTCCCTCCTCTCTCACTTTCCTCAGTCTTGTCTCTCCCTTACTCCCTCCATTCCTACCGAGTCACACCTTGTGCTGGCCTCACCACACACCCTGCCTTTTCCTCTTTCCTCCCTGACTTGGCCCCTTTGCCCTGGTGTTTCCTGTCCCCCAGTCTACATATTTTAATATCCAGCTCAAAAGTGAGCCTTTCTGATCATATTTTCTCTCTGTTTAAAACCTGTGGCTATAACTGTACACAGCATCATGTCAGTGACTATGATACCAAAAAGTATCATAGTTAGAAAGCTTCAACTTTGCCACATGGTAACCACACCTGAAATCCCAGCAAGCTGGGATAGGAGGATGGCAAAGTTGAGGCTAGCCTGAGCTACACAGAACTGTTTCAAAACAAATAGGGAAGCTTTAGATTGTAATGTGGTTCTAGAACCTGAGCCAGTTTCCTGGCTGTTGCTTGCAGCTTTGTAAAGGGACTTGACTGAGATTTCTTAACGCGGACGATGTTTTGGAAGTCTTTTTTAATTCTTGTGGTCCAAAACACACAACAGAAAATTTGGCATCTCTACGATTTTGAAATGACCTTGTATAGCAACCAACCACAGATGGATTCTTATTTCCAGAATCATTTCTTCTTGCAAAATGGAGCTTCTCTTTGGATTAGATTCCCCCAAACTCCTGGCGGCTACTTGACTCCCAGTAAGAGTTTGGGAGTTATAGGTACCTCATACATGGACTCACGAAACAGTTGTCTTTTTTGTTACTGTCTTATTCCACTCTGAGGCTAGGACTCATATGGGGTCCATACTTGCTGAACTGGTCAGTCCTCAAGGTTTCATTGACATTGTAGCACATGCCCAGAGTTTCTTCCTTTTAAGAACGAGTAGTGTTCCGTTGTGTGTTCTTGCCACATCGCCCTTATCTGTTCGCCTGTTGGTAGACTTTTAGGCTGCTCCCATCACTAGGCAATTATGAATAATGCCTCAGGAAACGTGTACATGTATCTCTTTGACCCTGTATTTTCACTATTTTTTGTTTTTCATTTCAGATGCACACTCACAAGTAGAACTGTTGGGAGATATGGTTTTTCTATATTTATTATTAAAAAAAATCTGTGTGCATGTGTGTGTGAGTGCACATATGCGCATGTACCTGTATGTTAGGTAGCCAGAAGGGGCGGTCAGTTCCCTCAGACCTAGAGGTCCAGGCATTTGCAAGATTCTCGGCTTGTTATCTGGCTGCTGGGGTCCAGACTTCAGTCCTCATGGCTGCTCAGCAAGTACTGCTGAGCCATTTCTCCAGGCCTGTGTTTAATTTTCTGAGGACCTTCAGACTTTTTGTCCTAGCAAGTGTGCCATTTTGTAGTCCCCTCAATAGTGCATCTCGAGAGTTCTAGTCTCTTCACATCTTAGACAACACTTTTTGCTTTCTGGTTTTGTTTGATTGCAACCCTCCTTCCCTATGCATGGGGTGGTGGTGGGGTAGGGGTGGGGGCACAGGTGTGTCACAGAATGGATGCGGGAGCTGGAGGACAACTTGCTGGAGTCAGGTCTCCTTGACCATGTAGGTCCAGAGGATGGAACTCAGGTCCTCAGGCTTGGCAACAAGTGCCACCACCCCCTGAGCCATCTCCCTTACCGTGTTTTATAGGTGGACTTTTCTGTCCCACCAGCCAGCTCTCAAATAACCATACAGAAACTTATTATTAATTATAAGTGCTCGGCCAATAGCTTAGGCTTGTTACTACCTAGCCTCTTGAATTAATCCATTTTTATTCCTTTACTTGCTATATCCCATGGCTCGTGGCTTGTCACCTCATTTTGTACATGTCCTGTTTCCCCTGCATCTGCCTGGCCACTTCACCCTTCTTATTCCCATCGCTCTCTCAGTCTGGCTCTCATGCCTGACCTCTTCCTGCCTAGCTATTGGCCAATTGTCTTTTTATTAAACCAATGCGAGCAGCACATCTTCACAGTGTTCAAGGATTATTCCACAGCACCGGGGTTTTTGTTATTGTTGTTGTTGTTGTTATTGTTTGTTTTGTTTTTGCTTTTGTTGCCTGTGTTTTGGGGATCTATCAAAAAAGACATGGCCAAATCCAAAGTCATAAAGATTTGGCCCTCACCTTCCCCCAGGGAGTTTTATATTTGTAGGAGTTGCATTTGGGTCTTAACCCATCTTATTCATTTTTATTTGATGTGGGGTAAGGCCTCAGCACCATTTTTTTCTCTCACTGCAGTCATTTTTTTAATTATTATTTTTATATCCTGACTACAGTTTCCTCCCCTTCTTCTCCTTTCAGTCCCTCCCCCTCCTACCTCCCCTCTGTCGCCCGTATCGACTCCTCCTCCATTTCTCTCCAGAAAAGGGCAGGCCTCCCATGGATATCAAACATGGCATATCAAAGTTGCAGTAAGATTAGACACCTCCCCTTGTATTAAGGCTAGATGAGGCAACCCAGCAAGAATAAAGGGTCCCAAAAGCAGGCAAAAGGGTCAGCCCTGCTCCTGCTATTAGGAGTCACAAGAAGACCAAGTTACACAACTGTAACATATATACAGAGTGCTTAGGTCAGTCCCACGCAGGCTCCCTGCTTGTCAGTTCAGTCTCTGTGAGCCCCTATGAGACCAGATTAGTTGATTATGTGGGTTTTCTTGTGATGTCCTTGATCCCTTTGGCGTCTATAATCTTTCCTCTCCCTCTTCCACAGGATTCCCCAAGCTCCACCTAATGTTTGGCTGTGGGTCTGCATCTGTTTCTGTCAGGTGCTGGATGAAGTTTCTCTGATGACAATTGGGCTAGGCACCAATCTATGAGTATAGCAGAATATCATTAGGAATCATTTCATTGACTTTTTCTTTGTTTTACCAGTCCTATTTGGTTCTATCCTGGGCCTCTGGACTTCTGGGTCCTGGCCCAGAAATATCAGGGGTGGCTCCCTCTCATGGCATGGGTCTCAAGCTGGACCAGTCATTGGTTGAACACTAGCACAATTCCTGCCCTACCTTTACCCCAGCACATCTTGTAGGCAGGACAAATTGTAGGTCGAAGGTTCTGTGTCTAGTCTGCTTCCCGATCTTTCCACTGGAAGTCTTGTCTGGTTATAGGAGATGGCTGGTTCAGGCTGCATATCCCCCGTCGCTAGGGGTCTTAGCTAGGGTCACTCTGGTAGATTCCTGGAAGTTTCCATTGCACTAGGTTTCTAACTCTTTCTTAAGATGCCTCCCAATTCCAGTCATCTCTTCTAGTACTCTCTCCCCCCATCCTCCCCTCACCTGGTCCCTCGTGTTCCCATCCCCACCTTACCCTATCATCCACTTGAGATGTCTATTCTATATTGCCCTTCCCAGGGAGATTCATGTGTCCCGATTGAGCTCTCTTTGTTACCTAGTACCTAAGGGTCTGTGGATTATAGCATAGTTACCCTTTACTTTATAGCTAATATTCACTTATGAGTGAGTGCATACCATGTTTTTTTTCTCTGGGTCTGAGTTACCTCACTTGGGATGATTTCTTTTTCTAGTTCCATCCATTTGACTGAAAGTTTCATAACATTTGTTTTAGTAGTTGAGTAATCTTCTATTGTGTGAATGTACTATATTTTCTTTATTCGTTCTTCAGTTAAGGGGCATTTAGGTTGTTTCCAGTCTCTGGTTACTATGAATAAAGCCGCATGAACATAACTGAACATGTGTCCTTGTGGTAGGATGGAGCATCCTTTGGGTATATGCCCAGGAGTGGCATAGCTGGGACTTGAGGTACATCAATTCCCAATTCTGAGATTCTGCCATATTGGTTTCCACAGTGGGTGTACAGTTTGCACTTCCGCCAGCAGGGGAGGAAGTTCCCTTTGCTTCACGTCCTTGTCGGCATGAGGTGTCACTTGTGGTTTTTACCTCAGTCACTCTGTAAGATGGAATCTCAAATTCATTTTGTTTTGCACTTCCCTGGCAGATAAGGATGTTGAACATTTCTGTAAGTGTTTCTCAGACATTGGAGATTGTTCTGTTGAGAATTCTGTTTATATCTGTACCCCATTTTTAATTGGATTATTTGGTTTGTTGATGTCTCGTTTCTTGGATTCTTTATGTATTTTTGAAATTAGCCCTCTGTCAAATGTGGGCTTGGTGAAGATCTTTTTCCAATCTGTAGGCTGCCCGTTTGTCCTAATGACAGTGTCCTTTGCCTTACAGAAGCTTTTCAGTTTTATGAGGTCCATTTATTGATTGTTGATCTTAGTGCCTGTGTTATCAGTGTTCTGTTCAGGAAGTTGTTCCTGTACCAATGTGTTCAAGGCTATTCCCCACTTTCTCTTCTATCAGGTTCAGGATATCTGGATGTATGTTAAGGTCTTTGATCTACTTGTACTTGAGTTTTGTACATGTTGATAGATATGGATCTATTTGCATTCTTCTACATGCCAAAATCCAGTTACACCAGCACCATTTGTTGAAGATGTTTTCTTTTTTTCCACTGTATAATTTTGTCTTCTTTGTCAAAAAAAATAGGTATCCATAGGTATATGGATTTATGTCTTTGGTTCCATTGCATTGATCAACCTGTCTGTTTTATGCCAATACCATGCAGTTTGTTTGTTTTTTTTTTCTATAGCTCTGTAGTAGAGCTTGAAGTCTGGGATGGTGATACCTCTGGAAGTTTTTTTATTGTGCAGGATTGTTTTAGCTATCCTTTCTCAGCCCATCTATTATTTGTTGTTTGTTTGTTTGGTTGGTTGGTTGGTTTTTCAAAACAGGGCTTCTCTGTGTAGCCTTGGCTGTCCTGGAACTCGCCCTGTAGACCAGTCTGGCTTCGAACTCACAGAGATCTGGCTTCCTCTAGCTCCTGAGTGCTAGGACTAAAGGTGTGCAATTTGTCATTTGCATATAGGAAGGCTACTGATGTTTTTGAGTTATTCTTGTATTCAGCCACGTCACTAAATGTGTTTATCAGCTGTAGGAGTTCCCTGGTAGAATTTTTGGGGATCACTTACGTAGACTATCATATCATCTGCAAATAAAGATACTTTGACTTCTTCCTTTCCAATCTGCAGCCTCTTGATTTTCATTTGTCTTGTTGCTCTAGCTAGAACATCAAATACTATATTGAATGGATACGGAGAGAGTGGACAGCCTTGTCTTGTTTCTGACTTTAGTGGAATTTCAGCACCATTTGTGTGTGTGTGAGCATGTGTGAGCTCGAGAGTGTATATAGTTTCCCCCTTACCATTTGTTGCAGAGCTGTTATTACTTCCCATTGCTTAGCCTTGGCCACCTACTGAGGATTAACTTCCAGCCTCCCTTCTCTATCCCACTCTGCTGTCTTAATTTCAGTTGAGCCTCATAGCTTTATAATATGTTCTGAAATTAGAAGGCCCAAGGCCCCCAGTTCTCTTTCCTTCTGAAGATTATCTTGGCAATTTGGAGTCCTTTGACATTCCATTTTCATAAGAATTTAAGATTTGGGGGCTGGAGAGGTGGCTCAGAGGTTAGGAGCACTGACTGCTCTTTCAGAGGACACAGGTTCAATTCCCAGCACCCACCTGGCAGCTCACAACTGTCTGTAACTCCACTTCCAGGAGATCTGACACATTCACACCAATACACATAAAAATAAAGTTAAATAAACTATTTAGGGCCATGTTAAAAAATGAACTTAAGATTTGTTTATGGTTCCAAATGTCATTGGGATTTTGACAGGCTTTATATTGAATTTGCTATGGTGCTCTGCAGAGTGTAGACATTTTAACAATATTGTCTTCTAGTCTGTGAACACAATGTCTTTCTGTTTATTCATGTTTAATTTCTTCCAGCAACATCTCATGGCTTTTGGGATATAGTTCCTTGGTCTCTTTAGTTCAACTTATTCCTAAGTACTTTTGATGATATTACTTTAACTTCCTTTTGGGGTTGTTCATACATTTAGACACAGTGACCTCACTATTCTCTTTTACAACCTTGATGAATTTATCAACTCTAAGTTCTTGCTGCTTGTGGGACCCTTAACATTTCCCACCATGCAAGGCTGTGGCATCTGTGAAGATAATTTTACCTTGCTTGTTTTTTTAAAAACATTTTTTTAAATTTTTACTTTTTTGTGTATGGGTATTTTGTCTGCATGTATATCTGTGCACCATGTGTGTGCAGTGTGTGTGTAGGCCAGAAGAGGGCGTCAGAGTCCCTGGATCTGGAGTTACAGTTAGTTGTGAGCCACCACGTGGGTGCTGGGAACTGAAAACAGGACCTCTGCAAAAGCAAAAAGTGCTTTTCATGGCTGTGTCATCTCTCCAGCCCCTTGTTTCATTTTACATTTCTTTTCTGGCCTGATGTCTTTGTCTGAGACTTCCAGTGCTATCTTACTGGATGTGGCACGGATGGGTGTCTTTACCCTGCTCCTTATCTTGGAGGGGAAGCTTGAGTGTTTTCACTGAGTATGATACTAGTGGCGAACTTTTCATCATGTAGGGACTTTATTGGGCTGAGGTCATTTCCTTCCATTATGAGCATCCAAGAATTCTCTCTCTCTCTCTCTCTCTCTCTCTCTCTCTCTCTCTCTCTCTCTCTCTCTCTCTTTAAGATAGGGTCTCATTCGGTAGCCCTGACTAGCCTAGAACTCAGAGATTCCCCTGCCTCTGCCTCCCAAGTGCTGGAATTAAAGGTGTGTGCCACCACTCCCAGCAAGAATTTTTTCTTGACCTCCCTCGTTTCACTCTTGGACTGTGCCATATTCCTAGCTCCATGGTGTCATCATGTCATCAACCCCAGTTGGCCTTGCATCCAGAGTCACTTACAGACGCCTGTGACTCTACATCTTCCCTCAAATGGAACGATCCAGAGGGCCAGAAGGAGGTCAGATTCCACTGTTAGGCCTTCCTGGTGACAACGTTTGCACACAGGAGGCGCTCTCTTAATGCCTACTTAACTGCAGCCTAGCATTCCTTCCTTCCTTCATTCAGTCATTTACTCTTTATTGTCTTGCCCTCTCTCTGAGAGCATGCCGTGCTGCCTGGCATGAAGGAGTCCATCCTGTGTCTGAAATGTGTCAGGACTCTGGGAGTCTCGCCTATGAGGGTGTTTTCCAAAGCAACAAACTTCAATCCTAAAACCGACCCAGAGTCAAGGTGCATAAATATGTGAGCTGGGCTGACTGAAGGACCCTCCATGGGGCTGAGGGTCAGATGAGCCAAAGCACCCTTCTCTCTTCACAGTCTCTCCCTCGGGCAGGCTGCATCCTGGGTGACTGTGTACAGTGACCTGAGCTGGGTCAGAGCCATTGCCATCTGCTCTCAGCCAGGCCCACTCGGTTCTTGGGTTCACTGGTGATCTGTCACTGCAGTGAACTGTGCTGAGCAGGAAGAGTTTTGCGGGATGTGTAGCTTTTGCTGCTCCTCTTAATCCATCTCAGACCCAGAACCCCCAGCAAGGAGAAACCTTAGGGCCCTGCATGGCCAGTGTGGGAGGAGAGAGCAACTCTATACTTTGCCAGTGTCCCTCGGGGTGTCCCTTGCTTCTTAGTTACAGTTACTGCCCTGTTCTTACTCTGAAAAACAGACCAGGATCCAGACAGTGCCCTCCCTCACCCCCTGTCTGAACTCAGAGACCTGAGCACAAAATCCTGCACCTGACCCTGACCAGGCACAGCTGCAAAGTTCTAGAAAGAGTAGGTTCCTGCTGAGGCAGTAGATCCTGCTGACCATCTAAGATGGGAAGGTCTAAAGAACCCTTAGGCCATGAAAAGGCCAGCCAAAGGGCGGCCTTAGGGCTGTCCACCATCGTGGCAGGGTAGAACTCAGAGGCTGCTTGCTTACTGGCCTGTCACTCTGGCTTGGAAAAACCAGGGACACCTGGATGCAGGGAGGAGGGACTGATTTAGAAGCAGCTCTTATGTTCCTTGCTGGCGCTGGAGGCAGCCCCTTACCCTACCTAGTTCCCTCTTTACCCTCACACTGGTCCTCCCTACCCATTTCTCTGCCTCTGGCCTGGACACACCCCATCCTTGACTGTTTTGTGGTATTTTCCTGTTTTCTTTGCTCTCAAGTGTAAAGGAACTGTGTGGGCAGTGGCCCTGGGTCCTGAAGCCCACACTTCCTTTGGTGACAGCAAATGATGACATCTGAAACTTAAAAACACAAAGCCCAGCACTGCCTGTGCCTTTCCAGTTCATCTCAAAAGCTGTTCCCCAGGCTGTGGATGTAGCTTAGTGACAAAATGTTCACCTGGTTTGTGAGGACCTGGGCCTGTTCTCTAGAAATATGCTCAAGGTGGTGGGGTGGGGAAGATACATACGCACAACGCACGCACGCACGCACGTACGCAGTACACACACACACACACACACACACACACACACACACACACACACACACACGCGCGCGAGTGATGATGCTCCCACCTCCATTGCCATCACCGCCCCCTGCTGCACCCATCCTTCAGCTCACTGCACTTTGGGCTCTTCTATAATCTCCACAGCCCCTCACAGCCTACCTGGTCCTCCTCTCTCCATCCCAGCAGGGACTCTCAGTGAAGACTACCCTGGCACCAGACATTCGGTCCCAGAAGGATCTGATGCTCCCTCCCTGCTGTAAATTCCCTGGCCCCACCACCTGGTTTCATGTCTTTTCACGCACCTTCAGGGTTATGGTGGGGCCTAGACATTGGGATGGTGTAGCACTTGGTGAAAAAGCCAAGCTGAGCTCAGGAAGACAGGCAGGTCCCAGATGTGAACATGTAGCTGGCCTCTCACTGTCTCTACCTGCTTTGGGGGACTTTCTATTCTCCTTCTGCAGCTAAAGGTATCAGACCCGAGGGGTGTGGCCAATTATCTGCTTTGAGACAGCCCAGGGAACCACAGACTCCTCTTCCAGAGGGCTTGCCCAGGTATCACCCCAAATAGATCTTTCCTTTCTCCTCCCTGGGGAGTCCCACTGAGGCACACCTAGACCCTGACCCAGACATTGTCCCCAGAACACTTTGAAGTACACAGCCTCTCTGCTCATCTTTCCCTGAGATAATGTGACAAATGACTGTCGCCTTAAACTGACCCCTGAGACAAGCCATGTGGTTTTGGGGCCTTAATCTCTTTATCTGTTCAATGGGCTCATGTATATCTTTCCTGCCTCACAGAATAACTAACAGGAGAGGCTGGGGTGTGGCTCAGTGGAAAAGCACTTGCCTGATACATATGAGCTCTGTGTTCTGTCCATAGCACTACAAAAGAAAAAAAAAATAACATTACCAGTGAGAGACTATAACAAGAAGCAGACTGACCTCTATGTAAATGACTTCCTATCAAGGAGACCTGAGTTCTGGGCCCCATGCTACCACTAACTTGCTGTGTGTCCATAGGCAGACCCCTTTAAGTCCCTCTGCTCATCTGTAAAATCAGCAAATGGCATAAGATCATCCCCAAGTCCCCTTTTCTTCCTGCTCCACCATTCTGTGATCCAGGTGTCCATTTGAAAGCCCAAAAGAAGTTTCTGTCTGGGAGAAAGAAATCCTTTATTCACGGAGAAATGCTATTTGAATATAGAGCATAATGCGTTCTGCCTGACCTGTTAGAAATTGTGCAAAATGGTGCTGTAGAGTTGGGAGCAGAGGCGTGTTCCCCTGAGTCTGTCTACCCTCTCGGTCACCCTGATAAGGCCGTCTGCTGGCTTCAGGAAACACTGCCAGGTCTGACAGCTACTTCTGAAATGATCTCCCCAGGCTGATGTAAAAGCCCGTGGTGGGAGCCGCAATCACACATACATCCTGTTTGCATTTCTTTGGGCACTACTGAGTCTCCCCTGTGGTTCTGCTTGATCTGAGAGCTGTGCAATTGGTGGGGTGGGGGCAGCTCCTCACTACCACAGAGGAAGCTGGCAGTGTGCTCACCTCCTCCCTCCACCGTCCTGAACAGTGGATAGTTACTCTGTTACAGTGCCTGAGTCCCATGGAAGGCTCTAGCAATAGCAGCTGATAGTGGCCACAGCTGCTGACCTATGGAAAAGAAGTGGAGATGGGAAAAGGGGGCTCCAAAGACAGATGTTTGAAAGTCACCCTTAGCTTCTGCCTGTATTTCCCATTCTTGGGAAGCTGAGGTGGAAGGTTCAACATAAATACAAGGACAGTTTGAGATACATAGTGAGCTCTGGGACAGCCCATGCCCTGTTTCCCGTCTTGAAAAGGAAGGAAAAGAAGGATGGAGGGAGGGAGGGACCGAGGGACCGAGGGAGGGAGGAGAGGTAGGCAGGTATGCATGAATGCATTCTTTGTACACAGATCTGGGGATGTGGTACCCCCTGATCACCTTCTCTAGGCCTATGAAATCGTCTTGCAAGCATCATGTCCAACAGGATGTCTCCTGCCAATTCTTTCAGACAGGCTCAACTGTGTGCCAAGCATCATCTAGCTGGATAACTTGTCACCAGTCTCATTTTGCTTTCTGAGAAGCCTTATGCTCATGATGGATGTAGCTATTCTCTTTTTTTTTTTTTTTTTGAAATGAGGAAACTGAGGCTTGAAGAACTGCAAGGAGTCTCATCTGAGGTCAGGATGCTCCTCCCTCCCCTGGGCCAGGAGCAGAAGCTCTGCATGCAGAAGAGAAACTCCCTGGGGTATTCTGATCTTTGGGCTGAGGGCCATGGAAAGATGAGAATGTGGTTTGGGACAAAACAATGAGCAAAACACCAGCTGTGACTCAAGGGGGCAAAAACGACAGGCTAAACAAGAGTGTCTAAGGCTGGAAGGGCCTCCAGTTCCTCCAGGCCAGTGAGGAAAAGGAAAGGAATTAGGGGAAGCGAGCTCATGACTTGGGCAAGCACGCTGACATCAGTTCTTCATTAGAATGAGGATCCCATCTAATCCTATTATTTTATATTCAGAGAGACAGATCCAGAAAGGGGAAGGCAGGAGACTCTCAACAGAGATACACTGTCTAGGGGCTAGAGATGGATTAGGGGCTATGAGCAGAGGACCAGAGCTCGTTTCCTAGCATCTACATGGAGGCTTGCACCCTCCTGTAACTGCAGTTCCAAGGAATAATGTCCTCTTCGGGCCTCCGTGGGCATCAGGTACACACGGTACACAAACATACATGCAAGCAAAACACCCACGTATACAACATTAAAAAAAAAGAATGCTGTACTCTATGACCAGGATGCATAAGTTCCTTGAATGCAGTACTGTGCACATGAACTGTGTGTGAATCTGAGCCTGCCAACTGTACCTCAGGCTGGGAGAGTCAGGGGAGGTCTCACACATCTTGTCATGCTAAAATGTTGCAGGCTTTTTCATACTGTTGCAACACAAATTCCCACGCTCTTGCTCCTACTTCTGGCCATCTTATTATCTGTGATAATGAAAAGAGTTTGTCCTGCTCTGGGAAATTGATCAGGGACACAAGCGTCCTCATTGTGGGAGGAATGATGCATTGAAATGTCAGAACCCAAATTTGAACAGTGAGATGCAGGAGAGGGCCTGTCTCCATTGCAATCTGTCCACAACAGCTTCAAAGGGGTCCCCTCCCTCTCTCCCAGATCTTCTTTCTAGGAAGGGTTGTGTTCAGGACTTAGGGGCATAGGCATTGTTCCATGAGGTATGGTGCACTCAGAGGCAGGCCTGGGGAAAGGTGGATGTGGATAGAAATAAAAGTAGTGACTTGAGGAACCACAGAAGTGATGACAGGCTATGCTCCGTTTCCAGGCCCTGCCCTGCCTGGGTGTATCCGGCCTGAAGATGGAGACCTGAGGTCAGGGTTGAGAACCTTGGCTTTACTCAGGGGGATCTGGATTCAAATCTCTCTTCTCTCACTTAACCACTGCTAGGTAAGCTCTCAGGCCTCTTCTATGCTTGAAAAGTGGTCACAAGCTAAAAGAGAGCATTGACAGAGAATCTGGGCTAATCCACACAACCATGCCAAGAAACAGGGGTGATCAGAGTAGCCGCTGGCAGTGGGGCTTTGATGGAGATTGAGGGCGTGGGCCCATCTGACTGCAGAGAGCATGCCAGCTGTCAGCCACACATGCTGGCACTGAGAAGGCTGAAGCAAGAGAATCACCATTTTGAGACAAATCTGGGCATCGTGAATTGACCCTGTCTGAGAAAAATAAACAGATGAGAAAAAGTCAACTTTTATTAGTCCCATCCCAGATTTTTTTTCAATAACAGCGTCTCATGGAACTGAAACATTGGAACAATTAATATCTTGATGTTTGCCCTATAACTTAGGTTTTAAGAGCATTCCCACACACATTAGTTTATCCAGGTCTTCCCGAAGACATGGAAACCAAGATTCCTGTGTTGCGTTTTTTGAGAGTATAGCCTTGGCAAGCCAGGCATGGTGCATTGACCCAGCACTTGAGAAGTGGAGGCAGGAAGATGAATTCTTCCACTGCCGTTCAAGCTTGAGGCCAGCCCGAACATGAAATTCTGTCTTTAAAAAGATTAGCTTTGAAAGTAGGTGCTTTATTTTCTCCACTTTCTTGGGAAAAAGATCAGTTGAGATTGAATCCCCATTAAAACTCCCCTGGCCCATCCACTCCCTGCAACTGCGACAAAGAGGGGCTGGGAAAATCCGTGGCCCCGGGACAGGGGTTCCCCAGCTTCCTGGCCTCAACTGGCTGAGATGTACTTGGGGAGGCCTTCGCATCCGCTGCTTCGTGACCGACACTGCCGGGCTTGCCGCCAGGAGGGTTAGTGGCGCTGGCAGTGGCCAAGGCCAGAGGACTCCTAGGGGACCCGCCCCGGGGCTGCACATCCTTCCAGTCCAGACCACGCTGCGGCTGCTCCAGCATCCATGACGGGTCTGGGCCCACCTTTTCTGGCCAGGAGCCAGTGGCTGGCTCACCCCCTCCCTTAGCCTGTGGGGGGACTCCACCGTGGACCCCATTGGGAGGTGAGCGCCCTCCCCCACCCCACTCCTGTGACTTCCAGCCACCCTCCTGGTTTCTCCCCAGCCCAGACAGCCGGATGAGGAGATGACAGCTAAAAAAAAAAACCTAAAGTACAAACAGGTTGCCTGAGAGGGGAAGCAGCCAGGATCAGAGTTACAAATGGGATCTCAGGGTTCAAGTGGGGTCCCCAGCCATCTCCACAAGTTGGCTTCGAAGCTGAGGGTGTAGTGCTTTCCCTTGCCTGACTCATCGGGCCTGCATCCTTTCCTGCAGGTGCTCAAAGTCTCTGAGGACTAAGGACCTCAGCTAGGTGTGTACCAATGTAATTAGATAGAGCACAGCTCGCATAAAACATATTTCCTGACCCAGGGTCTCCAAGACTAAAAAGAGGTATGGAAGAGAAAGCCCGATGTCTTATGTCCCCCTGCCCAGGCAGGAAGGGTTCCTGTGGCAGTTGACTGTCCAGTCTTGTTAGTTGTTAGTTAATTCTACAGATGTGTTCGTCCCCTGCCTATGGCCTCTGTCACTACAGCTGTCAACGGAGAGGCACAGCCAGCAGCCAGTTCTTGAAATAGGAAGGCCTTTTCATTCTAGATGCAGTCTGTCCATCTGCACCAGACTTCACAGTCTGTGAACTGTGAACAAAACTATCTCATACTGGGACAGTGTATGAATCAAATCGCCTGGGTCCTCCCCCACTTAGCAATTAGGTGAATTCATTCTTGTGTTTGGTCTGTAAAACATGATCAATACTGAAACCACTCAGTTGGATTAGTGTGGAGAGGATGAAGCAAATGCAGGTAGGGACACTGTTTCCTGGCCCTGTCATGGGTCAGGACTGAACCCCTATGTCTAACAGAAGCCCAAGAGTTCCAGAAGGTTCTCCAGACTTGCCCTTCTGGAGCAGACTCCAGTGTGTATGACCAGCTTCCCTGTCCCGTTGACACTGCTGGGGCCCAGGGAATATTCCAGCAATCTGGTCTTAAAGCAGTGGTGTATAACCTTGACCCTGCACCGGAATGATCAGGAGGGCTTGTCAAAACAGGTTGCTGTGGGGTTGGGGTGGGCGATGCTTCAGCTTTTAGCACTAACTGGGTACAGAGACTTCAGTCAAGCCCAGTTTCATGTGCCTTGGAGAAATCTTGTGGGTGTGTTAGGGGGAGGGGGTTCTGAATGCACCTGAGACTGGGACTAAAAATATTTCTTGAGCATCTTAAGAATGACAGAGGCTGGGGCTGGAGAGATGGCTCAGAGGTTAAGAGCACTGACTGCTCTTCCAGAGGTCCTGGGTTCAATTCTCAGCACCCATATGGCAGCTCACAAACTGTCTGTAACTTGAGTTCACACCAATGCACATAAAATAAAGTTAAATAAATCATAAAAAAAAAGAATGACAGATGCCACAGAATGCTGCCCAGCTATTTAACGGACTAATGGAAGGGAACTGAGTCCCTGGCGGCTCATTCATGTCTCCTCCATTTGGGGCCTTCTCTTCACAGACAACCAGGAGAATGGAGGAAAACCGGAAGGTAGCAGCAAGGCCCGGAAGGAAAGGACCGCCTTCACCAAGGAGCAGTTGCGGGAGCTAGAGGCTGAGTTCGCCCACCATAACTACCTGACCAGGCTGCGTAGATACGAGATCGCAGTCAACCTGGACCTTTCAGAGCGGCAGGTGGGGTCCCTGGCTTGTCAGAGCTTCTCTGCTGTCCATTCATCTCCCGTTACATGGCCCCTGCCTGAACACCGTTCCTTTCCTCTACCCAGCCAGTGGTTCTCAACCACTACTGTGCCTGACAATCAACCATCTCAGGGAGAATTATCAGAGTTCTACTCATGGAGGTGACTGTAATTGGTCTGGGATGGAACTTAGGCAGCCCAGGTTTTCAAAGGCCTCCCAGGTAACTCTCATGTGACCAAGGATTAGAACAGCTGAGATCTGATTTCCCCCAAACTTGAACCAGCATTTGCCTCCGATTCACCTAGGCAACTGTTCAAATGGAGATTCTGAAAACCAAGTGTTGTGGCACCTACCTGTAAACCCCAGCACTTGGGAGGTAGAGACAGGAGGATTGTGAGCTCAAGGCTACCCTGGGCACAGGGCACTGAGTCCAGCCTAAGGAACTATCTTCAAGGAAATCAAAAGATGTGCTGGGACCGGACGTTGGTGGCGCACACCTTTAATCCCAGCACTCGGGAGGCAGAGGCAGGCAGATCTCTGTGAGTTCGAGGCTAGCCTGGTCTCCAGAGATAGTGCCAGGATAGGCTTCAAAGCCACACAAAGAAACCCTGTCTCGAAAAACCAAAAAAAAAAAAAAAAAAAAAGATGGGGCTGGGGATGTAGCTCACGGGTAGAGTGTTTGCCTAGCATGCAGGAAGCCCTGGGTTTAATCCCCACATCACAAACAGGGCATGGTATCATGTCTGTAATGCCAGCACACTGGGGAGGCTGAAGTTAGAGGACCATACGTTCAAGGCCATCTTTAGCTGCATAATGAATTCAAGGCCAGCCTGAGCTACATGAGATCCAATTTAAAAAAAAAAAAAAGGGTAAAAATCTAGATTCCAGGGAACAAATTTGCAGTAATAATGAGTAGAACTGAGAATCTGCATCTGAATTAGTTCCCAGATATACAGCTGGGTCCTGGGACACTGAGGACAAGTTCACTGGCCCTTGGCTTGGGCATTTCCTTGAAGCATCACACCTGCTTTTGTGTGTCATGACACAGGTAATAACAGCATTTAATGGCAGTCTCCAGTTGCTAACATGCTCTGCAAGGGTGTTGGGTTTTGAATCAGAAGGCTTAGATTCAAATCCTGCCTCTGCCAGCCACATCCTGGCCCCTGTGACCTCTGGGTTTCCATCTCTGCAATGGGATCATAATGCTAACATCATGTGATAACGAAGGTCAGATCTTTTTTAAGAAATGTGTTAATCAGAGCTATAGAAACGAAAAGGTGATTTGTCAGTGTGGAAGGATGAGGCCGATAGTTCTGTTCTTAGTCCTTTGGGGAATAGAGGCTGGGAGATTGGGGGCCTGTGGTCAAGGAGCTGGCAGGACACATAAAAGGAGGGGCAAAGCAGAGCAATTTTCAGAGACTCCCCCGCTCTGCCTGACATCTGGAGACGCGGGAATGCCACATCTGGGCAGATCTGTGTGTTCTCTCTTCCCTCTCCCTCCCTGGATCCATGGCAGGTGGAGAGCAACAGGTGAGGACTCCAGATCTTGGACCTACTTGAGCTACAGCATGGAGAGGGGTCACCCTGGTCCTGGAGTGACCCTACTCCTTTCTTTCTTCCCTCAGGTCAAAGTGTGGTTCCAGAACCGGAGAATGAAGTGGAAGCGTGTGAAGGGGGGTCAGCCTGTGTCCCCTCATGAGCAGGACCCAGAGGATGGGGACTCTGCAGCTTCTCCAACTTCAGAGTGAGGTGCTCCAAAAACCAAAACGCAAGAGAGACTGAACCCCCCTCCTCCTCCCTCCACCCAGCCCCACCATCGCCTCTTCTGGACCAATCCAGAGAAGCCTCCCAGCATGTGGGACCCTTGAATTCCCCAGAGGTTGTAACCCCTTCCCCAGGACTTCAGCTTCCCACAGTCTCTTGAGCTCCACTGTGCCTGCTGGTCTGGGGAAATCTAGGCACAGCATTTGGGACACACTTTTTCTGGGTCTCTTGGCTGCTACCCACACCCCCTGCCATCCTCCTCCTACATCAAGGTCTCCTCTGGGTCTGGCCCCCATCTGGCCTGTGCAGAATTCCTTCCTTGGTACCAGCTGGTGACTTGTGAAAGAAAAACCCTCTCCAGATGTTCACACCATTGAGCTGAAGGCTAGAAAGTGGCGCCTGTATCTAAGGATGCAGAGGATAACACAAGAGCTGATGGATGGGCATGACCTAGACATGTGGACCTCAGGGAGAGAAAGTCCTAAGGCTGCAGTCCCCTGTGCTCTCCAAGGACTCTGAGTACAAACGAGGGCAGGAAAGCAGTCCCTCTGCCTCCATGGGATGCCTCTTGGCCTATCCTGGGTGTTCCCAAAGGCTGTTTTGTGAGAAGTCCCAGGTTCACACACATGCACAGCTCAGACCTCAGACCCAGCTTCTAAGGGTGCTGCTGCAAGGGTTGGTGGGCAAAGAGCCTTGGGCAACAGCAGCCTTGGAAGAGACTCCTATGTGCCTCAGCATGAGATGCTGGGTCTCCCAGTCCCAGCTTATGTTGCAGGAGGTCAGCAAGTATTTTAATTTCTTGCATATAGATTTGATCATGAATGTTGAAAAATAACCCCCAGTCCCCCCCCAATACAAAGCTGTGGAAAATGATTGTCAACCGGGATGGCAGGTTAGAGCGTGTATCATTTTTCCTCTCAAGTATACTTCATGTTTTTTTCTTTTTCTTTCTAAGATTACATCAAGCTAATTGTGCAAGGTCGATTCACGTTGTAAGAAAATCCTCAGAGAAATAAATCAACAAAAAATGCAAGGTTTCCAGACTTTTTATTTATAGAATTTGGAGCCATGGATCTCATGTGTAATCCTGATTCCCATGTAATGATGACCCAGACAGTGTCTAGGAGGAAAGAGAGAAGTCACTTAGACCAAAACTCCTCCCACAGGTTCTTCAAAAAGTGGGTGCCAGGCTGGAGAGATGGCTCAGGGACTAGGAGCGCTTGCTGCTCTTTCAAAGGACAGAGTTCAGTTCCCAGCACAGACATCAGGCTCAGGTAGTGCACAGCTGCCTTAACGCCAGCACCAGGGGATCTGATGTCCTCTTGCACACCAACATGCATCCATTCTCCCCCTCCCCCTCCCCCTCTCCCTCCCCTCCCCCTCTCCAGCTCAAGCTATTCTACTTGGTGATTTTCCAGACAGTGAGAGACTTTGTTGGAGGAGAAAAAAAGTGGGGCTGGAGAGATGGCTCAGTGGTTAAGAACACTGGCTGCTCTTCCAGAGGACCCAGATTTGATTTCCAACACCCACATATGGCTCACAGCCATCTGTAACTCCAGTTCTGCGGATCCAACACCTCCTCTGGCCTCCTTGAGTTGTCACACAGTGCACACACATACATGCAGGCAAATACCCACACACATAAAATAGAAATTAAAAAGAAATTTAAGTGGATAGTGCCCAGGAAATGACACCTGAGGTTATCCTCTTGTTTCCACATGTGTGTGCACCTACACACAGGTTCACATACATACACCTGCACACACACAGAGAAGAATTAGAAATTATAGCAAAATAGGCTGGTGATACAGTTCAGTGAATGAAAGCCCTTGCCACCAAGTCTGACAATCTAAATTTGGTCTCCAAGACCCACATGGCAAGAGGGAGCTGACTCCTGCAAGTTGTCCTCTGACCCCCCACATGCTCACTATGGTACATGCACGTGTGTGTGTGCGCGCGAGCGTGCACACACACACACACACACACACACACACACACACACACACACGAATAAATAAATGCAATTGTGTAAAAGTGACCCAACTACTTTTCAATTGGAGGGCAATGCCCAATGTTGGCCAACAGCATTCATTTCTGAAACAGAAGAAATAATCAATCATTGTGAGAGTTGTAATTCCTCAAAAACCCTCACAGTGACTAAGTCTATGGAGTCTGACAGTGAAATCAAGGTTTGCATACACATCACACAAATGCTCTCCAGGTTCTTTTGCACACTCCCTGTGCCCATCTCCTTCTCCATCCTTTGATTGATCAATGCAGGATGAACTGTAGCTGGGGCCAACTGCTCTTCATGTTGGTAAAACCACCCACTGAGTATGGCGGCATTTACCTGTAATCCCAGCACTTGGGAGGCTGAGGCAGGAGGATCAGGAGTTCAAGGCCAGCCTCGGTTACATCAAGAGTTTAAGGCCAGCTGGGCTACTTGAGAACCTGCCTCAGAGAAGAGAGAGAGAGAGAGAAAGAGAGAGAGAGAGAGAGAGAGAGAGAGAGAGAGAGAGAGAGAGAAATGGGATGCTAGAAAAGCTGAGAATCCTGTAGCTACCCCATCCACAAAAGCCCCAGTCTTGCACTGAAGGTGCAGAAGATTCATTCAGTCCATGAAAGACTGAACTGATGTCAGTGGAGGATGAGGGTGGCAGCAGCAGCAGCAGCAGCCATAGATACACACTCAGCCAGACAACATGACCCCTCCCGGCCTTTCTATATTTGATCTATCCATTGGAAGGTGCTGTCCACTCTCAGGGTGGGTCATCACGCCTCAGTTCTTTTTGGAAACTCACTCACAAACATGCTCCATGTTCTCTAGATGATTCCAGATCCTAGCAAGTTGACAATCAAGATAATCCCTGGTACATGGCTTGGATCTCTACTTTTGCATGGAAATCTTGTCCATTAAGAGCTATGTTCTCTCCAGCCATGCAAAGGAGCCTGTGCCAGCTAAGACCTCCCTGCCAGTCACTAGTGAGGTGAGTGTCCTTGCATACTCTCTGGGCCACCTCACATGTTTCTTTGTTCCTTGTCTGCCCCTCCTCAAATCCATTTCCCACAAACACCAAACCTATTCACATTTTTATATACCTTCAAAATGATCCCAAGCCCACACCCCCCTCTAATGCTGCTATGCCATCTGTAGCTGCTCTTCATCTGTGTCTTCCTGTCTTGTGTCTGTGCATTTATGGTCACTATTTCAATCTATCATTCTTTTATTTGGAAGGAGGGGAATGTATTTCTCTGACCATTTTATCCCTAGCTACTGGTGTGATTCCTGAAACACACTGCATCAAAATATAGGAGTGGAATGGATGGATGGACAAACAGATGGATAAATGAATAGATGATGGATGGACAGACTGATAGATGGGCAAACTGTATACGAATGGACAGATGGATAGACAGGTATAGGGACAGATAGGATGATGGATGGATGGATGGATGGATGGATGGATGGATGAGGGATGGATGAGGGATGGATAAGCCAATGGATGAATAGAGGAATGGATGGATGGGTGGGTGTGATGGGAAACGTCCTTCTGTATATGTGTTTCTCTTATTGGTTGATGAATGAAACACTGTCCAGTAGAGGCAGGAAGATAGACGGAGCTAGAAGACGAGTAGGATGCTGGGGAGAGAGACAGAGAGGCACAGAAAAAGGAAGCCATGTAGCCAAAAGAGGAGTAACAGATCTGGGCATTCTCCAGTAAGCCTAGACCATGTGGAAATTCATAGATTTATAGAAATGGGTTAATATTTAAGACAGAGCTAGCCTATAAGAAGCCCTAGCCATCGGCTAACAGTTTAATAATTAAACTTTTTAATCATTTTTGTGCTTATTTGGGGCTGAAGTGGTAGCTGGACCAGGCTAGGACAAGAAACTCCAGCAACATGGGCGGATGGATGGATGGATGGATGGATGGATGGATGGATGGATGGATGGATGGATAAATGGCTATGTGACTGGATAGATGAAGAAACTGTTAAATTAGTGTTAGTTCTTGGCTTCTTGGCTCCAAGACAAATAGACCACTAACTGGAAGCTATGATCTGAAGATCAGTTAGACAATGAGACACAGTCCAGGCTTTCAAGGATCACAAATCTGCAGACCAAACCCTTAGGGAGGGGACACCAGCCTGATTCTACAGCCTAGGAGAACTCTTTCTTACTGTAGTCATGGGACCAAGAATCTCTGCCAATAACTTGTTCACCTTCCCATTGCTGTCTGAAGTTAGGACAAGACTTTTTCCCTTTGACCCATGCTTGGCAAAGAATCAGCTTCCAGGGCCTGACCCCTGCCACCGACAAGCCTCAGGAGCAATGCCTGATAAGAGGCTTGTCAACCATTTCCACACATCTGGAAGGGTGATGCTTAATAACTTAAAGGTGACATCAGGGTTGGGAGTCATATCCGATTGAACACAGAGAGACATGACCTAACTCGTCTCTCACCATGGTTCTGGCTGCGAGAGCTTGTCTTTATTAATTTCCTCACTGGAGCTGCTGGCTCAAAATTCCAGGCTGTCCCTAGAGCTGGGGCCTGCGGCTGGGCTTAACTCCAGCATGACTAGGAAGGCAGCAGGCTGAGCTGGGACTGAGAAGGGCACCCACCATGGAGTCAGAGCTCTCCTTGGCTGACATTGGTTTCTATCACCAAACAGATGTCATGCTTGAGGGAAGCAAACCCATGTTTTCTGAAGGGTTCCTGGATCACATTGCAGGTTCCCTGGTGGCTACAAGGATGGTTTTCTTTGTGCTCTTAAAGGTGATTTAAACCCAGTTTTCCAGGAACACAAATCCTTTCTAAAGCACCTAGTGCACCTGGCTAGAGAGCTGCAGGCTTGTGTCTGAGCCTGTGGCTGTCTGGGGGAGCAAGCTGGCTTCAGTTATTTTCCTTTCACATTCTGCGCTGTAGGCAGAGAAACCCAAATACTTCTTTGCCTTCCCCCTCAGCTCCCACCTTTCATGTACACATGGACACACACACACACACACACACACACACACACACACACACACACACACACACAGAGGCACACACACAGAGGCACACACACACACACACACACACACACACACACACACACACACACACACACACGCTCGAACCTCCAGACTGACAGGCTTAGGGACCAGCACAGGCTCTGAATGTACTGAACTGTGTGGTCTTCATAAAGTCATCTACCTTCCCTGAGCCTCAGTTTCCCTATCTGTAAGCCCGTAGAGGTTGTGGTACTTAGAGGTCATACTGTATTTATGGCAATGTGAGGATGAGAATCAATAATTTCCCGATAGTATTTCCCTAATATTGACTGCCTGTAAGTCTTGGGTACAGTGAATGGAGGCAGACAGATAAGTGGAAGCAAAGCCAGGCTGCCTCAAGGATGGCAGGGTCACATCTGTACAATCTAGCACAGCACCCGGCTCAGAGAGGGCCTTTAGTGGGCATGAGCTCTGCTCCTTGCCTCTCCTCATTTAGACTTACAACCAACCAGTGAGGCCTAGGGAGAGGCAGCTTCTTTGGTGATGGCCCTTGGTAAGAAGGAGAGAGTAAGGCAGAGGCAGGTGGATCTCTGTGAGTTCGAGGCCAGCCTGGTCTCTAGAGCGAGTGCCAGGACAGGCTCCAAAGGAGAGAGTAAAGGCCCCAAAATGCTGACTAGCAGCATCCTCCCAAAAAGTCTGTCAGCTGCTCACTCAGTCACTGTCGTCTCTCTCCAGGCCGCTTTCCCTTCCCTCTGTCTTCCCAGGGCTCTGCTGTCTGGGATCCCATGAGTCTTTCCCAAATAACCACCTTGTAATAGATCTCGACAGTGGTGTAGAGACCTTGCCACGTGGGCGAGTCTCCCCACAGCTGTGGGAAGTAAGTGTGAAGCTTCCGTCTCTTGTGGGAGAGCATGGGACTCAGCCTGTTTTGAGTTAATTTTTAGGGCCTCTCAGGGCTCCGGTCAGAGCCTTGCAGTGCCTAACAGGACTATGAGAGGATGGAGAAGGATGGAGGACCCTCAGCCAGGACCAAGCTCTTTCAACTCAAGAATTTGTGACCCTTCTAAGGGCTGTGGCACAGGATGCGGGGCCTTCATCCCCCAAATCCCCTCCCCCGAGTCTCCCAGCGGATGCCAAGGGTGCAGGGGAGGATACAATGCCCTTCTTTGTGGGGGGATCCGGGCCGGCAGTCAGGGAGGAAATTAGACAGTGCTTTTGACAGCAGTTCTGTCTGGGGTATCTGTGAAATATGGGCCAGAGGGGCTCCTTCTCGAAGCCAGTCATGGCTGCAGACCACCCCCATCCCACTCTGGGCAAAAAGGACATTGCTTGTTTGGAGAGAAATGATATATGGCACTCACCTTCCTCTCCTCCTCTCTTAAGGGCTGGAGGGAGCTCATGGCTGATCCTGGTAGGTATATGTCTATGTGCATGTGCTTACACACGTGCGTGCGCACTCGGGTGTACTGCATGGCTGCTTTTGGTGTTTGTTTGTTTCTTCTCACTCTGTGGTCAGAGAAAAGGGTTATAAATGTTGGGCCAAGTAGAACAAGGAGGTGGGGAGATAGCTTACCATGCAAGTATGAAGACCTGAGTTCGAATCCCCAGAACCCATGTAAGTCTGGAAACGGTAGCATATGTCTATAATCCCAGTGTCTCTATGGTGAAGTCAGGGGCATAGACAAGAAAGTCCCTGGAAGCTCCTGGGCCAGCTCAGTGATATACTGAGTAACATACTCAGTGACAAAAAACAAAGAGACTGTCTCAAACAAGGGCCAACACCTGAAGTTGTCCTCTGACTGCCACGTGTGTGCCGTAACACAGGCATGGTTTATATGCACTCTACAGTGATGCATGAGAGTACATACATGCACATACTCATATGCCTGCACACATAAATAAATAAATATATAGCAAGATGTCACCCATTTAGCATCCATGCCTTTACATAGACTTGGCTGACGACACACAGGAACTGGGGACTATACAAGATTATTTAGAGAGCTGTGGCATGAGAGGATGAGGAGGCACTCAGGCCTCTCATTCTGTCTCCTACACCCATCCGTCTCACAAGGTAGGAACTGTTTCTAGGGTTGGAGCAAAGCTCTGACTCAGGAAAGCTCCTGGGGCAGCTGTGGCCTTTGGCACCTCCAGTAGCCCCTGAACCATTTATCTTCAAGGGAGGAAGTGAGAGATGTTCCCACACACACACCCACCTCCTTTGTGGCCAGCCGGGTCTCCACATCTGGGCCACAGCTGGCGGCTGAGCTGCCCATGTAGACCCACTCTCCCCCAAAGGACCAGAAGAAAGAGCTATCAATAAATATGCTCCAAGGGCACCTCGGTTTCCCCTCACACTTGAACTCTCAAGGGTCAGCCTCAGTTTCCATGTGGCTGAGCTGGGGCTGAGAGTAGGAGCAGCCCAGTCTTCCAGGAGAGGTGATGAAAGAGTCGAGGTGTGGAGATGTTGAGTGGTCCAAAGATTGGCAGCTGGGGGCATCTCCACCATTGCTGCAGATGCCAGGGATGCTGTGAGTGCAAAGAAGAAAATGAGTTCTGGACATGGCAGCCAGAAAGGGTCCTTTCTTCCCACCCACCCACCCCCACTACCCACCCACCACCACCACCACCACCCACCAAGCCCCTGCTGAGATGGGCCGGTAATCTCAGGCTAAATAGCCAAGAAGCTGAGAGGGGGAGGGACTTGCACAGGGTCCAGTCTGTGTGCTGGAAACGGGGCTTGATGTTGTATCCCTTTAGCTATTGTGCAGCTCAATTCCGGCTTCTCGGGAAGTCATGTGGAGCTACGAAACTGTAAATCGGAGCTTGCTTTCTGTCCATTTGTTTGCTCTCCTGGCCTGGCTGCCAGAAGATTGGGTCTTTTGAGCAAGTCCTTCACTTTTCTCTGTCCTTGTTGCCATCAGTTTTTCCTGTACTGGGGGAGCTGGAATTCTCTCCCAGGAGCAAGACAGTCCCATGAAGAACGCAGACGGCAAGCCTGTGTCTGACAAACAGGCTTGAGGTCCTTAAGAGGAACAAAGAAAGCTGCTTCTCAAAAAAAGTCGATGCCAAAGCAGAGTGCAGTGATTTGTACGTATACTCCCAGCAATGAGGGGGACAGGCAAGGGGATCTCAAGTTAAAGGCAGCTTGTGTTAGACACTAAGTTCAAGGCCAGTTTGAACCACACAGAGCGATCCTATCTAAAAAAGAAAGAAAAAGGAAAAGAAGTAGGGGCATGGGGAGATGGCTTAGCTGGTAAAGTGATTCCTGTGCAAGCGTGAGGATCTGAGTTCAAATCCCCAGCCTCCACTTTAAAATCCAGGCACAGAAGCTCGAACTTGTAATCCCATGCTGGGTAGGAGGAGACAGAGGGATCTATAGGGCTTGCTGGCCAGCCAGGATAGCCAAACCGGTGAAGTCGAGGTCTGGTGAGAGACCTTGTCTTTTAAAATCGGGGCTGGAGAGATGGCTCAGTGGTTAAGAGCACTGACTGCTCTTCCAGAGGACATGGTTCAATTTCTAGTACCCACATGGTGATCAACAACCATATGTAACTCAAGTTCCAGAGGATCCAATGCCCTCTTCTGGCTGCCAAGGGTACTGCATGCACACAGTGCACAGACATACACACATGCAAGACAACCACACACATGAAATGAAAATAAATAAATCTCAACAAGGTAAAAAAAAATCAAGCAGAAGGAACTGAGGAGATGGTTTGGATGATAAATGTCCTAATCACATAAGCCTGGTGACCCAAATTTGATCCTCAGATTCCCACCGCACCCACAATAGCTGGGTGTGTGTGTGCTGGAGATAAGGCTCAGCAGTTAAAAGCATGTACTGTTCTTGCAGAAAAACCAGGATGGGTTCCCAGCACCCACATCAGGAGGCTTCACAATCATCTGGTACTTCAACTCCAAGAGATCTGAAACCACACAGAGACACACATACACATAATTAAAGGCTGGAGGCTGCAGAGACGGCGCAGCATTAAAGAGCACTGGCTGTTCTTCCAAGGGACCCAGGTTTGATTATTCCCAGCACCCACATGGTGACTCACAGCCATCTGTAACTCCAGTTCCATGGAGTCCATGAGTGTGAGGCACACATGCAGTTTTACACAGACATGTATGTGGGCAAAACACCCATACACATAAAATAAAAATTAAAAATAAAAGCTTTAGGCTCCTATAATTTTACTGCTCCTACATGATAACAGTTTAAAAATAAAATAAATTCCCTTTTAATAAAAATCCAGATGGGAGGGCACACCTCTGTAATTCCAGCACTCCTGTGGCAAGATGGGAGATGGAGAGACAGGAAAATCACTGGGAAGCCTGCAAGTCAGCTAGCCTGGAAAACAGAGCCCAGCAGCAGAAACAAGAGTCCCCAAGGCAGAAGGTAACAACTGAGCCACTGAAATGTTTCTCTTACTTCCCCACAAACTGCTGTGGCCTGTGCCCACCTAGCCATGGAAACTTGCACACACACACACACACACACACACACACACACACACACACACACACACACACTTTTGTTTGTAAATCTGGAAAGTGACTGAGGAAAATAACTGATAAGAACCTCTGACCTCCACATGTACACTCATACGTGAGTATACATGACCGAGCACACGAGTGCACTTACATAAATGTGAATACACACATAGCAAAGTCTGTGTCAAGAAAAACACAATTCTCTCTGCCTCCCAAAGGAATCTAGGAGAGGGGAAAAACAAAAACAAAAACAAAAACAAAAACGCCACTATGCAGAGTGGAAAGGACCTTGGAGATCATCTCATTCAGTTCCTCTGACTCCTGGGGAAACTGAGGCCCACAGAGAAAGACTGGTTTATGGTCACACAGGGCATTCAAGATAGACTTCTGACTGTCCCCAGACTCCATACCTCTCTACTGTGGCCTCGTTTGGGCCAGAAAAGGGCCTAAGTGCAGTGGGGGACCCTGCTCCTACCAGTTGGAGGACAGAAAAGGACATGAGAAAGGGCTGGATAACAGCATCTAAGGCCTGACTGAGCTCCCACTCTTCTGAGCAGGGTCTGATGTCCTAGCGAGCAGTCTGATCCGCCAGCAGAACCAGGCTGGCTGGCGCTGAAGGCCCCTATCTGTCTAGACTGTACTGGCCCATTCTGCAGAGAAACTAGACTCAAAGGGGGGCTGGGGCAAGCAGGATAGCCTCAGAGGTCCCCGACAGCTCCGGAAGTCTGCACATAGTCTCTGGAAGACAGAGAGGTGTTGTCTGTGCAGAAAAGCCATTGGACATTTCCGTGTGACGGTGACACAAACCATTCCTTCCTCCATAATCACCCCTCACTGCTGCACTGGCTCGGGGCAGACAGCCTGCAGAGAGTATGGGCTTTATTTTAAAATCCCTCTTGATTTTTTTTTTTTATATCCCTGTGAATGCCTGAACTCCCAAGCAGAGGAAAGCATTTGAACCTGTCCTTGAGTGTGTTGCTGGTGATGTGATGTCCCAGACGGGACTCTGGCTGGACTCAGCTGCAGGAACAAACCCCCACTGATGTAATTTGAAAGAATAACCTCCCAATTTCCCCATCTCCCTCTGCTGGATGCACCTTATCAAATGACAGGAGAAGCCAATGTTTGGTTAAATGGTTCGGAGGTTAATTCTCAACAGATGGGAAGAGAGTTTTCCTTTATCCCCTTCCCTTCCCTTCCAGAGGATCTGGTCAGCTCTCCTTGCTGGATACATGACGCTGGTGAGAGAGGGTGGGGAAGGACTTCTCCTCATCATGCCCTTAGCTCTCCAAGGCCATCTATTTTCCACTCAGCCACCATTGGCCCCTTATGTGGTCTCTGTGGGACCACACTGTAGACAGGGCCAACCAGGTACAGATTTCAGCTTTTCCATGGCTCCAGAAAGTTCTATAACCTCCAGGTACCACCCACGCTTGCTTCCTCCACCCTCTAGCATTTCACTGATCTCTTTTCTGTCTGTATGGGTTATGAATTTGCCAATTCTGGATTTTTCATATAAAAGGAATTAATTATAGGGTTAGGGGGAGAGATCAGTTGATCAAATGCTTGCCATACAAGTGTGAGGCCCCGAATTCAATCCCCAGAACCCCGTGTTTAAAAAAAAACAAAAAACAAAAACAAAAAAACCTAGGTATACTTGTAATTCCAGTGCAAGGGAGTTGGAGGCAGGTGGACATCTGGGGCTTGCTGGCCAAGTAGTCTATTCCATATGGCAAGTGAGAGACCTTTTCTCAAATAAGAAGGCAGGGGCTGGAGAGATGGCTTAGCAGTTAAGAGCACTTGGTGCTCTTGCAGATGATTCAAGTTCAGTTCCCAGCACCTACCTCAAGTAGTTCACAACTGTCTGAAACTCTATTTCTAGGGGATCTGATGCCCTCTTCTGGCCTCCTAAGATATCAGCATACATGTGGTATGCACACACATGTACACACACACACACACACACACACACACATATAAATAAAAATGCTTTTAAAACAAAAGGAATGTGGACAATACCTAAAGAGCAGCATTCAAGGTTGACTGCATGTACGTGAACTCACACAGGCACACACACACATGCATACATACACGCACACACACAGAGAGAAAGAGAGAGAGAATTATAAAACATGTAGTCGTCTGTGTCTGGTTCCTTCTGCGCGTGTGAGTGTGTGTGTGTGTGTGTGTGTGTGTGTGTGTGTGTGTGTGTGTGTGTCACAAGGTCTCACTAAGATGACTTTGAACTTATGATACTCCATTTCTGAGTAATGAGGATGAAAGGTGGGTGCCACCACTCCTAGCATTTTACATGGTTCTGGGGGTCACTCACTCTGTAGCATAAATTAGCACTTCATTCCATTTTATGGCAAGGTAATATTCCATTGTGTTTACATACTACATTGCATTTATCCATTCATCTGCTGATGAACACAGGTTGTTTCTAGTCTTATTTTATTAAAAAATTCTTGTACAAATTCTGGTATGGACATATTTTATTACTTTTAGGAATATATTTTAGAAGTAGAATTGTGTGCCAGATGTGGTGGCACATTCCTTTAACCCCAGCATTTGGGAGGCAGAGGCAAGTGGATCTCTGTGAGTTCCAGACTAGACAGGTGTACATAGAAAATTCCAGGATATCTGGGACTGCACAGAGACCCTATCTTTTAAAAAGAGGAAGAAAAATAGAAGGAGAAAAAGAATTGTGGGTAATTTCTCTCTTGGATATATAATTTATCACAAACAATTTTATGTTTAAGTTTTTTTGGGGGGTTTCAAGACAGGGTTTTTTCAAGACAGCATTGGAGGCTGTCCTGGAACTAGCTCTTGTAAACCAGGTTGGTCTCTAACTCACAGAGATCCACCTGCCTCTGACTCCCGAGTTCTGGGATTAAAGGCGTGCACCACCACCACCCGGATCATGTTTAACTTTTTAAAGAAACCACCAAACTATTCTTCAAATCAGCCACCATACTTTCTAGTCTCACCAGAAGTGCCAATTTCTCCCTATCCTTGCAAGCACCCTCTTCTTCTTCTTCTTCTTCTTCTTCTTCTTCTTCTTCTTCTTCTTCTTCTTCTTCTTCTTCTTCTTCTTCTTCTTCTCCTCCTCCTCCTCCTCCTCCTCCTCCTCCCCCCTCCTCCTCCTCCTTCTTTTTCTTCTCCTTCTCCTCCTTCTTCTTCTTCCCCTTCTTCCCTTCTCCTCCTCCGTCATCGACAGTTGTTGTATTACTCCTTTAGCAATCTCAGCAGATGTGAAGGGGTTTGCCATTTTCCTTCTGTGGCAAAACACCTGACAAGGAGCAACTCAGGAAGAAAGTATTTATTTTTTTTCTCACAGCTTCCTGACAGGGAGACACTCCGTTTTCCTGGGGGTAGGAGTATATCTTGCTTATATCTTGGCCAATCAGAAGAGGGAGGGAGAGAGATAAAGGCAAAGATTAGATTGTAGCACAGTCAGGTTATAACCCCTAAAATCTGCGCCCCCAGTAATCCAATTCCTCCAGCTAGGCTTCACCCCCTAAAGATTCCCCTGTCTGCCACATCAGCACCATGAGCTGGGACCAAGCTGTCAGAGACATGCACCTATAGGAGACATTTCACACTTAACCGTAGAGTGCACTGTCGTTGACTATTTCTTCATGATCTCACTATTTGTGTATCTTCTTTGAAAAAAACATCCATTCAAGTTCATTGCCGTATTTTAATTGGATAACCTTTTTGTTGTTGAGTTGTAAGAGTTCTTTATATTGTCAGGCTCTAAACCAATATCAAAGCACAAACCCTGCCTCCCATTCTGTAAGTTGTCATCTCACCTTTTTTTTTTAAGATTATTTATTTAATGTGCATTGGGGTTTTGCCTTCATGTATGTCTATATGAGGGTGTCAGATCCCTTGGAACTGGAGTTACAGACATGTTCTGCATGGAGTTGCTGCCATGTGGGTGCTGGGAACTGAACCCGTGTCCTTTGGAAGAGCAGTCAGTGCTCTTAACTGCTAAACCATCTCTCCAGCCCCAATCCTCTTACTTCTTGATGCTCTTTGATGGACAAATGTCTCTAGTTGTATGATGTCTCATTTATCCAAATTTTTGTTGCCTGCGCCTTTGGTGTCAAGTCTAAAAACCACTGCCAAGTCCAATGTCATGAACACTTGCCCTTCTATTTTCTTCTATGTTTTGACTTTTATGTAGGCTACATGTCTGTATAGAGTTAGTGCTGCACAGGGTTAGAATTCATCCTGCTCTTCTGTGTGTAGTTGTCCCAGCATTACTCACTGATAAGACTATTTTGCTCACCGAATAGTCTTGGGAACCTTGCTGAAAATCAGTTAAAATATACATTTTCCCCCGGTTTTTCAATATTTCATTGTTGTCAAGACACAGTCTTGCTATGTATCCCTGTTGGCCTTGAATTAGACGAGGCCCTTCCACCTCAGCCTCCCAAGAGCTCAGATTCCCAGCATGTGCCCCACGCCCAGCCAAAACTCTCAGTTGTGTCCCATTGGTCTGTGTGTCTTTCAACTTTTTTCTTTCAATATTGTTTTCATGACAGAAAACTTATCACAATTTCATGTGAAGTCAAGAATTCAAATTTTCATTTCTTTTTTTAAGATTTATTTGTTATGTATACAATGCTCTGCATGTGTCCCTGTAGGTCAGGAATGGGCAGCAGATCTCATTACAGATGGTTGTGAGCCACCATGTGAATGCTGGGAATTCAACTCAGGACCTCTGGAAGAGCAGCCAGTGCTCTTAACCACTGAGCCATCTCTCCAGCCCTCAAATTTCATTTCTAATGAAACAGCTGTTGAGATTGTGATAGAAGTAGCATTGAATCTTGTGTTTGTCAGTGTTCTTCAGAATCAGTAGGCAACAAAGATGCATGGGTAAATGGAGGGATAGGTAGGTAGACAGATAATATAGATGAAGATAGATAGATAGATAGATAGATAGATAGATAGATAGATAGATAGATAGACAGACAGACCGGTGGATGAGAAGGGTTCATTAGGTGATTTTTACCATGTGATTCCAGAGACTGAGAAGTCCCACTACATGCTATACACAAGCTGGAGAACCAGCAAAGCCAGCACTATGGCTCAATCCAAGTCTAAAAGCATGGCCTGACATGTGACCCCCATGCCTAAGAACTTGATGGGGGGATGAACTGGTGCAAATACAAGTCCAAAGACCAGAAAACCTAGAGTTCTGGTATCCAAGGACTGGAGAAGGGTGTCCTGGCTCCAGAGGAGAGAGAACTTTCCTCCCCTCCTTTGTTTATCTCAGACTCTCAGCCCAGTGGGTGAAGCCTTTCAGATCTGGTGGGGGCCGTGCGTCTTCCTTACTCAGTCCACAGATTCACAATCCAAACTCTTCTGGAAACATCTTCACAGACGTACCTAGAAGTAACTATGTGCTGGCTAGTTTTATGTCAAGTTGCCATAAGCTAGGGCCATTTGGCATATGAGAAAGCCTCAACTGAGAAAATGTTCCCATCAGATTGGCCTGTGAGCGAATCTGTGATGTGTGTCCTTCTTCCTTTCTCTCTTTCTTCCCTTCTTTCTTTCTCTCTTCCTTCCTTCCTTCCTTCCTTCCTTCCTTCCTTCCTTCCTTCCTATCTTTCTCTTTTCCTTTTTTAACATTTACTTCTTTATTATGTACAGTGTTCTGTCTTCATGTATCCCTGCAGGCCAGAAGAGGGCATCAAATCTCATCACAGATGGTAGTGATCCATATGTAGTTGCTGGGAATTGAACCCAGGACCTCTGGAAGAGCAGCCAGTAACAGGGTTTCTCTGTGTAGCTTTGGAGCCTATCCTGGCACTCACTCTGGAGACCAGGCTGGCCTCAAACTCACAGAGATCCGCCTGCCTCAGTCCTCTGCCTCAGTCCTCCGCATGCTGGGATTAAAGGCGTGCGCTACCAACGCCCAGCTCAGCCAGTACTCTTAACCGCTGAGCCATTTCTCCAAACTGTGATGCATTTTCTTAATTAGTGATTGATGCTGATGGGACCATCCCACAGGAGACAGTGCCACCCCCCACCTTGGGTGTTAAGAAGGCAGGCTGAGCAAACCATGGGGAGTAAGCCAGTAAGCACTTCCCTCTATGGCCTCTGCTTCAGTTTCTGCCTCCAGGTTCCTGCCCTGACTTCCTTTTATGAAAGACTCTGATGAGCACGTGAAAGCAGGAATAAAACCAGGCATAGCAGCACACACCTTTAATCCCAGCACTTAGGAGATAGAGTCAGGTGGATCTCTGTGAGTTCAAGGCCAGTCGGTCTATATAGCCTGTTCTAGGACAGCCAGTGGTATGAAGTGAGACCCTGTCTTGAAAAATACAAACAAACAGGGACTGGAGAGTTGGCTCAGTGGTTGAGAGACTTGTTGCTCTTCCAGAGGACTTGGGTTTGATTCTCAGAACCCACAATCATCTGTAACTCCAGTGCCAGGGCATCTAACACTCTCTCTGACCTTAGCAGGCATCAGGCATGCAAGCCAAATACTCGTACACATAAAATAATGAAATGATTTAAAAACAAAACCAAACTGAAATAAGCCCTTTCCTCTCCAAGTTTCTTTTATCCATGCTACTCTATTGCAGCAATAGAAACCCTAACTGAGACTCCAGGTATCCCAGTCAACTCATGCCTAAAATTAACCATCACAGATCTATAGACCACTCAGCGAGAAGGTCGACATCCGAATGATAATAAGCCATCCAATCCATGAATGTTGGGGACTTTAATATGTATGTATGTATGTATGTATGTATGTATGTATGTATATGTATATGTACATGTATATATATATTTTTTCCTTTAGGAATATGTTTTTAGTTTTCACTATACAAACCTCCTACCTACTCATGGCTGGTTCTTACACACAGACCTCATCTCTGACAGTCTACCAAGTTAGGACTCTGCTGAATTTTGTTTGGAGGGGGGAGGGTGGGAGACATGAACAGAGAGAGATTAATTTATGATGTGGCATTGTGATTTAGGAAAGAATCTCTCCCTTTGAAAATGTATGACCAAGTTGATTTTGTATGTGTATGTGATATATTCATGAATGTGCATGTAAACATGCGTGTGTGTGTGTGTGTGTGTGTGTGTGTGTGTGTGTGTGTGTGTGTGTGTGTGTATAAAGGCCAGAGATCAACGTTGGGTGTCTTCTTTAATCACTGTACTCATATTTTGAGACTGGTCTCTCATGTGGCTGACTTATGGGGTTGGCTAGATCTATCTATCTAGCCATGCATACATCTATCTCTGCCATCTGTTGGTTTTCTCTCTGGAGAACACTGGCAAATGCAAGATGGTTTCCACCAAAATCCTAAATGGCCATCATTTAGGATCCCCAGGAATCCTCCTGTCTCTGCCTCTCAAGAGCTGAGATTGTAGGTACACAGCTGCACTCTGCTTTTTATGTGGGTGCTGGAGATCTAGACTCAGGTCCACATGCTTGCACAGCAATCACTTTATCATCTGGGCTATCATCCTAGGAGCCAGCCCCTAGGAAAACAGTTTTAGTTCACAGAGCCAGATAGCCATTTTTTACCAGCACACTATAGTGGGTTGACCCTTGGTATTTTAGTCCATTACAATAACTGAGACTGGGTTGATTTATAAATCACGGAAGTTTATTTGACTCACAGTTCTGCAGACCAAGAGCCCTTGCGGGGCTATGTCTGGTGAAGGCTTTTCCACTGCAACATCCCATAGTGGAAGGCAGAAAAGCCTAAGAGCATGAGAGTTCACAGGAATGTGCCAGCTCATGTTTTCCTTCCTCTTCTTACAAAGTCACTCATGCCATCATATGGGCCCCATCTTCATGTCCCCACAAAGCCTAGGAGCTAAAGGGATGGTCTCTAGGATGGTGATATTGGGGAATAGTAGAACAATTAGGAGGTGGGTCTTAGTGAGAGGTCCTTAGATCCACGGGCTGTACCCCTGAGGGGAATTTTGAGATTCTGGTTTCTTGCACTTCCTGTCACTTCCTGGTTCACAAAATGAGCAGCCTTGTTCTATAACAGGCTCTGCCTTTGACAAGCATCCCTTGCCAGAGACTTCAGCAGTGAGACAGTTGTTCTTGGAACTGAGTCTCCAGTACAGTGAGCCAAAATAAGCCTTTTCTTTTGAGCTGTGTGTGGTAGCTCACACCTGTCATCCTAGGACTCAGGAGGGCTGAGTCATGAGGTCTAGGCCAGCCCAGGATTCATAACAAAACTGTCTCAAAAATTACTTATATAGAGTGTGTGTGCATGTGTGTGTGTTCACCGAATAAGTAAATAAATAGTTTTTCTGTGCACAAATTTATTGCTTGAGGTATATTGTTATGGAGATGGAAAGCTGAGTCACATAACTCCCTACAATTATGCAAAATGTCATAGCCCTTCCAACGTAATGGATTCTTCTCATTAGTAGACCTGTGTACAAAAAGGTCCCCAATTGTTTTTATGTTTCCAACTTTGTTAATGAAGCATTTGTGGATAGCTGTTGCTTTTTTCCGTTGTCATGTAAGTATATAATATCCTTGGTTTTGCTCTTGGCTCCCAAATCTAACATATATATTTAGACTTCCACAGAGAAAGCTTACTTAACCACTGTCTGGCTGTGGATGATAGTTCCTTTTAAGTAACACTTGCTTAGAAACCTTATGTTACCTCAAACCTGGAGTGAATGTCTGCCCAACACACACCAGCCCTGTCAGCAGAACTCTGGGATGGGCAGAAGCAGGTGCTTAGGCTGGTCTTGAACTCATTCTGGAGCTGAGACTGGCCTTGAACTTGTGATCCTCTTGTCCCAGCCTCCAAAGCAGACAGGATTACAGGCCTGAGCCACCAGACATGGCCTTCCCTGGATAGCATTACCTGAACGGATCCACCTGGGAACCTTATTCCTCTCTCACCAGGAGGATAGCACCTGAGTTTCCAAGGTATGCACAGCTTGGCACACATGGCAGTATTTAACAAACCCCGATGAGTGACTAAACTAATTATTGGGTTTAATTGACTTTAGTGATGAGCTCAGTGTTCCAGCCCCTTCCGCTAGCTACTAGGAAGTGGATGCTTTGGGGTGGGGAACACTAAGTGCACAGGATAGAAGTAAACACGGTATGGGAGTGCTGAGAATGTAGTCCAGTTGACAGAGTGCCTGGGTCTGATCCCCAGCACCACATAAACCAGGCATGGTGGTACACAGCTATAGTTCTAGCCTTTAGGAGGTAAAGGTGGGAGGACCAAGAGTTCAAGGTCACCCTCAGCTACATAGCAAGTTTAAAGCCAGCCTAGGTTACACAAGACCCTGTCTTAAAAGAAAAGAAAAAGAGAAAGAGAGAGAAGAAGAAGAGAGGAGGGGAAGAAATGAAAGGAAAACAAGTACAGGAACCCAAGAAGTAGTAGACTACTGTGTGTGTGTGTGTGTGTGCCTCTATGTGTGTGCCTCTATGTGTGTGTGTGTGTGTGTGTGTGTGTGTGTGTGTGCCAGCACATATGTGATTTCCTGAAGGAGGCAAAACAACAGGATCCATACTATAGAAGCCAAGCCAGTGCCAGAGGATCCTGGGGGTACTGGAGTTACAAGAGCTTACGACCAACCACTGAGTTGGAATGAAGGAGGGGAAAGACCAGGAGGACTTTGAGTGCCTTGCTGGAGCCCAGGCTTCATTCTGTGGCTGCTGAGAAGTAGCCCGGTGAATACTTGCTGGGTGGAGTATGGGTCCATGACAGACACATTGGGCTCTGGAGGCCGCAGCAGCAGCTGGAGTAAATCCTGCGGGACATGAGGAGACCTGCGCTCAGGCAGCAGTTATCGATGATGGGTCACAGGGGACAGTCAGGAGGCGAATTCAGTGTCCTGTGAGCCAGAGAGCAAGCAAGGGGAGAAAGGCCTCCTGGAAGTCTCCCAGGTTTCCAGTTGTTGACTCTGGGGAGAGGATGCATTTACCCCTCAGCTCTTCTCTCCTGCCCAAAGCCCCCGGGAACCCCCAGAAGCCCTGCCTACTGCTCTGCCCCACTTTCCTTCCTCCCGCTGCTTGCCTGCAGCCCCTGAAAAGAGCAGAGATGAAATCATGGAACAAAGGGATTAGAGTCGCATTTCTTCCCTTCTCTACAATGGAAAACTCTGCTTGTTGGGAGAAGGGAGCTTTGGGAGGGCCAGTGAGGTTATGGATTTGAAACCTGAGCTGTCAGGACCTGCCACTCTGATGGGCCACAGCCTCTGAGTGTCCTTCCTTCCATATAGGCACTCTTCTTGGATTTCTCCAGCATAGAGCCCCATCCATGTCCCCTTCCATCTGACTGACCACAGAAGTCCCACAGAAGGACTCCCACAGAAGTCCCTCCTAAAAGAGACAGAACCCTTCTGGCAAGATGGGGGGGAGGAAAAGGAAAGGCCAGATAAATGTTGAAGGCTATTCTTCCAGTTATCCACACCTAGACAAGCATCGAAACCTCCCAAACCCTGATGTTGTCATGCATCTGTTGTTTGGATACAGGGTCTCATGTAACCAAGCTGGCTTTGAACTTGATATATAGCCAAGGTTGACGAACTTCTGATTTTTCTGCTCCTGCTGTTCCACGGTAAGGATTACTCATATGTGCCACCATGCCCAGGGTGAGTATTTCCTCATATATGAAAATAATTACAATCATCTCTAGGTATCAGTTACCCTTGGTCAGCCATGATCCAAAAATATTAAGTGAAAAATTCCAGAAATAATCCTTACGTTTTAAATAGCTTTTATAATAGTACATTGTTATGACTATTGTATTTTAGTTATAGCTTCACTGTCTTACTGAGGTCCATTTATAAATTGAACTTTATCATTGTTGTTCGCATGTAGTAGTAGGTAGGACATGGCACTAGGCACTGCTTCAGGTGTCTTTGGACACCTGAGAAAGAGTCCCCTGTGGATAAAGGACTATTGTGTACCTAGCTTGTAGGTGTAACTGTAGTGACTAAGGGAAGTTGTATCTTGGTGGGAAGATATGGATTAAGAGGGGTCTGGAAACTAGGACCCCTCAACAATTGCAGCCCCTGGAGGGAAGAGAACACAGATGGAGAACTGTCTACATGCATTTAAGCAAGAACCAAAAGTCAAGTTTAACAGACATTTAATATGTCTTGGAACCACTACTTACCAGAAGCGTCGGGATCAACTAAAGCAGTTCTCAGAAGAAAGTATAGCAGTAGGTACTTACACTAAAGCACAGAAGGAAGGGAACGAAACTATGAACAAGTAGAAATCAGAAAGACTTCCAGCCATCTAAGGCTGCATCTCAAAGTTCTAGAAAGACAAGAAGAATCCAAATCCCAAAGCAATAGATGCCAAGAAATAATTAATATCAGGGAAGAAATAATGAAATGGGGGGGAGTGCATGGGGCTGAAGAGATGGCTCAGTGCTTGAGAGTGTTCTGCTCTTTCAGAGGACAGAGTTCGATTCCCAGCACCCCTGTCCATGGGTGACTCACAGTTGCCTGTAACTCAACTCCAGATGATCCAATGCCCTCTTCTGGTCTCTGTGGGCACATGCAATCACATTCACATACCCTGTCTCCCCAGTAAAGTCGTATACATATAATCAAAATAATAAAATATTATAAGAGTCAGTTCTTTGGGAGATTATATATATATATATATATATACACATATATACATATATATACATCTATCCTCCACCTTAAAAGATAGCTATTTTAGGGTACTTGGAAAGCTAGATTTGGATCTGTGGGAGAGAGCAGCATAAGGTACCACACACTGGGAAGGGGCATCCTTGGCTCTGTCCCATGCCCACTCCTCTCTTCTCTTCACACCCCACGAGGACATTGTGAGGGCTTCCTGAAGATGAACAAGGCAGCTCTAGCCACCCCAGCCCCGATGTCTAGACACACACACACACACACACACACACACACACACACACACCAAACATCTGTCGGCCAGAGATGCACTCCAGGGCATCTTGGGAAGGTGGGTTTGAGAAGAAAAGCCCTTATAGCTTCCAGAAGAGGTTACAGGGCTCCCCAGGGCAAGAAAGGCCACAGATCTAAGATTGCGTAGTATAGGGCAGAGAGAGCTACCTCAGCAGGTCACATCCTCTCAGCCCCATGGGCTCCACATCCTGTGACAGATTGCCTGTGTGGGGCCTAGACAAAGACTGCACACTGTTTGATGCTATAAAGTTCCTGAATGGGAAGGATTATCTTAACTCATCCCTCCCCCAGGTTGTGGTCATGGCCCCTCCCCCTCCCCCAGGTTGTGGTCTTGCTCCCTCCCCAATTCCCCACTCCTATTATATTTCCTTTAGGGAAGATCAGGGATAATTTACACAGCAGCAGATCAGAGGCGTGGAAGAGTAGAGGTCCTTGGGGACAGATGCACCAGGATGCCAAGAACGCTTGGGTCAGGTTCAAGGCTCCTCAGACCCAGGAGCTGCTAAGCCTCTCCCTTCCCTCATTGCTGGAAGACTTAGAAACTTGTTATTTATTATCTGAGAGCAGAGAATCTTTAGAGCCTGAGCCAAGCACATATCCAAAGCCTGTGGGGAACAGATCCAAACCCAGTGAAGAATGAGTGTTGGCCAAGAGGACCTGGAGAAAGGAGGTGCTGCCTGCCTGGGCACCCCAAGGCCTCCTGCACTATGAACCCAACACCCAGAAAGACTGCACACTCAGGCCAAATGAGATCACAGAGAGCCAGTCACATAGAGATGCCTGAGGTCTGGGCCAAGAGCTGAGAGCAGGTGCCCGGACCTGGCTGAACCAGTGGTGTGCATTCTGGGAAACGAGATCATTTGATGCCAGCTCCCAGCCATGGGGATTGAAAATCTTCCCTTCTCTGACCCTCTGTTTCCTCATCTGTAAAATGGGAATAGTGGTATGTTCTTTTCAAAGTAAAGATTTAGTTATATAAATCCCTGTACCTGGGACAAAGAAAGGAGTCAGTCAATGGTACCCTGTGGTGATTATCACCATGGTAACAGTGCCTGGAAGATGTCTCTGAAATGATATTTGAGGGCTGGAGAGATGGCTCAGTAATTAAAAGTGGCAGCTAGCTATGGATATGAATTACTTTTCTTTTGTCATGATAAAACACTCTGACTAAAGACAACTTATAAAAGAGATAGTTTACTTTGGCTTGTGAATCCAGAGAGATACAGTTCTCCATGGCTGGGAGGCTTGACAACAAAGAGCAGGCATGGTGGCAGGAGCAGGAAGCTGAGCGAACACATCTTCAACCACAAGCATGAAGCAGACAGAGCAAACCGGAAGTGGAGAGTGATGTGTGAGGTGTGATGGCTAGTCTTGGTTGCCAACTTGACTACTTCTGGAATCAGTTAAAACCCAAGCAGCTGGGCCTGTCTGTGAGAGATTTTCCCCAGTTGGATTATTTGAAGTAGAAGACTCACCCTAAGTGTGTGCCACGCCTTCTGGTGGCAGCCCACAGAAAAGGAAATGGAAGGAGGAAGCTTTGGGTTTTGCCTGCTTGCCTTCATTCTTGCTGGCAAGCTCATCTACCCTGAGGCACTCCTTCACTAGAGTTAGAACCTACGCCTTCAGGACTCCAATGTGGACTCAACACTGGCAGATCTCCAAGACCTATCTGGGACTCCAGCACCTGGAACTGCTGAGACATCCAGGCTCGTGGAGTGAACAACTACTGGATCCTTTATCTTTCTGTCAGGGGGACAGCCATTGTTGAACAACATAGACTACAGCCTGTAAACCCCTCTAGTAAATCCCTTTATATGTATTAGTTTGGTCTATCAGTCTGCTCCTTTAGAGAACCCTAACTAATACTTGGGGCAAGGCTATAAACTCTCAAAGCCCGCTCCAGCAATACACTTCCCCCAACAAGGCCACACAACCTTCCCAGACAGTGCCACCAACTGGGAACCAAGTGTTCAAAGATCCAAGTCTACAGGGAACATTTCTCAGTCAAACCACCAGACCATGTAAGCCTGATGACATGCGTTCAATCCCCAGAATTCACATTTAAAAGAAAAAAAGGATGTGGTGGCAACCAAATGCAATCCCAGCTCTGTTGCCCAGATGGGAGGCAGGAGGAGGAGAATCATGAGGAAGCTTTCTGGCCAGCTAGCCTAGAGTACATTGCACAGGACAGCTAGGCTAGAGTACACTGCACAGGTAGCCTAGAGTACATATCCTCAGCCTTCAAATCCCTTCTGAGGGGGATTCTGTTGCTTCCTACACAGCAATTAAAATCCTGGCACTCGGGCTGGAGAGATGGCTCAGTGGTTAAGACTACTGCCTGCTCTTCCAAAGGTCCTGAGTTCAATTCCCAGCAACCACATGGTGGCTCACAATCATCCGTAATGAAATCTGGTGTCCTCTTCTGGCCTGCAGACATACATGCAGGCAGAACACTGTGTACATAATAAAGAAATAAATCTTTAAAAAAAAAAAGATGTTCCATTAAAAAAAAAAATCCTGGGACTCAGGAGGGTTCTAGAATTTGACTCATCACACAGCAGGACTCAGGGAGTCTGGACCAAGCCTGTCCCTTCCACTTTTAATCTCTCTCATCTTCCTCACACCTACAAATCCCTGCAGCGGTGACCATGCAGCTGAATTGACTGAACCTCCTCCAGGCCCACCTATGTAGCTCACAGTCCACTCTGGTGCCCCCTGCCTTTGAGCCCATGACCCTGTCTCAACATGTTTAGACTTTGTGATGGGGACAAAGTCCCTCTAGGTCTAGATTTGCAGGAATTTGTGGCAGGAAACAAGGATAAACAAAGTGACCATTCCTGAGATCATTTCCCTTCTCTTCTAGGACACTGACACACTCACCCCCTGGCACCCTTGTAACCCTGCAGTGACAGCCTCTAGACTGGAATGGCTGTCCCATTTCCCATGAGAAGCCAGCTACGCATACAGGGACCCACAGACTGTGGCCGAGGAGACAAAAGCAGGGCTTGAACCTACATTCACCAACCTCTATAGACCATGCTACTTGGACCCATTTCATCAACTACACCAACTGAGGGGTCCTCAGCCCCACCTCTGCCACTTGGGCCATCACTGGAATGTTGGGACCAGTGCATCATTTGCTCGGGGCTCCTATTTGCTCTGCCTCTTGGCAGGGGTCTGCAATGCTACATTAAGCTTTCTTTTCTAGCTTATTTGTGGGCAGTAGAAGTCTCCAAATTGCCATGAACGGAGGCACCTGGCTCTCCAGGGACAATTTCTGAGTCCATCTCTCCACCTTGCTTATTTGTGAAATGGGAGCACAGACACAACGGGTATATGTTTTACATTAAGCTGAATAGGGGCTTGTGGCATTTCTGTCTGCACTTGAGACATGTTTATACTGCTGGGTCCATTATGAATCTGGTTAATATCCTTCGAATTCTCTGAGTCCTTCCGTCCCTCCAACCAGGAAGTGGGTAATGTGCGCATAGGGAAGAAATTTCCAGGCACTTAGACCTTTAAGCAAATGAGAACTTTTTTCACTTTAAAGTGGGAGGAGGGGGGTGTTTGTTGGGGGAATAAAGAGAAAGAAAGAAGAGAGAGGGGAGGGAGGAAGGGAGGAAGAGAGGAAGGAAGGAAGAATGGAAGGCAAGAAGGGAGGATGGGAGGAAAGAAAAGGAGAAAGGAAAGGAAAGGAAGAAAAATTAAACTCTTCCTGTAAAATGATTGTTTCCACTGACCTTTTCCTCATAGCACATTGCCCCCAATTCCAGAGAGATGCAAAAGGAGGGAAGTCACCGGTGGGCAGAGAATAGAACCATGACAACAGCATCCCTTTGCCCTGGAGAGGCCTGAATGGGGACTTGAAGCTGACACCCCCTTTCCCCAGGGACAGGAAAGACAGGGAAGGTCTGCAGCCAGGAGTTCCAGGTCGTCTGAGGGCTGCCTTTGTTGGCTCCTGTAGAGTCTAATCCTAGCGGCCAGGGAACAGGCTTCCCACAGGACCGCTCCCTGCTTGTTGGCAGAACACACAGGTATTATTTTAAGGAGAAAAATGAGATCGCTGTTATTGCTATACTCCTCCTGTAGAAATGGTAGCTTGGCCCAGCCAGGACTGCGCTGAGAGGCAGTCAGTGCCAAAGACGGGTGAGCTCATCTCATGAAGGGATGTGGGTGTTTCCAGAAAGCACAGTGTGAAAGAAAGGTTCCACGCGTAGGATCCCAAGTCCTTTGTTGAAGCAGAACTCTTCATCACCTCTTCCAAGGTCATCTGAGGCCCCTTCCGTTTGGCCCCCTGTCTTCTTGTGTCTCTGACCAAATGCCCACCACTTGCCATATTATCCTGCAGCTAGATTAGGGAAAAAAATGGGTAAATACTTGGCCCCCTAGTAGGTGTTCATTTAGTATTTCCTTCCTCTCTTTATGTGGAAACAAAGGATATTATATAATTAAGGAACTGTGAGTGGGGCTTGGTGGTACACACATGTAATCTCAGTATTCAGTCGGGGCCATGTGGGCTACATAAGACCTGTCTCACAAAAGAAAGAGAAAGCTAGGTATGGAGGCATGCAATAATCATAGTGTCAGCACTGGGGAGGTAGAGGCAGATAAACCCCTGGGGCTCACTGGCCAGCTATCCTAGTCAACCTATCAGTGAACCCAGGCCAATAAGAGACTCTGCCTCAAAACAGAAGGTAGGAGCCAGTGAAAATGCTGTGTTTGAGTAAAGGCACTTGGCATCAAGCCTGACAACCTGTGTTTGATTCCTTAGATCTACATGATGGAAGGAGAGAATCAGTTCCTACAAGTTATCTTTGACCTCCTCATGTGCAGCATGACACCTGTGTGCCTACACAGATGCATACACACACACACACACACACACACACACACACACACACACACACACACACTAATATAAATAAAGAAATATAATTTTTAATTTATTTTCAAAACAAAAGCAAAGGGCTGGCTCAGCAGTTAGGGGTACTTGTGCCCCCCCCCCCCCGAGGACCTGAGCTGGGTTCCCAGCACCCATGGCAGGAGCTCACAAAGTCCTGTAACTTTGGTTCCAGAGGATCTGACACTTGTGGCCTCCTTGGGTACTCACACACACATACACATACACACAGAGACACACACACATACACATAAAAATAAACCTTAAAAAAAATCAAGGTGGGGGCTGGAGAGATAGCTCAGCAGTTAAGAACACTGACTGCTCTTCCAGAGACTCAGGTTCAAATCCCAGCATTCACAAGGCAGTTTAAAACTATCTGTAACTCTGATTCCAGGGGATCTGACACCTTCATACCAATGCACATAAAATAAAGTTAAATAAATTATTTTTTAACACCTGAGGTTGACTTCTGGCCTACACACACACTTATATGCTATTGACACACATGCTCATACATCACACACATGCATTAGCATCACACACACACACACACACCACACATGCTGTTGACACATATACAGTCATACACACACACATACATACATACACACATTCAACACCATTGGTACACACAAATGCACACTTGAGCATGTATACACAAAAAGAAAGGAGGTGGGGAAAGAAAAGAAAAATGAAAAGAAATTGTGAAACCTTGAATTTGCAAATGTCAAATTCCCACAGGGCACTGGGAAATATGGAGACATGGTTATTTATTGGTCTCGTCCCCAGATTCCTGGCAATAGCCTAGGAATGACACAAGCCATTCTAAACTAAGCCCGGAATTGAATTAAGAGGTTCCAGGGCGTTGGGGAATTTTCCTGCTCCTTCCCAAAAAAGGACTGCTGTGGCTGGCAGCCAGGTCACAGAGAGCAGGAAAGCAGGTGACGTTGGCTGGAGAGGAGCAGCCTAGGAAACCCAGAGCAAGGGACTCCAGGAGGTGGCCACCGAGCTGCACCAGTTGGAAGTTCTACAAGGTGACTACTCCATAGAGTGAGTCACCTCTGCAAGGCACAGAGCTCTGGCATTTGGCTGCTTCAGGCCAGGCCCTGAAACACCCTCCAACCAACTCTGATTTTCCAGCTATGAATCACAAGGCGGGTGTTATTAACAACAGACCCTCTGGAAGCTTCCTATGGAAGAGCCAAATTTCTCAGCTTCTATGTCAGTGAAAAAAATGAATATGCCATCGGTATGTCACTGTAACTTTCTAAACACTGTCATTCTTGAGCCAATGAGAAGGCTCAGAAAGTAAAGGTGATTGCTGCCAAGTCTGATGACTTGAGTTCAATTCCAGGTCCTTCACAGTGGAAGGAGAGAACTGACTCCCACAAGTTTTCCTCTGACCTCCATGTGTGTCTCATGGTTCACAAAATTCATTAGATGTAATTTTAAATTTTTTAAAGTAATTTTAAAATTTTGTCATTCTTATGGGGCATGATGGTGCACACTTTTAATGCCAGCACTCGGGAGGCAGAGGCAGGCAGATCTATGTGAGTTTGAGGCCAGCCTGGTCTATATAGTGAGTTCCAGATCAGACATAATGATATTATATCTCAAAAAATATCACTATTATTGTCATTATTGCTCTAGATTTCATATTCCTCTGATTTCCAGTTCCCTGGGTGGAATGTCCCATCAGACTGCCCTGGCCATGTCTACTGGGGTACACACCTGGGCACAGCTGCTTTGGTACATAGTGGCTATACAGTATGAACTTGAAGGCTTCATTTCTTGACTTCCTTGGACTACTAGTTGCCATTCATAAATTTTCCTAATCCATCTCATCTCAACTTTGCCAGGGAAAAATCAAAAGAGGCTTGAGGCCCCACTTCAGTGAATGGGGACAGAAGAGAGACTAGAGGTCCTCGTGGGTTGGAGCAGGGATGTCACAGAGTGGCAAAGGAGTGACTTGAGGGTCAGAGGCACAGGCTAAGATCCAGGAGCCAGTGAGAATACAGCTCAGGGGAGGTTCTGCCATCCTTTCACTCGGATCTGGGATGGGCAGGTGAGCAGGCAAATTCCAAGAGCTCGTGTGGGCATTTTTCTATTCAACTGTGATCTCCCTCTACCCTAAAGTGTTATCCTGGGGCCAGCAAGATGGTTCCATGGGTAAAGGTGCTTCCTACCAATACTGACAATCTGAGTTGTTTTCCAGGCACCCACATAGTAGACACAGAGAACTGGTTCTCTCAAGTTGTCCACTGACTCTCCCACATGCTCACCATAGCACTGGTGTGTGTGTGTGAGAGAGAGACAGAGACAGAGACAGAGACAGAGACAGAGACAGAGACAGAGACAGAGAGAGCATGTACAATATGTAAATGCAACAATAATAAATAAATGTAAGAAAATTCAAAAAATACAAAGGAGTGGCTGAGCAGTGGTGGAGCACTCCTTTAATCCCAGAACTCAGGAGGCAGAGACCGGTGGATCTCTGTGAGCTCAAGCCAACCTGGTCTACAGAATGAGGACAGCCATGGCTCTTGCACAGAGAAACCCTGTCTTGAACCACCACACCCCCAAAAATAAATAGAGCTGGAGAGATGACTCAGTAGTTAAGAGCACTGACTACCCTTCCAGAAGACTTTAGTTCAATTCCCAGCATACACATGGCAGCTTACAACTGCCTGTAACATAAGTTCCAGGGTATCTGATGCCCTCACACAGGGTATATATAGGCAAAACACTGGTGCGCATTAAATAAATAAATAAACCTTAAAATAAAAAAAGAAAAATTTAAAAGATTAAATTAAATAAAATAAAGTGACAGCCTCACAGTTCAGTGGTTTTTTTTTAATTTTTTGCTACATTTTATTTATTTGGCTTGTGTAATTCCTGCTACAGTATACCTGTGGCAGTCAGTGGAAAACCTGTGGGAGTTGGTTCTTTCCTTCTACCATGTGGGTCTCAGGGATCAAGCTCAGGTCATCTGCCTTGGCAGCAAGCACTATTACATAATAAGCCAGATTACCAGCCAGTCTTCATCTGTATAGCCATGGCCAGGGCCATCTCACCAAGCAAATTTATGTTCATTCCAGGGCAAGGAGCTTGCCATATGGTTTTCATCAGAAGGTGGTTGGTCCATTTCTCCATCATCCCATGGGCCACAGCTGAGCCACTTTGATGGGGGAAGTCCTTCTGTGTATGTTTCACTTATTGGTTGATGAATAAAACACTGTTTGGCCAATAGAGGCAGGAAAATAGGTGGGACTAGGAGACAAGGAGAATTCTGGGAAAGGTAGGCAGAAAGGGATACCATGGAGGAACTGGGAGGCTAGGACGCTCCAGGTGTTCTCCAGTAAGATAAGGCCATGTAGAAATGCGTAGATTAGTAGTTATGGGTTAGTAATTAAGACAGAGATAGCCAATAAGAAGCCATAGCCATTAGCCAACAGATTAATAATTAATGTAGCATCTCTGTGTGTTTATTTGGGGCTGAAAAGTGGCAGTGGGACCTGCTGCCACTTTTATCAACACCACTTGACCAAACCCAACTGCAAAAACAGCTGGGGAAATGTGGTCCCTCATGTGTATCATGTTAAAATATTCTACTTCTAAAAAAGAAGGTAGCAATGGAAAAAACTGGGGGCCTTTGGCACTTCTTGCCATAATCCCCAAGAGGAGAGAAAGGTCAGGGCCCAGCAGCCCCTCTCCCTGAGATTCTAGATGGAGAAATTAAGGAAGCTCTAAGCTTTGTTCATAGATGGTGTGATCTATTGCTGTTCAACTCTTGACTCTCACTTATCCAAGTGACCTTGGAGTAGAAAAATGAATGGAATATATTTCCCTACTCCAGTGACATTAGGCCTGGTCATCTGACCCGTGGTGATATGAGCAGAAGTGACAGACTGTGGTGCTAGGCCAAGCCTGAAAGGCCATCATATGTTTCCACTTGAATCACTTACCATGAGAAAGCCATGTCCCAAATAGCAACTTGCTCAAGAAAATGAAGAAATATCTAGAACATACCTGAACATGGTCTAGAGTTATGTGCAGCCAGATCCTGTAGAGCCAGGCAGCCCTCAGGCTCATGAGTGGAGAAAACACATGAACGCAGGTGTTGCTAGCCATTGTTTTGGGCTGATTGGCTATGGAGTGTTGGTGCAGTTAAAACTGGTATGAATGACACTATGGCATTCTCCCAATCCTGCACACAACCTTTGACCTCCACTTGAGTTCATTAACTCACATAGTCACCAATCATTTACCAGATGCCTGTCATGTGTCAGGAACTGGTAAGGATGCTGGGCTCCAGAATATTTGAGATCCTTTGGATCAAAGGAAGAAACAGACTCAGAAATACACACTACAGTAAAGTACGTTCTGCAGTAGGAATCAGAGGGAAAGCTCAGATTGTTCCTTTCACTCCCAGTCCCCATGCACAGCCCTCCCACCCATCCAGAAACTTGAGGCTAGGTCCCAAGTAAGTACCAGACTTCAGGAACTGCTACAGAAGTAGCTGGGAGTGACAGCCTGAAAGGACAGGTAGTGTTAGTTGGGCATTTGCTAGGTGACCTCTAGAGAAGAAAAGTACATGGCCCTCCATGCAGAGAACAGTCTCCTGGGGACAGTGCTATATCTCCCAGCAAAGCAGATGAGCCTGGGTTTCTAACTCTACCATCTTGGGAGTTTACTCAGCCCAAGTGTCTTCTGTAAAGGGTGATGTGACTTCTAGCAGCCACCATTTTTCTCTTCCCTTAACAACAGACCCTAGAATTTCCACTGAGGACATGGAAGCCTGGCAGAGATGACATTTCCTGACTCTCTAGCAGCTATATACAGTCATGTGACTGGTGCATTGTCAACAAACCAGAGAAGAATGTCTACCTTCTGGGTGCAAGGAAGCTCTATCCATTTCCCGTTGTTTTGTGACCACCTGGAGAGACAGAATTGAACCCCATCCAAAATGTGGTTGAGATATCAAGGCAGATGATGTCACCAAAAGGTTACAAAGACATTTATTTACCCACAGAATAGAGGTTCCTAGGTTTCTAGAGAATGATCAGGGACTGGCTTGAGATCTCTGGAAGTTGGGGATGGAGCTGAAGTAAAGTTTCAGCTTCCTGCTGCCCACTGGAGGGAGCACACAGGAATGCGCAGGAAAGTGAGGGCTGGGACATAAAGATGACACAAACACCAAAATGGAGTCAGGGCTCTCCATAAACCCTTCTTCCATCTTGAACGTGAATATAGAGCTGGTATAGAGCCATCTGCAGCCACACTGACAAGGATGCCACTTTCCAAATGACTAAATGACAGACCAAGGGCAATGTTCCTGGTTGCTGAACAATAGGAGAGAGGGATGGTTGTCTCCCAGCACACTGGAACTACCGTGTGAACCCAGGTGTCTAGTCTTGGACTGTTATAAAAGGGAAAAATCAACTTGGGATCTCTGAGAAGGTAGCCAAATCTGCATTCTAACTTAGGGGCCAGCAACACCTGTGTCCTAGAGCCTAGCAGCCTGCAGGACACAATGGGGAAGGGGGTCTGGATACAGTCCAAATTCGTTCATTCACTTTCTCTCTCAGCAACCTGATCGGAACCTGCCATGTGCCAACACTTTACATACCACATAACTTCTTAAATATGGGATCCGGAGCCATCTGCCTGGGGGTAAGTCACAGCGAAGAGTTCAGCTCAGTATAGTAGACTATACTTCCCAAAGCACTGTACAGACTATACTTCCCAAAGCACTGTACAGACTATACTTCCCAAAGCAAGCACTGTACAGACTATACTTCCCAAAGCAAGCACTGAACAGACTATACTTCCCAAAGCACTGTACAGACTATACTTCCCAGCCTCCCTTACAGCTAGCTTCAGTCATGAGACTGCTAGAGGCAATGGAAGCAAGCAGAAGTGCCAAGGGCCCTCTCTCGGACATGAGCTTTGCTCACACTGCTGAGCCAGTCGTGACTGTGAGCCCATGGTGGTCTTTTCCTGTGCCTCTGTTTCCTTAACTACCAAATGAGGATAACAACAGAATCTTCTTCCAAAATCTCCCTTTGCTCCTAATGTTCCATAGCATGGTGGGGTAACTACAGCTATTGATGACAAGTTGAGAATTTCAAAATTGCCAGGATGTTCCCAACACAAAGAAAAGGCAGGCTATGACATTCGTGACCCTGATCCGAGCATTATACATTGCATACATGTATTGAAATTTCACACAGAACTCCATAAACACATACCCCATAAGTCAGACCTGGGTGATGCAGTTCTGCAATCCCTGCACTCGGGAGGCTGTGGCAGAAAGTTCAAAACCAATCTAGGCAGCATATGAGACCCAGTCTCAAGATAAAAACTACAATGGGGCTGTGGATATAGCTCAGGGAAGAACTCTTACCTGGCACACACCTAGCACACACAAAACCCTAGAATCATTCCCAGAACTCCTCTTTTCAAAGTTAGATTTTATGTGTATGGGCATTTGGATTGCGTGTGTGTGTGTGTGTGTGTGTGTGTGTGTGTGTGTGTGTGTGTGTGTATGCACGTGTGCACGCTCGCGCGCGCCCTGTGAATGATGTCCTCAGAGTTCAGAAAAGAGCATCAGAGCCCTTAGAACTCGAGTTTAGATGGTTATAAGCAGCCATGTGGGTGCTGGGAATTGAAACTGGGTTCTCTGAAAGAATAACAATGCTCTTAACCACTGAGCCATCTTCCCAGCCCCTTCTGTAATCCTCTTTTAAAAAATATACAACTATAAATCAATTAAAATGTTTTTTCAGCCATTCTGGAGGCTGACAAGATGGCTCATCAGGTAAAGGCATTTGTTGCAAAGCCCTACAACCTGAGTTCAATGCCCAGGACTCACATAACAGAAGAAGAGAACTGACTCTTACAAGTTGTTCTCTGGCCTTCATATGCATGCTGTGGCATTTTTGTGCACATGTTCAAGTGTACACATGCGCACACACAGATACACACAAGTAAATAAGTAAACAAATATTTAAAAGCTGCTCTGCTCTGGTAGGATAGTGAAGCAAGCACACCAATGGTGTTTTTGGGGTTTTTTGTTTGTTTGTTTGTTTTTTTGTTTTTTTGGTTTTTCGAGACAGAGTTTCTCTGTGTAGCTTTGGCGCCTATCCTGGCACTCACTCTGGAGACCAAGCTGGCCTCGAACTCACAGAGATCCGCCCGCCTCTGCCTTCCGAGTGCTGGGATTAAAGGCGTGCGCCACCAACGTCTGGCCAAGGCACACCAATGTTTTCCCTGGGGTTTCACTTCAACCCAAAGCACAAGAATAGTGTTTAAAAGTAAAGTGAATTAAAGTCTACAGGTCAGTTTCACAACTTTATAAATTTTGTTTTTAAGACTTTTTAAAGATTTATTTGATTTGATTGTATAGGTGTTTTGCCTGTATATGTGTACATGGTGTGCATGCCTGGGGTCTGTGGAGGTCAGAAGAGAACATCAGATCCCCTGGAGGTGGAATTACAGATGATTGTGAGCCACTTTTTGGGTGCTAGGAACTAAATGTGGCTCCTCTGAAATATCAGTCAATGCTTTTAACTCCTCAACTCCTTCACTTTCCCAGCTTGGTGGACATGGTGAAGTTAGAAAGCCAGGTGGGACAATCAGCAGACCAAACTGATGATAAGTTAAAGCCAGCCAAAACCCTGTAAAGAGTGACAGCGTGGATCGGGAGGCATGTACTATGCTCATGAAGTGAGCCCACAGGTCCCCAGGACCCTGGCCAGCTATCTCTAGTCCATATTTTTAGGGGAGATACTATACACTGAAAAGCAAGGTGTTGTGCTGGAAAGGATCTGGCAGTCTGGCAGCTACCACAGGCAAACCCGGAGGGAGTACAGTCCAGTGTACAATGTCACCAGGGCAGGTAGATCTCATGCCTGCAGTGGCCTAGTGGAGGACACTCCCCCAGACCAGCAAGGCAGCTAGATGCTACAAGTTATATTCAGGGCCACAGGCCTGAATGATGCTATTCATTCAGTGTTTGACAGTGAAAGAGACCTAGTCCACCACCTTCCAACTAGGGCCCGCTGCCTGCTTATTAGGACCAGAGAGACTGCCTTGGTCCAAGCAAGCTCACCGTCATACCTGGTGAGACAGGCTGGAGTGCCAACCCACCCACTTACCACTTCATGTCCACCTCTTTGCACCTGGATTTCCTCCCCAGCCAGGTATGAGCATCAGTAGGAATAAATGACACAATGCCTGACCTATCACAGGGCCACACAGAGTCCCACTTCCTTTCCACCACCCTGTAAACTGAGTTCTATTTTTAAAAAGGCAGAAAGTTGGCTGTTTAAATAGATTCTTTGATTGGGTAATGATTTCATTTGCAAGCATTCCTGAACTTCAAATGCCTGAGAGTCCAAATGGCAGAAAGTCAGAGGCTCTGGGTTGGAAGCACTCTGTCCAGCCTCCATCCAGAACCTTCTCCACCACTTCCCTATAAAGTTCCAACTTTTGCTGAGAAACAGCCAGTAATAGAGAGTTCCCTACCCCCCAGTAGTTCCAACAGCCTGGCTGAACGGGACCCCCCCCCGTTATTTTCTGTGTGTTCTTATGTATACATATGTACACAAGTACACTATGTGAACACGTGTAAAGGCCACAGGATGCAGTCATACAGTGAAGCTACTTCCTTCCATGTGATGGACACTGTCCACTATCACCTGACATACTCTGGGTACTTTCATGGGCATATCTATCTCATTGGTGATTTGTTCTGACCTTTGATTGCCTAAAACCCCTCTGTGTCCCCTTGGGCTACAAGAAAAACCTAATCGTCCACCATTGTGAACTTGTGCCGAGTGTGTGTGTGTGTGTGTGTGTGTGTGTGTGTGTGTGTGTGTGTGTGTGATCTGTGTAAACGCTCACATGTACATATGTGTGGAAGACAGAGAACAACCTCCAGTGTCATTCCTCAGGCACTGTCCATGTTGGTCTGTTGTTGTTTTGAGGGCTTCTCACTGACCTGAATCTTATGATGTAGGCTAGGCTGGCTGGCCAGCAATCCCCAGGGATCTGCCTGTCTCTTCCTCCCCAGCACTGGGGTTACAACTGCTCACCACTGTGCCTGGCTTCTTCATAGGGTTCCTGGAGATTGAATTCAGGTTCTCATACTTGAAAGGCAAACACTGAGCTATCACCCCAGCCTTTCCAAGTGATTTTCAAATGCAAGTACAGGACATCACAGTGCTCTTGGAAATAGTTCCCTGCCTGCCCTTGCCAGAAGGGCAGCCTATAGGCTGAGTTCTATATGACCACCTCCTCCACCAAGAGCACGCACACATACACACACACCAACTCTGAACTATTTTGTGTGTGTATCTACTCAGCTCTGACCCATTTTGCTGTCTAAGATGATGAGCAAAGGGGCCGGGGGTGTGGCTCAGTGACAAGAGCCCTTGTCTAGAATGTGTAAAGCTCTGTGGTGAGGGCCAAATGTGGAAAAAAGAAACTCACCAAGATGGGGCAGAATATACCTGTAATTCCAGCATTTAGCAGGCTGAAACAGGACAGTTGTGAGTTTAAGGCTAGCCTGGGCTACACTGTGAGAACCTTTCTCAAAAACCCAAGGGTTAGGCATATACCTCAGTAGTAGCAAGCACAAAACCCCAGCATTGGGGGAGGAGGTCAGAGAGATTTAGAGGTGGGCTGTTGGTGTGTGTGTGTGTGTGTGTGTGTGTGTGTGTGTGTGTGTGTGTGTGTATACATTCCAAGAAAATAATTTTTAAGGGAAAAAAATCTAGAATCATGATGCAGTTTGTAGCTGTGGTGATTGTAATCATCAGTCATCTAACACAACCTAAAAGGAGGACATCTGTGACTCTGGGCAAATAACTCACTCACTTGGAGCCTCAGTTTCCTCATCTTTAAAACAACACCCAGGAGCCAGGCATGGTGGTGGTGGTGGTGGTGGTGGTGGTGCACACCTTTAATCCCAGCACTAGGAACACAGAGGCAGGTGGATCTCTGTGAATTCAAGGTCAGCCTGGTCTAGGAGCTGGTTAAAATCTCATACTGCTCTTGCAGAGGACCAGAGCTTGGTTCCCAGTGCTCATACTAGGTGGCCCACAGCTGCCTTTCTCTCCAGTTCCAGGGGAATCTGATGCCCTCTTCAGCCTCTGTGGGCAACTGTACTCACAGGCACATATACAAAGACGCACAGTTACAAACTTAACTTTGAAAAATCAATCTTTTTAAAAAATTCATCCCACAGAGCTTGGGGAAGGAGGTGAGCGGTACACACAGACAGATAGCATTATGGTACAATAGCTGATGGTGAACGTATGCTTACCACATGAGGATCTGGTTTGACTCCCTAGAGCGGCCACAAAGGAGGTAGGGGAGGCAGGCATCCATTGTAAGTTTAATGTGTACACAGCAAGTGATAAAATCAGGTGGCAGAAACCAGGAGTGGTGGTTCATGCCTTTAATCCCAGCATGAATTCAAGCCAGCCTGGGCTACAGTGAGACTTTAATCTAAAAAAAAAAAGAAAAAAAGAAAAAGAAAAAAAATCAGGTAGCAGACATATTGTGATAGATGTGTTTAAATGAATTCCAGTTTCAAGTTAGTCCTGCCTTACACTGTTGCATAAACTTCAGCCAGGGGTCTACTTAGCTCATGGTAACTGTGAAGGGCGGGAGGGGGCAGGGGAGTATGAAGCATGGGGCAAATGTCATCTATTGTCATTGCCAGACTTCTAGGCTGATCTGACCCGTGTGGGCTGCCACGATGCTGGACACCTTCTTGCCTGGAGTGTTTTCCTTCTTTTGAATTATTTCCTTGGGACAAATTCAAACTCCTTTCTCCAGCTTGCTACAGTTGTCAGCTCCAAGAAAAGCAGGTAGCCATAAATCCTGCAGCAGCTGAGGCCCAGGATGGAGTCATAGCAGCTCCCCTGCTAGAAGCCGCCTACAATGGGTGACCCACGGCTGCTCCTAGCCGAGGTCCATGAGCCAGAGATTACATCATCTGGAGGGTGGAATCCCCAGCAGTGGGCTGGGAGGGTTGGGGGGGTCAGCAGGGGATGTTTACATCTGATGGAGACAACTGGTCCAGATGCCATGTGCCAGGTTTCCTCCATAGTCCTTTGGGATCATTTCACACTGTTCACATGGAAATGCACAGATGACATCTCAGAGTGGCCAGGAGGGGCCTGGGGTTATGGGTGAGACTGTGGGCCCTCAAATCTGCTATGTGAGGAGAGGTGTGTGTATGAGACAAGAGAAAAGGGCAGAGACCATCTGTGTTACCTTCTCCTCCACCTGGGTTCCAGAAGATCCTAAATCTCAGAATTGTGTGCACTGTCTCATGTATATAAGTCAGACGTCAGCTAAAACATCCCATCCTTTAGGATGAAATAAAATCGGTGCCAACCACATCCAACATGAAGCCCTCCTGACAGCCCCTGGGATTCTGAGGCCTATGACCATCCTGGTTATCACTGGTTTCATAGTCATCCAAGTTGATTCACCATGGGGATCATCCTGTTCCCTGCTACCCACAGATACAACCCTATGCTGCTGCTGCTCCAAGTAGACCTGGATAGAATTCAGATCCTCTCCATGATTCAGCATAGTAAAATTAAAATATTTAAAAAATCACTCATCTACAGGCACATTGCAAACTTAAACTGCAAAAGGAATAGACAGTCATTGTGTGTATGTGGGGGGGGGTCTGCACGCACATGTACAGTGTGCAGGTGTACACATACTTGCATATACATGGTAGAAGCCAGAGGTCAGAAGTCAACAGTGGGAGCCTCTGCTGCTTTCCTTTTCTTTTTTATCGTCTTTCTCTATTTTTTTTTGATGGGTCTCTTTCTTACCCTGGAGCTCAGTGTTTCAGCTAGTCTGGCTGGCCAGTAAGGGCTATGGAACAATCATTTTGTACATGGTGAATATTTGTTGCTCTCGTTGGTCTAATAAAGGGCTGAATGACCAACAGCTGGGCAGGTAGCAGTTAGGCAAGACTTTTGGACAAAAAGAGAGTGAGGGGAAGGAGGAGGGTGGAGTCACCAGGAGCTGCTGACGGAAGCAAGATGAAAAAGTACCACAATGTGGTAGAGCAGAGAAAAATGTGGATTAAAGCCAGGCTTTGGTGGTGCACGCTTTTAATCTCAGCACTCCAGAGGCAAAGGCAGGTGGATCTCTGTGAGTTTGAGGCCAGCCTGGTTTACAGAATGAGTTCCAGGACAGCCTGAACTGTTTCACAGAGAAACTCTGTCTTGAAAAACCAAAAAAAAGGGGGGGGAGGGATACTTTAAGTAGAAAGAGTTCGTTAGTAGCAAGCCTAAGCTATCAGCTGAGCATTTATAATTAATAAGTCTCTGTGTGGTTATTTGGGAGCCAGCAGTCCCAACAAAAAACTCCACCTACAAGTAAGCCCCTAGGATCCTCTTGTCTCTTTCCCCCCAACTCTGGGCTTACAGGTGAGCAGCCTCATGCCCAACTTTTACATGGGTGCCAGGGGTCCAAACTCGGGTCCTGATGCAGCCAAGTACTTTACCCACAGAGCCACATCCTTAGACCTCTCGAATTCGGTGGTGGTGGTGGTGGTGGTGGTGGTGGTGGTGGTGGTGGTGGTAGAGGTGGTGTGTGTGTTTGTGTTACGTGTATGTTGGAATGGATAGCTTTCTATTCCCTTCAACATTCGATAAAAAAAAAAAATAGAAACCAAGCAAACACCTTTAATCCCAGCACTCAAAAGACAGAGGCAGGTGGATCTCTGTGAGTTGGAGACAAGCCTTGTCTACATAGTGAGTTCTAGGACAGCTAGAGCTACATAGTAAGACCATACACAGAGAGACAGGCAGAGACAGAGACAGAGACAGAAAGGATACCAGATATGCTGGCTAGTTTTATATCTTGATTTGGGAACCAGGAAGACAGCTCAGTGGGTTAAGAACTTGCTGCCAACACTGATCACTGGAATTTTCATTACTAGGAAGAGTTGTTCTCTGACTTCCTCATGCACACACACACACACACACACACACACACACACACACACACAATGAATACACATACACATGCACATACATACACATGCACATACAACACAGGCACACATGCATACACACACAACAATTAATTAATTTAAAATGTTTAAATCAGCTTCTTGCACAGAATTCTTTAAAATGTATATTTTAAATATTCCCTTCAACCATTTATACCATTTTAAAATAGTATAAAATGAACCAATGCAATGGAACAATCTTGTGGTACACTGTGAATTTGTATTATTCTCATTGGCTAATAAACAGCTAAATGGCCATAGCTAGACAGGTAAAGGTTAGGTGGAGCTTGCAGACAAAAAGAGAATGTGGGGAAGAAGAAAGGCGAGGTCATGGGAGTTGCCGGGGATGTGTCGAGAAGATGGACACGCTGTGCTGGAAAAAGGCACCACCACATGGTAGAGCAGAGAGAAATACAGGTTAATTTAAGTTATAAGAGTAGTTAGCAACAAGCCTAAGCTATTGGTTGAGCATTTATAATTAATAACAAGTCTCTGTTTGATTATTTGGGGAAGCTGGCAGATGGGACAGAGCTGACCAGTGGTCCCAACGAAAAATTCTGCCTACAAACCAGCCTCAGGCTATGCATATAAAATGTAAATGACTATCCCCAAGATATCTCACTATATAGTCACAAATATTCCAAAATTGGGGGGGTAGACCAAAATAGTTCTTGTCCTAAGCATTTCAGAGAACCAACCACCCCACAATCTGTATGTGCTTTTCCTATGTGTATTTTTCCAGGGAGAGGACTGGTAGCTTTCACCAGCTTCTCTCCAGTTTCTGAGACCTAGAAAACAGGTAGAAAAAAAAGAGAGGGAGAAGCTACGTTTCCTGAAGGAAGCAAGGAGGGAGCACTGCCAGAGAGAAGCCAGGGCGGATCACAGGCTACTCTACCAGAGAGGTCCTCGGGTGTGTGTGAGCATGCTCAGCCTCAGCACCCTTTGTTAAAGCAAAACCTCAGAGGAGAACCCAGTCTGGGAAGCAGACAAAAGGAAGCCTTCATGGGATATGGTGGGGGGGGGGGCGGGGGATGACCCTCAGAGACACCTGGGAGTAGCAGAAAAGGGCTCAGTGCAATCTGTGAGCCTCCTCCTCGTACCTTGTAAGAAAGCCCTTATCTAGCTAACTCAACTCATTTTCTAGATGGGGACACTGAGGCCCATAAGGAAATGAGTTGGCCATGTTGTAAGCTAGTTTATGACTTCATAGGGACAAGATTACAAGACCCTTGGCTCCAAGTCTCCTGTGGAAACTGCATTTTCTGTCCCCCAAACCCTGGACATTCAGTCTCTTCCACAGCCCACATTCTGGGGCCCACTTTCAGGCCCTTGAAATGTCCCCTCATCCAGATCCCCTGGATTTTCTAGGCAAGTCACAGGAATCTCCCTCACCCCAGATAGTTCAGAGCTACTGGATGCCAGAGCCAGTGTCACCTATCCAGCCGGTGTCCTCCATCAGTGACCGGGAGGAGCCAGTGTGAACCCCAGCTCCCTGGAGTGAGAGCTGCTAGAGGCTGAGTCCCAAGATGTCTCACTTTACAAGGATGAAATTTCACGACTTGTGGGTTTTAATTAAATTTTTTATTTTTGTGGAATCTCAGGGAAAAAAAAGTCCCCCCTACTCTTGCAGCTCACTCCTTATTATTAAAAAACCATGACAAGATGAGGGAGAAATGCTGTCCAAGTGTCCAGAATGAGACCGTATTTTAGCAAAGACCTGGCTACGACACTGCACCCTTGAAACCTCCTCCCTGCCTGAGAACATTGGGGCCACCCCCATGACTCCACAGATCAGACTTTTAGTCTAGGGCTTATTGCTTTCTGAGCCTCCTGGGATGTAGAGGATTATTCTGGACTTAATCCTTTAATAATTTTTCCTCCCTCCTGTCTGAGGTCTGACTTTCCGGCTGAACTCAGATTGGGTAAAAGAGCCTGTGTCCGGCTCCATGGAACCCCTTTTGTCCTGTTGTCCTCAGTTACTGTCAGGGAGTTAGAAGGGCTGTGCAGGAAGCTGGCCACATCTGGGACATGTAAAGACAAAGCTTGAAAGCCAGATTCAGGCTTCAAGTCTGGTCCAAGGGAGAAGCAACTCATGGCACACCCTGTGTCTGGAACCTGGTGTATTGTCTTAAGTCCTCACTGCAGCATGGGGCTGGGGTGGCACTCCCATTTTCTTGAAGAAGCAATGGGGGCTTGGTGACAACCTATAACTCGTCCAAGTAGACAGTGGCAAGTGTGGTTAAGTGGCAGAACCAGGCTTTGAACCCTCTCCTATTAGGATCTCTGAGCCCTGGTAGAACATTGAAGCTGCTGTAGGAGAAGCAAGGGTAAGCTACAGAGATGATTAAAAGATAGGATATAGCAGGCATGATAAGTTGTGCCTAGAATCTCAGTGTTCGGGAGGCTGACATAGAAAAACCATTGCATGTTCAAGGCCAGCCTGGGCTATGGTGAGGCCTTGTTAAACAAAAATAAAGGAAAACAACGAAGAGAAAGAAAAGAGGCATGGTGGTACCTACCTATAACCAAACTCAGGAGAATGGGCAAGAAAATCTGGAGTTTAAGGTCATCCTTGACAACACGACAAGTTTGAGACCACTTATGGGCTACCTGAAACCCACCTCTAAAAACAAGAAGATCCTTTAATCCCAGCACTTGGAGGCAGAGGCAGGTGGATCTCTGAGTTTGAGGTCAGCCTGGTCTACAAAGCAAGTCCCAGGACAGCCAATTTACTCAGAGAAATCCTATCTCAAAAAACCAAATTAAAAAAAAAAAAAAAAAAAAGACAAAGGGTGTCCAGCCCTTGAATCGGCTTTACTGTTCATCCATGAGTAAAGGGAGCTTCTATTACACAGCTTTGCTGGGCAACAACACAACTGTGGGCTTTGTAAGGTGGAAACAAGCAAGTACAGTAGGGGAAAAAAAGCCCAATTTAATTAGCTTGCACTCACTCTTTTCGTTTGTTGTTTTGTTTTTTTCAAGACAGGGTCTCTTCGTGTATAGTCCTCATTGTCCTGGAAGTTGCTCTGTAAACCAGGCTGGTGTTGAACTCAGAGATGGGCCTGCTGCTGATTCCCAAGTGCTGGGATAAAAGATGTGTGCCACCACTGCCTGGCATCAAGTTACTCTAATGCAACAGCTAAATCAAAGGTGATTTCCTTACAATGTTAAAAAGAATGGATAGGGTGGGGGGAGGGAAGGGAGAGGGAGAAGGGATTGACAAGTGAAGCAAGCTTGTTCCTAATTTGAACTAATAAAAAAAATTAAAAAAAATAAAAAGAACGGATATAAGCCCCTGTTTTAGGAATGAGTCCATCTGTTTTAGAATCTATCTACCTCCTTAAAGCTACGGTTTGATTATGCAGAATTTAGTATGAGTGACTCCATTTTGTATGGTCTGGTAAGTTGGAGCCAATTCAGAGGTTAAGATCAAACAAACAATTGCCTGCTGCGGTTTCTGTGAGGCAGATGTGTCCTCAAGGAGATCATAGTCTGGGTGAGAGCTGGCCCGACTGTGAGTCCAGAGCAGTCAGTAGCAGATTGAGGGGGCAGTAAGTCAAGTGAGGGAGGTAGGTATGTATGGGGGGGGACTCTATAAAACCCTACCCGTAATCCTAGCACAGGGGAGGCAGACACAAGAGGATCCCTAAGCTTTGCTGGTCAGCAAGTAGGCTTAATCTGTGAACTCCAGGTTAAATGAGAGACCCTGCCTCAAAAACTAAGATGGAGAGTGATTAAAACACAAAAACTTTTTTTTCAGTGGTGGCACATGCCTTTAATCCCAGCACTAGAGAGGCACAGGCAGGTGGATCTCTGTGAGTTCAAGGTCAGCCAGATCTACACATGGAGTTTCAAGATAGCCAGGGCTGTTACACAGGGAAACCTTGTCTTTGAAAAAACAAATAAAAAAAAGAACATTGATTTCTGGTCTACACACACATATACTTGCACACACAGACGCATACATACACACAAATGTAACAAAAGGTTCCCACTGCCACTTCCCAGCCCCGAATGAACACTCAGAGATTTATATTATTAAACCGTTGGCCCATGGGCTTCTTATTGGCTAGCTCTGTCTTAATTATTAACACATAACTACTAATCTATGTATTTCCACGTGGTCTTGGCTTACCGGAGAATGCCAGACCTGCAACTCCTTTGCCTGCTACATGGTGACTGTTCTGGCAGGCTCTCCTGCCTACCTTTCCCAGACTTCTCCTCCTCTCCTAGTCCCGTCTATCATCCTGTCTCATTGGCCATCGGCCTAACAGTGTTCTATTCATCAATCAATAAGAGAAGCATATACGGAAGGACATCCCCAACACACAAATACTTGCATGTGCACCACACACGTGCATCCTGTATGGGATCAAAAGAAGAGCCGTGTATTCTTTCATTATATGGCCTTCCTGGGTCTCAGAGGAAAAAATCAGGTTGAGTTCTCCTTCTGGCACCTGAACCACTGGCCTGAACCATGAGCCCTAAAGACCAGCCCTCCTGCCCAGCAGCCTCCTCCAAGAGATAGGTACCTTCTTCTGCCTTCTCCTGAGCTTGGCAGTCAGCCAGTCTCCTCTGAGTCCACAACTCACTTAATCTACAAACCTCCAGTGAACTGCTTCACTGTGCACGCAGCTGTCTAAACCGTAGACTTAGAGAGGAAACCGACAGTCCCAGCTGTCCCTAGGGGAGGGCACAGCAAATAAATGAGTGGTTGCAAGCCAACAGAATAAGTGCTATCAAGGGAAAGTGGCAGCAGAGGCTGTGGTAGCATCTTTGTCCCCTGAGATCTTGTTAGAAATTCACATTTGCAGGCTCTAATCCAAGTCAGCTAATCCAGAACTCTGGAGCAGGCCCACCAATCAGCACTTTCATACACCTTCCAGGTGATTCTGACCAGAACCAATGGTTGTATGACCACAGAGCATGGTAATTAACCCTGAATGAAGTGATGGGGACAGGCTTCCTGATGGAGCCAGATTAAAAGGTCACACAACGCCCCAAGTGGACAGAGCTGTGTATTTCAGGGCATGGAGGGGGAGGGAAATTCAAAGAACTACAGGATGGAAGCCTGGAGTAGTGTATGCCTGGATCCAGGCACCCAGGAGGCTGAGACCAGGCTGGGTTACACAGTGAGACCCTATCTTTAAAAGGGAGGTGGGGGTAAAAAAGGGGGGAAAAAAGGCAGGAGAGGTAGGGTAGAGAGGGGTATGGCAGGGAGGAGTGGGGTAGGGGTAGGATGCTTGCATAGACGAACAAAGCCCTAGGTTTGATCCCCAGGAGTTCCAGCTAGATGTAGTGGTACATGCCTGTAATCCCAGCACTCAAGAGATGATCAAGAGTTCAAGATCATCCTCAGCTCCACAGCAAGTCTGAAGCCATTCCCATTCTTGGATACATCAGACCCTGCCCCCACCTAAAAATAAAAGGGGGAGAGGGCTAGCATGTAGCTCAGTCGGTAAAGTACTTGCATGAAGCCCTAGGTTCAATCCCTGACCTCATAAAAAGGTATAATGGCACACACCTGTAATCCCAAGACTCAGGAGATGGGGACAGGGAGAGAAGTTCAATGGCCTTCCTTGACTACATAAGGGGTCCAAGGCTAGCCTGAGAGACTCAAGACCCTGTCACAAACAAACAACAAAAATACAGAGTGGCACTTGGGCAGATGAATGGCTCCAGATGAAGAGAGGAGGTAGGGTAAGTAAAACCAGCTATGAAACAGAGAAGAACATAGATGCTTGATACCCTCCCCCTGTAATAAAGAACCCTGCTGGAGTCAGGCAGGACAGATACCCCAGCCTCCCGAGGGCTTGGAAGCCCCCCCCCCCTCCATCCCACACCTCCTCGGTTTGGTTAACCGAAGCTGCATGACCTCATGTGTTATGGCTGCAGAGGCGCAGAGGAGGCCAGATCCGGTGTTTGTATTGAAATTAATTGGGGACTCATGGATGATGGAGCCTTTAAGGAATGCACAGGCCCCCCCCATGTGATCCCTCAAACAATGGTGCTGCTTACGACCACAGAGCCCCCCAAAGGCCCATATCTGTACATACGCAGCCCTTCTCCATGAAATAATAATCATAGACAGAATCAAAACTTTAAAATACGAAGGGATACCTGAAGGTTCTGGTGGGGCGGGCAGAGAACGGGGGGGGTGGCGAGGGGGACGACGACGACTTAGTCAAGCATCACTCCCCAGTTATTTTATTAGCCTAGGAAGCAGAGACCCCGTTTTACCAAGGCAGCAGCTTGTCAATCAGGAAAAGCCCATTGCTCACCCCCAGACCTGATTTATGGCGATTCAAAGGAGAGATGCTGCCAGGAACAGGCCAGGGCCAGGAAAGTTTCATCTGTCTGGAATCCGACAGGAAAAATGAGGCTGGAAATTTCAGAGGAAGCTGGGATCTGTGCCGGTCACAGCGCCTCTGTTTGTGTTCGCTCAGCTGGCTCCTGTTAGCAGCTAAGGGGCCCGCGGAGGAAGCGCTGGCCAGGTTTTTCCATCTCTCCAGAACCTTGAGCTTGATCCCCAGGCAGCAGCTGCTCCTGTGACCTCCGACCCCAAACTACAAGAGCCTTCACCGGGTTTTCCCCAAAGCCCCCAGCTCTGGGATGTATCTTAAATCAACATCTTTGTTTTTTTTCTCTTACTATGAAAAATGATAGGGGAGCGAATCTATCTTTTGGGGTTGTTTGTTTAATCCGACACTTAGCACACTCAAGAAGCAGGGTTCAATATGAGGAATAATTAATTCAATTCTGTTTTAATTTCCTCCACTGGAATGGCCAAGCTCTCCAGAGGTGGCCTTTATTGTCCTCCTTGGGCTAGGGGCACCAGGATCCCAGACCTCCAAACCCTGATGTTCTGAGCTCTGGATCGAGGTCAGGGGTAAGAATTCTGCCCCAGATTTGGCCGGAAAGCAATGAGGAAAAGATTTTTCTTTCTGCTGTGGTGTTCATGCCATCCATCCACGTATTCATTTATGCCCATGTTGTGCCAGGCCCTGTATAGAGAGTGTGGGAATAGAGCAGACGATATAATAAGGGTATGACCTGCGCTTGAGGAGCTCACAGAGCCCAGTAAATAAATAGCCAAAATGCAGAGACACAGTGGGATACTGAGGTGGGGGTGGGTATTGAAGCTACTTCAAAAGGCAGGTGAGGGTCAGTAAGATGGCTTACTTGGTAAGAGTGCTTGCAGCCAAGACTGCTGACCTGAGTTCTGCCCTCAGAGCACCACATACAAATACAGACTAACACCAAATAAACAAACTAATGTTTAAAATAACAAAGGCAAGTGGGGGGGTCACATCCAAGGAAGTGACCTAGAGTGAAGAGAGAATCAGGAAAAAGAAGGGATATGCATACACCATGGGAAGTCTGGAGAGAGACTGCAGAGGATTGGAGGGCTAGGCCTTCTCAGGCAGGCTGTTTGTTCTGTTTTTTAAAAAGAGCTTAAGAGATGGCTCAGTGGTTAAGGGTGCTGACTGCTCTTCCAGGGGCCCCAGGTTTGGGTCCCAGGTTTGGTCCCCCGAACCCACATGGCAGCTCAAAGAAGTCTGTAATTCCAGTCCCAGAGAATCAGATGCCCTCTTCAGGCCTCTTCAGGCATTGCACACACATGGCACATATACATGCAGACAAAATAAAAATAAATGAATATTTTTAAAAGAAAGAAAGAGGGGCTGGAGAGATGGCTCAGCAGTTAAGAGCACTGACTGCTCTTCCAAAGGACCTGGGTTCAATTCCCAGCACCTACATGACAGCTCACAACTGTCTGTAACTCCAGGATCCAGCACCCTCAACAGATATACAGACAAAACACCAATAACAAATAAATAAATTTTTTGAAAAAAAGAAAGAATTATTCATGGCAATTGTTAAAGATGAGAAGCTAGGGCAAAAAGTTTGAGAGTTCAAAGCTAGCCTAAGCTACCTAGTGAGACTGTATCTCAAAGTGAAAGATGATAAGATTGTAAGGAAGCTAAGGCTACCACAGTGGGCTCTGGCAATAGGGAAGAGAGATGATGATCAACTCTGAACACAACAAGGATGGTGAAGACTGACAGCCAAAGAACAGGGCAGTGTCAGTGGGTAGAAAATTAGTAAGTGGAAGCATCAAGGCCAGTGAGATTCCTTTTGAAGGCAAGCCGGGTGATGAAATGCCTGATGCCTGGGGGGTGAGGGAATTTGACCAGCATTCAGTCAAGAATGGGGGATTTGGCTAAATTCACCCAGAAGAACTCTCTCTCTCTCTCTCTCTCTCTCTCTCTCTCTCTCTCTCTCTCCCTCTCTCTCTCATCCTCCATATATATGTATATAGTATATATATGACTATATAGTTGGAAGACAAAGCCAAGGTCAAGATTTGGTCAAAAGGCAGTCCCAAAGGGTCCTGACTCAAGTTTGGTCAAAAAGAGTTGATGTAAATTCAAGCAACAGGGAGTTTGTGCAGAGGGTGCTGAAAGTTTAGTTGAGAAACAGGGACAAGATGTGCAGGTGCCCTGGATGCCATTGTGGAAGCTGGGGTGCAAAGGGTAGGGCTGGAGGTGAGGGGCCAATCAGGAGAGATAGCAGGAGAGCTGCTAAGCTGGGCAGGGAGAACAGGAGGAGAAGGTCTAGAAGACATTCAGTGTCCCAGGCCTGGACCTGGGTATGGTAGTGTGTACCATAAACCCAGCGCTCGGGATGCTAAGCAAGAGAGTCACAAATTTAAGGCCACCCTGGGCTACATAGCAATTTCTTACCTCAAAATACATAAATAAATAAATAACCCACAGGAGTTGGGGAGATGACTCAGTCAGTAAAGTGTTTTCGGTACAACCATGAGGACCTGAGTTAAGATTCCTATAAGGAAGATGGTAAGAGAGAACACAAGAGCCTGAAATAAAGGGATATCTGATATTCATTCGGGAGTCACTCGTGAATGAGACCAGGGGCACTGGAAGCTTCAATCCAATCCCTGACCACCACCCAAGAGAGAGAGAGAGAGACAGAGACAGAGAGACAGAGAGAGAGAAAGAGAGAGAGAATGCTTCTTTTCCCACTTATCATTCCACACATAGCACCTGAGACCATACCTTAATGGGCTGGTACCCCAAAGGCTGTTGGCTGAATGAGTTCCCACAACAGATCCCCAGCACTTGCTAAAAAGTTTGGCATGGTGGTGCACACCTGAAATCCTACTGCTGGAGTGGCGAAGCCTGGAGGACCTCTGGGATATGCTGGCCATCCAGCCTAGCTAACCAGTCAGCTCCAGGTACCTGGTGAAGGCTTGTCCATACCCATTCTGGGACTCAATGTTTCTAATACACTGAGCAAAGGCTCTAATACACCAGTGAGCCACTGATGTCTAGACACATAATGTAAGAAGTATCTTGCCTCATACCCAGAATCCAAGCTACACACTACCCATTATAAATTTTGAAAACTCAAAACTAACCTCAAAATCCAAAAGGAATCTGGCATGTCTGCAATCCCAGCACTTGGAAGGTGGAGGTCAACCTGGCTTACAGAGACACTGTCTCAAAAACTCAGTAACACAAACAGACAAAAATCCCACAATGAACAAAACATCAAAATTTTGAAGAAAAAGAAGATCTAGCCCTGCCCAGTCCATCTCCCCAATCAAGCTTAGTACTTGGTCTCAATAAAACTTTATTTTAAGCTGGGCGTTGGTGGCGCACGCCTTTAATCCCAGCACTCGGGAGGCAGAGGCAGGCGGATCTCTATGAGTTCGAGACCAGCCTGGTCTACAAGAGCTAGTTCCAGGGCAGCCTCCAAAGCCACAGAGAAACCCTGTCTTGAAAAAAACAACAACAACAACAAAAAAAACCCAAAAAACAAAAAAACAACTGTATTTTAACAAACAGGCAATTGACCCATAAACATTCTCTCTCTCTCTTTCTCCCTCTCTCTCCCTCTCTCTCTCTCCCTCTCCCTCCCTCTTCCTCCCTCTCCCTCCCTCTCTCTCTCTCTCCCCCCCTCTCTCTCTGTCTCTCTCTCTGTCTCTCTCTGTCTCTCCCTCCCTCTTCCTCCCTCTCCCTCTCCCTCTCCCTCTCCCTCTCCCTCTCTCTCTCTCTCTCTCTCCTTCCCCATTCCTTATCTTCCCCATCTCACCCTTCTCCCCATCTCCTCCTCCTCCCATCGATTTTTCCTCCTCCATCTCCTCTATCTCCCCTCATCTATTCCTCCTCCTCTTCTTTCTTCTCCTCCTCCTCCCCCTTTTTGTGGTGCTAGTTCTTGAATTCAAGGCTTAAATTACTCTAGGCAGGCTTGATCACTCAACTGCAACTCCAACCCTTAATTTTATTGATATTCATTATTGAAAGAATTGTGGTGTACCTTACATTTTTAGACCCATGAAGACCCCTTTACACCCTCACCCAATACCTAAAGCTGGCCAAAAAGCCTTTTCCTGGACTCCAAACCCCAGTGAAAGACCAATATTCCACGGAAACAGTTCACACTCTAATTCAGCTGGAAATCACCAAGCCTCTGTGGCCAACAGCCCCTCACGGAGAGCCCCACAGAGCTATCTCATGTTCCTGTGCACCTGGGAAGTGTTATTCCTAAACTCAGTCGCTTTCCCTGTAAATGGAAAGAGTAATGTTTAATGCTTTCAGTTCATGAAAAGCAAAGTTGCCCAAACCCAGGACCTTTGCACAACCAGTCCTCCAACGGAGTGGGTACCACATGCCAGACTTTTCCTAGAGCAACACAGATAAACAAAATGTGAGACCTGTATTCCCAAGACTGTAGCTTATCCCCAAGGATTTAAAAACAAAAACAAAAACAAAACCCAGACCCAGGGACAGAAATCATTCATTCTGGTATGGTTAGCTTTAATTATTAACCTGACACAACACAGACTCACCTGTGAAGAGAGTCTCAATGAGGGATTGTCTACATTGGCTTGGCCTGAGGGCGTGTTTGTAGAAGACTGTCTTATTAAGTTAATTGATGTGAAAAGGCCCAGCCCACACTGGGTAGCACCATTCCTTAGGCGCTCGGGGGGGGGGGGGGGGTGTGGCTGAATAGTATAAGAGTGCAGAAACTGCTGGGCAGTGGTGGCACACCTTTAATCCCAGCACTCGGGAGGCAGAGTAAGGTAAATCTCTGTGAGTTCAAGGCCAGCCTGGTCTACAGAGTGAGTTCCAGGACAGGCTCCAAAGCTACACAGAGAAACCCTGTCTCATAAACCACCCCCACCAAAAAAAAAAAAAAAAAAGTGCAGAAACCATGCTTCATCCAAATAAGCAGTATGCATTAGTTTCTCTGTGCTCTTGTCTATAGGTGTGACATGGCCAGTTGCCTGCCACTGTGACTACCTTACAATGATAGACTGTAACCTATAACCGTGGTGAGCTAAAATAAACCTCCTCCCCTAAGATGCCTTTGGTCTACAAAATGAGACAAGAATGTATTTATTTACTCATTCCTTGTTTCTACTTCAGTGGATAATAAGTATCCACTATACTTACTATTTTAAAAGGCCACCTATTGATGCCAAACACAGCCAGGCCACTGGTCAAGTAAGATGGGATCTTTGGTCTCAAAATATATAATCTGGGCGCTGGAAAGAGAGCACTGGCTACTCTTCCAGAGGACCTGGGTCCAGCTCCCAGAATTCACATGGCGGCTCACAACTGCCTATAACTCCAGTTCCAGGGGATTTGATGCCCTCATCTGGCCTCCAGGTGCACCAGGCACACACATGGCACACAGACAAACACACAACCAAAATACTCATACACATAAAATAAAATAAAAAATTTTAAGATATTTATAATTCGGTACTATGAGATAGCCAGGGAAAGATGACACAGTACAGAGTGCTAGACACTCCTGAGCAATGAGGCAATGTGGGGATTTAAAGAAGTCACCCATTTAGCTGGTAGTCAGGGGAGAATTTTGCAAAGCAGGGCCTTGAATTCCATATAAGCAAAACTATGGCAGACAGATGGACCAGTACTCTTAAGACAAGAACCTATGTGTGCTATAGCCAAGTGTGAGAGACAGTGGGTGACCAGAGGCCAAGAGACCGAACAAAGTATAGTTTGGCTTAGACTGTGAATGGCTTCTACATAATATAAGATAAAAACCTGGAGTTCATTCGGTTGGCAATGGGGAGAAAAGGTCTGGAAGCTTTTAGGCATAAAATGACAGGTTTCAATTCAGTTCTAAATTGCATTTTATTTATTGTGTGGGTACATGTCTCACTGTGTGTGTATAAGAGTCAGAGGACAACTTTCAAGAGTCAGTGCTCATCTGGTGGTGGTGGCGCTTGCCTTTAATCTCAGCACTTGGGAAGCAAGGGTCAGTGGATCTCTGAGTTCAAGGCCAACCTGGTCTACAGAGTAAGTTCTAGGACAGTCAGGCCTGTCTCAGAAAAACAAACAAACAAAAAAGAGTCTGAACTTTCCTTCTATCCAGTGAGTCCCAGAGATAGAACTCAAGTGGTCCAGTTTAGTAGTAAATGCCTTTACCCACTGTCTTGGGGTTTCTGTTTCTGTAACAGAACACCATGACCAAAAGCAACTTGGGAAGGAAAGGACTTGTCTCAGCTTACAGTTCCGCAACACAGGCCATCATCAAAGGGAGTCAAGGCAGGAACCTGGAGGCAGAAATCAAAGCAGAGGCTGTGGAGGAGTGCTCCTTAGTGGCTGCTTCTCCCAGCTTGCTTAGCCTACATTCTTACAAAACTCCGGACCACCTTCCCTGGGGGTGGCACTGCACAGAGTTGAGTTAGCCCATCACACATCAACAGTCAAGCAAGAAAGTGCCCCACAGGCCAATCTGGTAGGAATACTTTCTCAACTGAGGCTCCCACTTCCCAGATGACTCCAGCTTGTATCAAGTTGACAAAAAGCTAACTAGGACACCCACGGAGCTATCAACCATCTCACCAGCCCCTTGATCTGTTTTTAGGGAAAAACCAAAAACAAACAAACAAACAAACACAGCCACAGAGAGGAGGAACTGAAAATCCCATTGGGATATTTCACTAATGAAAGAAGAAATTATAAAGGACGGAATCAAGGCATTAGTGGAAGGCACAGGGGGCAGGGATGGCAATCAAAAACATTTACACCAGAAGCTACACAGGCTAGTGAGTATAGAGCTGGAGGGAAAAAAAAAAAAAAAAAAAAAAAAAAAAAAAAAAGGAGTTTAGATCAAGATGCAGTTTTGAGATTTGGGCAATTGTGCACTGTGGTAAGAGTGTGCTCTTGTGTGAATGTGTACCTCATGTGTTTAAGCAAGTGTGAGGAGGGGCAACTGGAGAGCAGGGCCGTGCTCAACTGTGGACTTGTGGCTCTAGGGTGTGTGAAAGATTGTTCAGGCAACATGACCAACTGAGAAATGATGGGCTCAGGACTCAGGGCTTGGGGCATGCTCAGACTGACCCTGGGTTGTGTGGGCAGAGGATGTGGGCAGAGGGTACCTGGGTCCATGAGCTGCCTGGGTAGAGAGTATGAGAAGAACTCCAGGTGAGTGGCCACAGAGGATGGGTGCAGGAAATGAGTCTCGGAGCTGGAGAGAGGGCTCTGTGGTTAAGAGCATAAACTGCTCTTGCAGAGGACCTCAGTTCACTTCCAGGTATCTTCATTAGGTGGCTCACAACTGCCTGTTACTCCAGCTCCCGGAGATTTGATGACCTTCTTCTGGCCTCTGGGAGCACCTGTATACACATGGCGTATGTTCACAGAAAAACACAGCCATGCACGTAGTTTAAAAATAAATAAATAAAAGGAATGTGTTTAATAACTAAATAGAACCGAGCATCGTTGAGGGCTTGCCAGGAAGACAGGGAGAAGAAAGAATAGAAAAAGAGTGGCTAGGAGACCAGGAGAGCCGACACACTGGAGGAGAAGAGTCCACGTGGCAGATGGGAAGGCATGAAGACAAGAGCCAACTGCAGCTTGGAGCCGGCTGGCTGTAGGCGAGTTTAGCTAAAGGAATTTCAACACCGGCCAAAATCTGCATTTCCATTAAACCGTGTTGGGATTCAGTCCCAATTTGAGGTATTAAGAAATGACACAGGAGATGGGGGGGGGGGGATCTAAGGGATAATGAGGTTCTGAGGGCCAAGGTCTTCATGAGCATTGAGTTAGTTCATTCATGATTAATGGGCTTATCTTGAGAGTGGTTGTTGCAACAGCCTGTAACTCCAACTCCAGGGGAGCTGACATCCTCTTCTGGCCTCTGTAGGTACCTGAACTCATATATACACAAATTAGAAAATAAATGTGGGGGCTGGAGGGATAGATCGGTGGTTAAGAGTACTGGCTGCTCTTCCAGAGGACCTGGGTTCAGTTCAGATGTTTACATGGAGGCTCACAACAGTCTGTAACTCCAGTTTCATGAGCTCCAACGCCCTCTTGTAGGCTCCAGCATGCACATGGAACATGTACATACGTGCAAGCAAGACACTCATACATGTAAAAAACATAAATCTTTTCAAAGTTAATAGAAATACTGTTTTAAAGCTTTTCAATTTTTAAAAAAGAATTTATTTAAAAATTAAACTAAAAGCCTGTTTAGCTCTGTCTCCTGAATTGTCCCTCTTGTCATTCCTGCCCCAAGAACTAGGAGCTGAATGAGCCTTTATTCTTTTTTAGTCTTTGTCACATTACATATGCATGTCTACATGTTTGCACATGCATGTGGAGGCCAGAGGTCAACTTGGGTGTAGTGCCTAGGAAGACAACATTCACCTTGTTTTTTTCAGACAGTGACTCTCACGGTCCTGCAGCTCGTGGACTAGGCTGGGCTCGCAGGCCACTGAGTCCAGGGATCCCATCCATCTGGCCAGGGCCCCCAGTGCTGGTATTACAAGTGCATGCCACTTCTTGGTTCTGGGGCATCCAATTCAAGTCCTCACGTTTGGGCAATGATCACTTTATAACCAAAACAGCTCTCCGGGACAAGCCTTTATTCTTTATAAATTACCCAGTCTGTGTTATTCCGAGGTAGCAGCAGAAAAACAGCAGGAACTACCACATCCTTTTCCATGGAATACTGGGGGGGAAGGGTTGAGGAATCGTGAGAAGGAGGAAGTAGAGGCATTGAGTGTAGACAGCTCTGTCAGGACATTCTGAGAAGGCTTCCACATGTGTGCTGTGGCACACACCCCAATAAGTAAATAAACAAATATAATAAAAATTTTTAAAGAAAAAAAGCTCCTGGCCCAGCAGCTGGATGGTGCCCTACCTCTAGGACCTGCTTCACACAGGTGCTCTGCCTTTCTTCATCTTAAACTTCCACCTATGAACCTCCAAGAAAACTCCCGCCTGAATTCACTCTTCCATTGTCCATGAAATTCCTCCTCTGTATTCGAAAGACAAGAACCTGGAGCCAGTGACTCGGTAGGAATTTTATGAGCTTCCAGCACCCAGAGTCTTGAGTAAAAGTCCACCTATAGCTAAGAAGCCTCCACGCACTTAAAGCCCCCCCCCCCCCACACACACACACTTCACTACCAGACATCTTCCTGAAGCAAGTGTGAAGCCTGGAGAGACGCAGACTTGGAAGTCTAAGGGTGTCCATGGACCTCTACTCCAGGCCACCTTGCCCTCAGTGTGCGTGCTCGGGGAGTGGGGGGGGCTCTCCAGTCTCAGCTGCTTTCTCCCTACCTTCTCAGTCTGACTGCCCTGCCCTTCCCCAGATGGACAGCCTGCAGAGAACTCTCCCAGGAGTCACTGTCTCGCCTTCCAAAAGTAATTCCAAGCCAAATTCCAAACGCCTCACCTCCCACATCCTCTTGCCGGCTCACCAGTCCCCAGCCTATCTCTCGAAGCAGAGAGAATTAGAAACCAACAAGGGTGGAAGATGACATCCGTGGACATTGTCTGAGACCTGAGAACAGAAGGAGAGCCGCCTATGGAGAGGCCAAAGAGCAGCGACCTTAACTGACTCCTTGGCCCACCTGCATGCCTGCTTATTCCTCCACCAGCCCTTTGGGCCTCCAAAGACTTAGCTCCGCAGGAAGATCCTGTCTTCCTTACAGCAGGGTGGAACGCTCACCTCTCTTATTAACAGAGCATCTGGTGGCATTATAATTGAAATTTTCATTCTAATTATTTCAGTGGGCCAGAGGAGCAAGCAAGACCAAAAGCAACTGTGACACATGTAATGCTGCAGACGGATGCACCTGTGGAAGATGGGTAACCAAGGGGAGAGAGACAGGGACAGGAAACTGGCTGTGATCAATGGACCAGAGAGCCCAGGGCATTCATCCTACTCTCAGCCCAAATGCACAGCTCTGCTTTTCAGGGAGGCAGGGCTGACGGGGTCCACTCATACCTACAGAGCCTTCTCCTCCACGGATCTGCCCCAGCCCTACTCCCTTTCCAGTTCTCCGTCTGCTTTTCTCAATCCTCCACTGGCCCAGAAATCACTTCTCCTTGCTCAAACCAGCAGTCAACAGATGGTAATGGATGTAGAAGAGGATCTCAGGATGAGGGTGTCGTGGTCCAGAACTGTAATCTCAGCACTGGAGAAGGCAATGACAGCAGGATCTCTGCAAGCTCCTCGTCAGTTTGGACTACACGGTGAATTCCAGATTGCCAGGGCTATATAGTGAAACTTCATCTCAAAACAAACAATATACAAAAAAATGAATGAATGAATGAATGAATGAATGAATGGTCAGGATTCCAGGTCTGAGCTTGAGTGCTTGTCATACAAATTCGAGGCCCTGGATTCAGGCCCTACCCAGCACAGCAAAATATAGCTTGAGAGTGTCCTTCCAAAACGATGTTTCAAGGGCAGGAGAAACCGCTCAGCAGTTAAGAGAACTTGCTGCTCTTGCAGGGTTCAGTTCCCAGCACCCATATAAGGTGCCAGGAGGATCTGATGCCCTCTTCTGGCTTCTATCTGTACTGCATCCACCTACACACAGACACACATACATTACACACTTGGGAGGCAGAGGCACATGGATCTCTGTGAGTTTGAGGAGAGCCTGGTCTACAGAGTGAGTTCTAGAACAGGTTCCAAAGCTACACAGAGAAACAACAACAACAACAACAAAATAGATCAAAACAAATCTTTAAAAGAAAAACAGTGTTTCACTCTCCACACAGAGCCTATGGTGGTGTGCAAGAGAGTGGGAGAAGCAAAAAGAAATAACCATAGTGGCAATATTTAACCAGAATATTTGGCTGTGTACACATTTTATTCTTACCATGAAATAACTCAAATTGTTTCCTTGGAATTAAACATTACTACCATAATTTACCTTTTTTTTCCCCTTTTGTGGCATTGAGAATCAAACCAGTGGATGCTAAGCAAGGGCTTACCCCTGAGCTACACTCAGCCCTGTGTGTGAATTGTTAAGTAAAGCACCATTTTAAAATCATATTGGTTAAACCCTAGTGTAGTTCCATTCACTGTAAGCCCACCGTTGAGGAGGCTGGTAAGTTTAAGGAAGGGCAGTCTGGGATACACTACGTAGCAAGATCCAGCCTAAAAAAGAAAAAAAGGATGTGTTAATCCAAGCCTTTAATTCCAGTACTTAGGAAGCTGAGTCAGGATGATCTCCAAGAGTTCAAGAGCAGCCTAGGCTACAGGGTGAAACTTTGTCTCAAATAAACAAATAAATCAACAAAAGGCCATTCGTGGGAACACTGGTGAAATCTAATGGAAGCCTTCCATTCTAGTTTCATTTCTGTGGCTGTAGTAAAATACCCTGGTGAAAGACAATTTAGAGAATATAGGTTTACTTTTGCTCACAATTCCAGGTTATAGTCCACTAAGGCCAGGAAGTCAAGTCAGCAGGAACCAGAAGCAGACAACACATCAAAGCAGGGGGAACCAGAAGCAGACAACACATCAAAGCAGGGGGAACCAGAAACCAGAAGCAGCTAGTATATCACATGCCACATCTGAAATCAAGAGCCAAGAGAATGGATCAATGCATGGTTGCTTCTTGTGCTCAGCAGGCTCCCCATACCTACTGCCCAGTACCCAACCCACCCGGGGAATGGTGCAGCCCACATTCAGGCTGCATCTTCTAACATCAGTTAATCCAGTTTTTTGTTTTTTTAAGTGTGGTGGTTCACAGCCAACCTGATCTAGACAGTCCTTCACTCAGACTCCCTTCACAGGCAATTCTAGGCTATGTCACCTTGACACTTAAAGCTAACCATCATGATATATTATCGGTATAAAGTTCTCAGTTTTGCACAAAGTGCCTGGTTGTGTGGGTTATGGTGATGAGAAGCTGAGTAAAAAGCCTGAGTGCAGCTTCCTGTAAAGCTAATGAGTTTATTTTTAAATATCTCCATACATGGTAGCTCATGCCTGTAATTCCAGCACTTGAAAAGCTGAGACAGGAAGAGCAGCATGAGTTCAAGGCCAGCCCAGACTACATAGTTAGTGCCAAACCAATCTGGATAAGATAAAATAAAATAAATGTCATGTAACAACATCTGGCTTCCTGCTCCTAACCTACCATCAACCCAAAGGCTTAGATCATCTCCATCAGAAGCTTTCTGTGGAAGATCCTAGGACACCACAGACACCCTGAGAGAAGGGTCAAGGCGTGTGGTCCCTGGTATGTCTGAGCCACAACTACAGACATCACCAACCAAAGCCCTTGTACCACAGATCATTCTAGGTCTACTGGGCATTCGTTCATTTCGTAACAACAGGCTAAGCAGGGAACCAGGCCACTCTAAGACTGGGGTGTGGGAAAGATCGATGCTTAAGAAAGGCTTGGAAAGAGCTCAACAACAGACCACATGCCTAACATATGCAACATATTCGAGTCCCTGAGTTCAGTCCCCGGCACCCACACAACAGTTAAAAAAAAAAAGTGAATGATTCAAAAATCCACACAGCCTTCTCTGATAAGGGGCAGTGATGACAATAGGCAACCTCCTCTCACGTGCCCACAGCTGGCAGAGCCTTGGAGAGGAATGAGTGCAGTATATGAAGCCCACCAGGTGCCATCAGGAAAGGCTTTGCAGGGAATGTGGCATCGGGCACCGTTGTTCCTTGTCAACTAAAGACAGCTCTGTCATATCCTGTGGTTCATGCAGCTGAGGAGTGGAGAAGAAAAAAAAGGGGGGGGGACTTCTCTTCCTCCCCTCTCAGCACTCTCAAAAAATATCAAGTGTTGTGGGCATCATAAAATCATAATCATCATTGTCATCATTGTCAGTATCAGCCTCTCCTGGTCTCTGAGGAGCCCAGGGTAAAGAGAGAACAGGCCTAGGGAACTGGGGCTGCTTCCCCACCCCTGCAGCCTGAAAGGCCACAGGGGCTTGTTGACACAGCTGGGGAAGAAAGGTTTTATCCCCGCCTCATTAATCACTTCTGCACAGGAGCTCCAAGGCAGGGGCACCCCAGGGCTAGCTCTCACAGGATAAGGAGGGTCGGGAGGGGGGTGTCTTGGCCTCAGGATCCAAGGCAGCCCTAAAGAGACCAGGGATCATGGCAGGAGGTTGCCCAGGCCCCGGGGACCCACAAGCAGGGGATTGCCCAGTCAGGATGTTTGCTCTCCTCTGAGTAGCAGCCTTCCTGCCTGGAGATGAATGCTTCCAGCCTTGGCTGGTAACCCCTAACACACGGTCCCTAGAGGAACATATATTTTCCTCTTTGCCGCTTAGCCAAACCACTGTCAGCTGCTTGCCATGCAGCTCCTGACCCTGCCTAAACTCTACCCAGGAGGTGGCCTGGGGTGGGCTGGGGGTAGGGGTCCTCAGTAGGATACCCTGAAGACATCCAGGGTCACCAAGCTTTGCTAAGAGTAACTCAAACCGTATGACTTGGCTCTGAGTACAGAAGAGACAAGATGAGGAACCATTTCCCTGCCTCACTCAGTTGTAACACAAACGTGCCAGCCAGCGCTGAGCACCTACGAGGTGTCAAAGGTCACAGCACAGAGCAGAGAGAAGGGTCAAACTCTCCTGGAGCTCACCCAGAAGCTCCAAGAGGAGGGCAAATGATGACTCGGAGTGCCAGAAAGCACCCTGAGCCCAGGCCAGGTTTGCAGAACTGCCTTCCCTAGTTAACTCTTTCTTTGTCGCTGGCCATTCTAAAGGCCCCTCCTAGACTCCGAGGGTGGGCAGTAGCTGGAGGGCACGGGGACTCCCCTGTGTCCCCCTCCTTGCCTATGCAGAGGGCAGAATCCAGGCACCTTTCAGTCCAGTGAAATTTTGAACCTTTTTGAGGTTCGAGGGGCCACGTGGCGGGGGGCGCCCTGTCCTCCCTCTCCACCACTAGGGGGCGCGCTCTACCTCTGCCTCGCGCCTTTCAGGCTCCCTCTTGCACTCTGCGATTCTTCATCCCTCTCCTCTCCTCTCTCCTGCCCGCTCCGCATCCCGTTTTCTCTCTCCCACTCCCTGCCCCCCCCTCTTCCTGTCTCGTATTTTCCTGCCCAGGAATCAGACCCCAGACAGTACCTAGGAAGTCTGCGGCCTTGCCTAATAGAACCGTAATAGTCCTCGGGGAGGCGTGATAATGACATCCTCCTTAAATAAAAGGACTTAATGGAGATTTCCCAAATTTGAAAACCACATTTCCACTAGCAACCTACTCAGTGAATGCTCTGGAGAGGAACTCATGGGGATCTGCAGTGGGGGAACGGGCGAGGAGGCTCGGAGCCTGCGCAGAGCAAGCGGTTCCGCACTGCCCTACTCTCCCAGGCAGGACAAAGGACCCACCCGAGGTTACAAACCACGAAGGTGGGCCGCCTTCTCCCTTCCAATCAGCTCCCAAAGAGCAAAAAAGCTCAGACTCAGCAAATCCTGTGTGACCCAAGGTGAGCTGCTTCCCTCCCTGGCCCCCTGTGGTCTCAGCTAAGCTGAGTATAATCACCTCCCTTTGTGACCAGTGAGGGTAAAGGTTAGCGCGCCAAGCTGCACACAGAGCCTTCTTTTTAAAAATTGCATTTTAATTTATTCTATGTATGGAGGATGCATGCCCCCAATGAAGTTGTGGAGGTCACAGAACATTTTGTGGGAGCCGATTCTCTCCTCCCGTTATGTGGGTCCCTCAAGCTTGGCAGCAAGCAACTTTACAGGCTGAGGCATCACACAGGCCCAAGAGCCTTCTAACATGTACTGCAAGACAGGGGTCCTGTCGCCCGTCCTATGAAAGACAGAACCTTGTCTTAGAATACTAGCCAGATGTAGTGGCCCGCGTGTCACACGCGCTCTATGAAGCCTGAGGCAAGGCAATTGCTGTGGCTGTGGGGCCACCTGGTCTACATAGTGAATTCCAGGCCAGTCTGAAGTATATAGTGAAATCCTGTCTCAAAAAGACTAAGAAAAGAAAAGGCTGGGGATGTGGCTCAGTTGGTAGGGTGCCTGACAGCATGGTGGAAGCCCTGGGTTTGTTCTCCAGCACTGCCTAAGTCAGGCATAGTGGTACTTGCCTGCAACTTTCGAATTTGGAGATGGAGGTAAAAGGATGCACTGGAGAGGGGAGAGGAGGGACGGAGGGAGGGAGGGGGGGGTCCTTGAGGTTGAGGGGGCATAATGGTTTTTCATAGCCTCTGACTGACACCAGATGACGAACAACCCATAATGGAGGCACGGGACTTTCAGTTCAGGTTTTGTAGACTCCAGGGAAGTTTTTCTCAGGTAGTCAGATGAGCTTTTTCGGGGGGTCCCACGTGCTTCTCTGTAAATTGTGATGCTAAAAATTGAACCTGAGATTCTCAAGCTCCTGTCATTCCCTGCCCCGCCCTGCCCCCAACCAGAACATGGAGGTGCAATGGCCTGCGATGCTGGCAGGGTACTTCCCCTGCCAGCCGGCCGGGTACTTCCCCTCTCTGGCCTCCGTCTCCTGAGGTAAAGACACGTTGAATTAGGTGGTCTGTGGGGGTATCTTCCTGTTAGGGCCTGGCAGCAGCGAGCGTTGCAGTGTGCTTGCCAACACTGCCACCTGGTGGCAGCAACACAACTCCAGTGGCGATTCTGGGCTGGTAGTCTGGGCACTCACTTTTGCGAGCTACAACAGAGACTCCCGTCAGCAGAGTGACTCTAGGTGTTTATTATCGTCCTTCTTGTTAATAACGTTATCAGACTTTTATTTTATATTAATTATGTGGGTGTGGGGTATGTACACATGCATGCAGGTGTCTGGAGAGACGAGAGGCATCAGATCCCTTGGAAATGGAGACGAGTAGCTGTGAGTTTCCCAAAGGTAGGGAGAGAGAGGCCTTAGGAGCTGTATTCATGTCCTCTGCAAGTGCAGAATACACCAACCACTGAACAATATCCCCAACCCTGAGTTTATGTTTTATCTTGTTTTGTTTCAAATCACTCTCTTTGACTGGGGTTGTGGCTCAGTGGAAAGGGGGTGACCTTAGTATGTCTGAGACACTGGGCCCTGGATTGCACTCCCAGCACCACACTCCCCCCAAAGAAATCCCTGGCAGTTTACAGCATAGGGTGTCCATTTTAACATATAATTGGGCTGGCAAGATGATTCAGTGTGGGGTAAAGACACTTACAGCCAAATATGACAACTTGAATTCTAGCTGAGGGACACCCACATGGTAGGAGTAACCTCTGACCTCCACATGAATGCAGTGGTACATTAATCCCCCACACACACTTTCCCTCGCCCCCAGAAATGGATTGATGGATGGATGATAAATATATAGATATAAAAATGTAATTCTAAAAATCCATTCACTTTTTATGTGTGGGTTGCACATGTATGCATATCCAGGTGTGTAGAGGCCTGAGGTCAGCTTCCAGTGTCACTCCTCAAGAGCAGTCCACCTTTGAGACAGAGTCTCTCACTGAGCTTAAAGCTCACTGATTGGGCTAGGCTGTCTAGCCAGTGAGTTCCAAGGATCCTCCTCTCTCCACCTCCATGGTGCTGGGGTTACAGGTGCAAACAGCCACTGCATCCGGCTCCCTGTCCCCTACCCACCACACCCTGACAGAATTTCTCTGTATAGCCCTGGCTGTCCTAGAATTCCCTCTGTAGACCAGGCTGGCCTCAAACTCACAGAGATCTGCCTGCTTCTGCCTGCTGAGTACTGGGATTAAAGGCGTGCACCACCAGATTGTATCCAAATTTTTTTACATGGACACTGGAGATCAAACTCAGGTCTTGGTGTTTGCATATCAAGCGCTCTACCAACAAAGACATCTCCCCAGCCTCAAGATTTCACCTACTTCCAGGTCCCTCGTGTGCACCAGTTATGGTGCTAAACATGCTCTACTGGGCATACCTTGTCAAGTTTGGTCCTGAAGACATTATTGACCCTCATCTTACAAACAAAACTAATGCTCATGCCAGTGAAGTGACTTGTCCAGAGTCACACAGCTAAAGTGATGAGATTACCCTGAAACTCTGAAGAGCAATCTTTTAGTACACTGAGGATATGTGTTACTTGCATTGGTTAATAGAGAGCTGACTGGCCAATAGCTGGGCAGGAAAAGGTTAGGTGGGACAAAAAAAGAGCATGGGATAGAAGAAGGTGTGACTGTCAGGAGACACAGAGAAAGGGAAGATAGATGTGCAAAGCTGGAAAAAAGGTACTGCCATGTGTAAGAGCTAGTTAGTAACAAGCCTCAGCTATCAGCCGAGCATTTATAATTAATAATAAGCTCTGTGTGGTTATTTGGGAGCTGGCTGGAGGTCCTGAGGAAAGACTCCACCTACAATCTTTCCTGACACTGCTCCCCTAGGAATGAATAGTTCATTTTTCTCAGCTGTGTAGGACTCAACCGTCACAAGTCTTGAATTGAGAGAGGTCACTGAGCTGAAGGTGACAAAAAAGAGAGGGAGTAGATAGAGCCTTAATGGGGTTCTTGGATTGTCAGACAGACTTGGGCACATCGGATACTTTCTGGATGTTCTGTGAAATGCCAGAGAAACCACCTGATCCTTTAAAAGGCATTAGCCCATGATTCACAAGAACCAAAAACTCAACTCACATGTCTCTGTGTCTACCCACTCCTCTAATAGGAATAGGAAGCCCTGTCTCTCCAGTCTAGAAGCTGCTCCAACCTGAGGTGGCCAATGAGGACAGTTGCCGTCTGATTCTCATATTCTTGGGAAAGCATTTCCCTTCTTGACAAAGAAACAAGGTGAACTCAGCTCTAAAAATCGTATTTTAAAGTTGCTTATGATTTACCTTCGTGAATATTCAAGAACGTCTTTCATAATTCCCTTCCCACTAGATGTGACCATTCCCCTGAATGGCAGCAGCTAGTGTCCCACAAATCATGCAAGTGTCCACCTGAGAAAAGGAAGGAGAGTAGCAATGAGGACCTTCCCCTAGTCTGTGGATATTATCAGTGATTGTCACAGCCACAAACTCATCTTAAGCATGGTGTGGTGGCACACACCTGTCAACGTAGCACTTGGTAGGTGGATGCAGGAAGATCAGGAATTTAAGGTCACCTGACTATACAGTGAGGTCTAGGCCAGCCTGGACACTCAATCAGAGGGGGGGAGGGGATGAGAATATCATCACATTCTTACGCACTCTTTAGCCACTTGTACAATAAACACCCACCCATGGGCCCTGGTAATGTCCCCCCGGACCAGGAAGCTGCCAACAACTATCCTGTGGTTCCCTGACATGGGAGTAATAACATAGTACTACGGCCTTCCTTCCCAAAGGAGTATGCAAAGCAGTAAGATCAATATGTACAAGACACATAAGAACAAAACTAAGCCCTAAAGGATCTATGCAGAGGCAAAGAACACAGCCACAGCACAGCCAAGGTCTTGTCCCCTGTAGCCCTTGGCCCAAAGCCTGTCCCTCTCTGAGTCATCCCAACTGTGCACCAACATGCTGCCTTTGATATACCTTAACATGTCCACACTGACCCGTGACACATCAGCATGACCAGGTGTCCTTAATTCAAGATGAGCTTCAGCACGATATAAAGGGGACATTCTGCCACAGCACCCTGAGCTCTGGGGACACACTTTGCAGATGCACGTGCGGATACAACCTTTCTGACTTGGCATCAGTGGTGACAACAAAAGAAGTGGCATGAAGGGCTAGGGTGCGCCCTGTGGCTTTCCTAGGACCAGACGGTGAGAACTGCTTTCTTGTCCAAGTCCTTCTAGGTTCAGTACAGCGTTCTCAAGAAACCTGTTAGCCTATCATAGTGTCCCTGGTCCCCACCTCACTAGGAGACAGAGAGGTGAAAGTATACACTGGGGGAAAGCCCAGTTTCTTGGAAGTCACTTTCCTTCTTTGTCAATACCAGACGAAGGAAGTCCCACTAGCTGTCAAGGTGATACCAGCCACCTGGCATGGGGTGAGGCATGTCCCCTGCTTCCCAACACCCCAGTCAGGATAGCTGCTATAAATGAGAGAATAGAGACCTCTATATTCATTTCATCTTTTGAGACAGGATCTCATGGAAACTAGACTGGCCTCGAACTCACTGTATAGCCAAGAGCTTGAACCTCTGATCTCCCTGCCTCTACCTCCTGAGATTGGGATTACCAGTTTGCACTATCAACCCAAATTCTATATTGTGCTGGAATTGAACCCAGGACCTCCTTCATACTGGTCAGACACTCCATCAACTAAGCTATATCTGAAGTTCAAGAGACCCCAGATGCTTTCCCAGGTAGGCTGGCTATAAGGGATCATCTACCTCTCTGTAGCATCCCAGGTGGATGTCCCATACACCTACTGGCCCCCTAGAAGTTCATTTGTCCATGTAAACAACACACACACACACACACACACACACACACACACACACAAATCCCACATAGCATACTCTTCCGATGCCATCTGAGGGGACCGGAAGCCGCATAAGCTCAGGCATCTGCACTGCGACAGAGGCGACTACTCTGGGCCTTGAGTCTAGAGGGTTAACGAAGTCTCTTGGATCCATGGCTCTGTTCCAAAGGGTCTCAGTTAACACCAGAGGTCTCCTGCTATCTCACTCCCTTTAATAGATTTTTCCCATTGACGGCTCGGTTTATTGACTATCATTTCCTCTGCTGCAGGGGAGCTATTTTCTGGGTCACTGATCCAACCAACTTAAAAAGGGCTGCATTGATTGGGTTTTATTGGTGGTGACTTGCTCTTACCTGCTAACAGCTCCTTTGTTTCCCCCTCCCAGCCCCCACCTACCCACTCTGTTGACTTATGGGGGGGCAGGGTGAGGACAAAGTTGAAGCACTTAGGTGGTGGCCTTTATGGAGTAATGGGGAACTACTGGCTGCTTCAAGCTCTCTGCAGCACTGGGTAAAGTCCATTAAGAGAAAAACTGAGAAGCCTGTGGAGATTCAGGAAGGATGGACACAAAGCCAGAAAGTCACTCATTTGTTGAGTGAGCATTTACAAGCCCCTAATGTGGGGGCTTGTCATACATAATTCCTTAGTGACATTTACAGGTGGCGAAACTCTTGAATCCATCGTTCACTTCATGCTACAACTCTGAGTGACAAATAAGACAATAATTGTTAACACTTTATGCACAAGAGGCAGAAGGTTAAAAAGAAGCCTGCCCAAAATATCACACGCGTGTGCGCGCGCACACACACACACACACACACACACACACAAGTGGGGAATTCAAAAACTAAACCTAAGACTTTTCAACCTCATTCAGAATATTGGTTGTTCTATTCTGAGAGCTCAAGCAGCTAAGAACAGGTACACAGCCATAGTCACACTTAATGTAAGCAGGTGATTATTTACAGCTGTGCAGGATCCAGGCCACTAAGAAGACAAAGGGGGAAAAGGCCTAGAAGAACCAGAGAGACCTTAGAGGTAACTACATCAGTCCCCTCCTCCTTATAAGTGCGAGGAAAGGAACTGGAGAGATGGCCCAGTGGTTAAAAGCACTTGCTACTCTCCCAGAGGACCTGGGTTCCATTCCCAGCACCCACATAGCGGCTCACAGCCATCTGTAATTCCAGTTCCACAAGATCCAACCCCCTCTTCTGGCCTCCATGGACACCAGGCGCACACATGGTGCATATGCATGCATGTAAGCAAAGCATTCACACACATAAAGTAAAAGTAAAAATAAATAAATCTTAAAAAAAAATAAGTGGGGGAAAAAAGTAAACCTCAAAAATGTAAAATAACAGGCTGGGATATTATTAGCCCAGTGATTCAGTTCTTGCCTAACATACATGAGGCCATGGGTTCAATTCCCAGCCCAGAAAAGAAAGGAGAGATTGGGATTGGGAGAGGGTGGGAACAGGCTGGGGGCAGGGCTCACTTGTAGAAAGCTTGGGTAGTATTCAGGAAGCCCTGGTTTCCACCCTCAGCCTGGCATAAAAACAAGTGTGGTAGCAGGTGTCTGCAGTTCCAGCATTTGGGAGGGAAGGCGGAGGCAGGATGGTCAGAAGTTCAAATTCATCTTTGACTACATAGAAAATTCAAGGTTCACCGGGTATATGAGACCCTGTCCAAAAGAAAGGGATGGAGGGAAAAGAGAAGGAGGGAGAAAAGGGAAGGAGAAAAGATGAGAAAGAGGGAAGAAAAGGAGGCAGGGAGGGAGGGGAAATTATGTACCTGAAGTCAAATAGCATCCATGGATGTGTGTGCATTCACATATTAACACATTGGGTACTTGGAAGTTCCCTAGAGTTTAAGTGAGGAGTGGAGACTGGAGAAGCCAGTTACCTGCAGGAGCACTCATCTGTCCCCACCGCTTTGATCTTTATCTGGGTCACTTACCTTACCGGGACTTTTATTCCCTCACCCTCCCACCCCAGCCTGTTAGCACAGGCAGGGTAGCCCACTGGGTCCTTCCACCAGAGCTTTGCCTTGGTGGCCACACTGAACTGCCCCTGCAGTCCCTCTCTGCTCCCTCATCCTGTGCAATGTTAAAAGGTTGGCCTGGGCTACGCAGAGTCCTTCTGAAAGCACAGGGCCACTGAGCAGAACATAAACAGCTAGAGTACAGATCATCAGCATGGCTTGGGATGGCCTTTTGACTTTTGTGGGGGTGGATACCTCTGTGACGACTTCAGCACAGGAGGAATGAGATGGGAAGGTGGTGCATGTCTGTGTTGAGGCCTGTGGAGTTGGTCCTTTCCATTTGTGGGTTCCTTTATTCATTCAGCAAGCTTCTAACAGTTGGCCCCATGCACCAGCTCTGTGGTGAGCATCGCCCTGGGACCTGGTGATTCACAGATGAACAAGACAGTTTCTGCCCAGAAGAAACTTGTGGCTGTATGTGGGGGAGAATCACGTGGACCAAGAATTTCAGCTTGGTGTGCTGAGCACCACAGTCAAGACACAGGGGAGGGAGGGAAGGAGGCAGGAGAGGGACCGGATGAGGGAGCAGCTAGAAAGGCAAAGCCTAAACTGAGCACGCAGGGCTTAGAGGGCCAGCCAACAGAGAGAGCACGCAGAGGCAAGGCCAATGTTCTCTGAACCAGAGCGCTCAAGTTCAAGGGAGGGAAGGGAGGAGGGGCAAGGGCAGCTGGCGGCAGAGGACAGGGACTTAGGAAATACAATCAGCAAGGGTCTAAGCCTGAAGTGAAAGCACAGAAATGCTTTGTCAGATCTATCGGACAAGAACAATTCTTTTGCATGGGAAGGCTCTACAGCCAGGCTGTTGCTCTTTGAGCTTCCAAAATGTCAAGCTCAAGTGTGGGGTGCCTGTAGTCTGTGGGAGAGACATTCTGCCACAAGGATAGTGACATCACTGCTTTTCAACTTCTCTCTCTCTCTCTCTCTCTCTCTCTCTCTCTCTCTCTCTCTCTCTCTCTCTCTTCATCACCCCCCTCTAATGCAAAATTTGTGTTTCGCTCCAACTGAATGAGAGAATTAAATCATCCAGATTAAATAAATTAGGTGAATGTCTTCCCCTGAGCAGGAAGCTTGGCACATTTCAGAGAGAATTCCAGCAAACCATCCAGAAACCCACAGATGGCCTGAGAGCCACCCAGATGAACATCAGCTGAAAAGGGTCTCCCAGAATGACCAAAACCCTTTTCCCTGCATTCACCTACAGCAGGCAGTGGTTGGCATTGTAAAAACACAGGCTGGCCGCCCACCAGAGCAGCTGAGAAACTGGGTGCTTGTGACAGACACATAACCCACCATTCCACCCCTCTGCATGTCATACTCCACCTGTGAGCCCACACAGATCCCTGAGAGGTCCCCGAACTAAATTCCAAAGGGAGAGGGAAGTTTGTGGTCCTCTTTTCAAAGTGGCTTTCACATATATATGCACTGTCCTTTTCTACATACACACTCTTCATACATCATATCCACAGCACACTGGATGAGTACACACACACACACACAGAGAGAGAGAGAGAGAGAGAGAGAGAGAGAGAGAGAGAGAGAGAGAGAGAGAGAGAGAAAGAGAGAGAGAGAGAGCAATTTGTTCAAAATGCTAAATCCAGACTCAGGAGATCTAGGATACAGTGGGTGATGTCCTGGATGACACTGAATGAGCCACTTCTGCCTCCACCCCTGGCCTCTTTATCTCCACAGTGGAGTGAGAATTAAAATAGCACAGCTCTAGGACTTGAGAGATGGCTCCGCAGTTAAGAGCCCTTGGTGCTGTTGAAGAGGTCCCAGGTTCAGTTCCTAGCACCCACACAGTGGCTTACAACCTTCTGTAAATCCAGGGGTTCAGAAGACTTCAAATCTTTTGGGGTACTCACATACATGGCAGATATACATGTACACATATAAATTAAAAATGAAAAATAATTTTTTCTGGGATTTTTTGAGACAGGGTCTCTCTGTGGCTTTGGAGGCTGTCCTGGAACTAGCTTTTGTAGACCAGGCTGAACTCTCACAGAGATCTGCCTGCCTCCTCACCCCACCCCACCCACCCCACCCCCCCGCCCATGCTGGGATTAAAGGTGTGTGCCATGACCGCCTGGCGAAAAATAATTTTTAAAAAAGAAAGAAAATAAGCCAGGCGGTGGTGGCGCACACCTTTAGTCCTAGCACTCTGGAGGCAGAGGCAGGTGGATCTCTGTGAGTTTGAGACCAGCCTGGTCTACAAAAGCTAGTTCCAGGACAGCCTGCAAAGCCACAGAGAAACCCTGTCTCGAAAAACAAGAAGAAAGAAAGAAAAAAAGAAAGAAAGAAAGAAAGAAAGAAAGAAAGAAAGAAAGAAAGAAGGAAAATAGTGTAGCTCCCTTGAGTAATTGCCCATGCATCAAACATCTCTCCTCTGAGACCAGAGGTCCACAAATTCCAGCCCCTGCCTGCATGCACAAAGCTTGAAAGCTAAGACCCAGTCATCCGTTTTCAAGTGGTTTGAAAAACAATCAAGAACCAAAAACAGAGAGAGAAAAGAAAAGACAAAACAATCAAAAGAATACTCCTTCTGGACATATGAAATTTATATGAATTTTGAATGTCTGGATCCATAAATATAGTTTTGCTGGAACACAGCCATGCCCGTTCATCTACGTCTGTGGCCACTTCCGGCGGAGCTGTGACAGAGACCTCAGGACCCAGAGCCTGGGAGATTTACCTTCTGGCCCTCTAAAGAGAAAGTGTGCCAAGCCTTCTTTTAAATGGTACTCTCAGCCCTCTGATCCCAGTGCCCAGTCTTTGGTACTCTTCATCATTCTTTCCCATCCATCCCAGCCGAGATACACAGAGCGTAACCTAACCTGCTAGGACACAGTATTGGGCAGGCTAACTCTGTGCTGCTCACTCCTGGGACCTGCTTCCCTGCAGGAGGCTCTAAGGCAGGGAACAGGGCATCATGGACTTGCACGCTTCAAAGAAGTCTGAAGTCCTAAGAATGGTGTCCCCATCCAACAGGTATCAGCAACTGAATCTCTACCTGTCCTCAGACCAGAATACTCAACTCTCCTCCCCCACCATACCCAGCCCAAAGACTTCCTGGTATAATTAACAAGCAGCTTTTGTCTTTGTTGTTTTGCTTTTACAAGGTCTCATGCAACCCAGACTGGCTTCTCTCTGCATCACTAAGGATGGTGTTGAATTTCTGATCATCTTGCCACCACCTCCCCAGGACTGGAATTACATTATCTACCACCATGCCAGGTGTATGCCATGCTGTTGCTCAAACCCAGGGCTTCCTGTATCTACCAGCAGAGCTACACGCCCAGCCCCTGGGAAGTACTTTCCTAAAAATTTCCATACAAAACCCCATCTTGGCTTCATTCATTCATACAAGCACACATTGATTCCTTTATCCTGAAATTCTGTTTCTGTCTGATAATGTGTTTGTTGAGTAGTTATTTCATTCACAAGTGGGTGGATTCTTTATTTACATAAATAAATTCATGTTTTTTATAGTAAATGTTTATAGTAAAATATAAATTCATGTAAATAGTTTCATGTAGCAATATTTTTGTTAGGACCACCAGCTTATAAATAACGACATGGAGACTTATTATTAATTATGAAAGCTTGGCTTTAGCTTAGGCTTGTTTTTAACCAGCTTTTATGATTTAAGTTAATTTGTCCATATTTTTGAATTGTTCATTTTGCTTTTTTTTTTTTTTTTTTTGAGTTTGGCTGGAGACTTTTTTTTTCTTTGAGTTCTCGCTCTGCCAGGGTACCCCCCATACCTCCTGCCTAGCTATTGCCGTTCAGCTTTTTATTACACCAATCACACAGTGTACAAATATCCCACAACAGTATCTTGTTGTTCATCTTCTGATTCCCTACTGTTTTTCACTTCACATTTTTGCTCTTTACTCTCTCCCTTTGGGGCACAATGTGCCTACAGCAAGATGTGTAGAATGCAACTTTCCATTTGTTTATTTTTAATTTTTAATTTAGAGCTAGAGGGATGGCTCAGGGGTTCAGAGCATTTGTTGCTCTTGCAGAGGACCCGGGTTCAGTTCCTAGGACCCTCCTGTTGGTTCCCAACCATCCAGGACTCCAATTCCAGAGGCCCCAATACCATGCCTTTTTCTGACCTCCATTCTGTACCCGGCACAAACAAACATGATACACTTACAACAATCAGGCAAAACACTCACGCACATGAAATAAAATTTAAAAATTTTTTTAAATTTTTTATTATTTATTTATTTGATTTTTCAAGACAGGGTTTCTCTCTGTAGCCCTGACTATCCTGGAACTTGCTGTGTAGACCAGACTGGCCTCAAACTCAGAGATCCACCTGCCTCTGCCTCCCCAGTGCTGGGATTAAAGGCGTGCACCACCCAGCTAAATTTCTTAATTTTTAAATGTGTGTGTGTGCACATGGACACTTTATGCCCACGGATGCCCACGGATGACAAAAGAGGGTGTCAAATGCCCTGGGGCTGGAATTACAGTGCTCATGAGCCCCCTGATGTGGAATCTGGGTATCAAACTCCGGTCCTCCAAAAGAGCATCAAGTATTATTAACCAAGGGGCATCCCCTGACCTTTCCTTTAAAGCTTGGTGATTTTTACCAGTGTTCAGTTGGCCCTCTGTAACCATGGGTTCCATATCCACAAATCCAACCACAGAATGAAGATATTACACCTTTAAAAAAAAAAACGTGTGGAGACTTTTCTTTATTTTCTCCTGAACAATGGTTTACATTGTACTGATTAGACACTGTAAGCAAATGGGAGGTGCCCTAACCTCATGCTCTGCACCACCCCAACACTGCACCTCATGCTACACAGTGGATTGTGGGTATCCCTCAGGGGACCCTGAAACAAATCTCAGGGCCCAGCGGTAAATATCTGTGTTCTCCACAGAAAAACAAAAAGGAAAAGCAGTTCCACCCCTAACTTAGGGTGTTTGTTATTTGGTGCCTTTTCTCAGTGAGCAAGCTGCACTCCTTCCCCAACAAGGTGTTTATTACTCTGGTTAAAGTTGTCCTTTTGTTGTGACTTTTTGGGGGGTAGAGAGGAATGAAACAGCATTTCATGTGGCCCAGGCTAGTCTCCTACTCACTATGTAGCTATAGCTGGCCGTGAACCCACCAACTCTGGCCTCCACCTCTCGATGTAATTCTCGGGGTTTATAGGCATGTGCCACCATGCCCAATGTGAATTTGTTCTAACCTTATCTACACAACTAACCAGCTCCTGCTTCATGTTGCCTTGCTTCTTTCCACCATCCTGAGTAGGAGATTCTTCTACGTGGTCATAGACTGCTGCCGTTTGCTCTTTTCAGCTACTGGGGCATCAAATTTGAGGACTTCTGGTCGCCTCTCTTTGTGCATCCCAATCTGCTGCTTCCTGTGCTTCAGGCTGCATCTCAGAGCATCCACCGGGCTCACTGGTCCACCGTCCTAGGGAGGGTTCCTCTGCTGGTCAGCCATCCTTGCCTCCTTGTGGAGTCATGTACCTATTTCACAGGCATGAATAGCTAGAAGCAGAGTTGCTGGGGCACAGGAAGTGGGCAGGCTGAGAGAAACAAACTCCGTGAGTCTACCTAGCGAAGCAGAAAAGCCAGGGAGCACGGGAGGGGCTACTCTGGTGCTCCTCCGCTGACCTCACTGCCCCTCCCTGCCACCTCTCCAGAAAAACCTTTCAGCTCCTCCTCCTCCGTGCCCTCTTGCAGGACCCAGCTAAGCGCTCAGCTTCCTGAACATCGCTGCCACCACGGCAGCCCGCACCATCCTGCTGCATTATAACAAGACGATAATCAATGAACTGCTAACTCTATTGCCATAAAGGAGCGAGCCCAACCTTATATAATTCTTTTTAATTGTTTTCTCACATTACAAGGGGTTTTTTTTCTTTTTGCTAAACTTATTCCACCATAAGTTATGTCGTTTAATTTCTCAAAGTGCTAATAATTTAATTGCTTCCTTCCTGCAGACAAAGTGCCTGCACTGTCCTCCCTCCCAGCACGGAGATTATAAAACGGAGTTGGCAGGAATACCTAAGAGGGGCGTCTTTTTGGCGGCAGGATTTGATAGCAAGCAGCTTTCTCAGAAGTCAGTATGTGGGACTGGGAATTTGGCTTGGGACTTCAAAGAGGCAAGAGGCCCAGCTGAGCCTGCCCACTAGCTCCAGGGGTTTAGTATAATCACAGGGGAGGGGAAAGGAAGGCGCTGAGATCAGAGTGGCTGGTGAGGTGAGGTCGGGTGCTTGCATTTTGGGAGGCTGTCAGGGAAGCTGGGGTCCATCACAGCAGCAGGGAATCAGATCAGATGGGGGGGGTGGGAATGGGGTGGGGAACCAATCCTGATAGTGACATCTGATAATAACAAGTAGAATCTAAGAAGCCATTGGTGGTGGCACATGCCTTTAATCCCAGCACTCAAGAGGCAGAGGCAGGCAGATCTCTGAGTTCGAGGTCAGCACCGTCTATGGAGCGAGTTCCAGGACAGCCAAGGCCACACAGAGAAACTCTGCCTCAAAAAATTAAAATTATAATAATAACCTATGGTTCCTTACTGACAGCCTCTGCCACTCTAAATCATCTCGTTTTATCTTCACACCCATACTCCTAGTGCTATTTTACAGGTGAGCAAACTGAGGTAAAGAAAGATTAAGCCAAGCCAGTGAGATGGCTCAGTGGGTAGAGGAATTTGAATGCAACACCTGACCTCACAGTGGGAGAGCCAGCTCCCAAGAGTTAGCCTCTGACCTCTGACCCCTACACATACTGACTTGCACTCACTTATGCAAACACACACACACACACACACACACACACACACACACACAAATAAATAAATATTTTAAAGTTTTAAAGAAAGAAGTTTAAATCATCAGGGTGTGGTGGGTCTTGCCTGTAATCCCAGCACGTGAGAAGCAGAAGTAGGAGTACCAAGCATTTTTGGCCAGCTTGGGCAGTAGATTGAGACCCGGTCTCAAAAGCCAAAAAGGGAGCCTGGGCTCAGTCAATAGAGTGTTTGCCCCATAAGCGTGAGGATCTGGGTTCTGTAGTTAGAACACATGGAAAGAGCCAGGCATGGTGGCACACATTTGTAATCCCTGAGCTGGGGAGATGGAGACTGGTGACAGATGGCTGGGGCTCTCTGGCTGGCCAGCCTAGCCTACTTGGCCACATCCAGGCCAGTGAGACCATGTCTCAAAAAAGAAGCCGGATGATGCCTGAAGAACAAAAAGTGGGGATGTCCTCTGATCTCCGTAACTGTATACACACGTGCGAACCCATACCTGCACACACACATGAAACTATGCCTACTCACACATGCAAACACGCACATACATACAGAGTTAAAACGAAGGAAGGAAGGCTAACTTAGGCTATCGTAGCTTGATGGTGACATATCAAAAATTTAGCCTCCAGAGCCCATGTTTTCATCAGCAACACATCATACCTTGGCCATCTGTCTGGGTTGAATGATGACATCAAATCTATGTGGCAAGAGGGGAAAAATATAGGCCTGAGGACAGGATCATGGACGAGCTATTCTTGAAGTTTCCAAGGCCCTCCTATTGTTCCCTCCCGCCCGGATAACTGTCCTCTTGCTACTGGTGTCATTTCTTTCAACCAACACAGGCTGATTAAAAAACCCCTTCCCCGAACCCAAAGTAGAGTCACCTGTCACAGCTGGCCCAGCTCTCCCAGAACACGCAGAGCACACCTCTCCCAGCTCTGATGGGGGGGCTGCTGGAGTGAGCTTTCTCGGCTGTCCCCTCTTGTGACTTACCAGCTCAGTAACTCTGGGAACATTTCCTAGCTTCTCTGAGCATGTGGTGTGGGAATAAATGAGTAACATGTGTAAAACGTTTAGTCTGGCACACAATGAGTGCTGAAAGGAAGTCTTGCTGCTGTGACTGGCTGTCGTTCCCACTTCCTAAAAGTACCTGCCATCTAGCAGCTGCTCAATAAAGAAATAAGTGAAGGGCTGGAGAGGTGGGTCAGAGGTGAGGAAGACTAGATGTTCTTCCAGAGGACCCGGGTTCAAGTCCCAACACCCACATGGTGGATCACAGTCATCTGTAATTCCAGGTCCAGAGGACCTGACGCTCTCTTCTGGCCTCTGCCTGCGCCAGGCATGTACATGGAACATATACATACATGCAGCAGGCAAAACACTCATACACATAAAAATAATAAAATTTTGCTGGGTGGTGGTGGCAGCGCTCACTTTTAATCCCAGCACTCGGCAGGGAGAGGCAGGTGGATCTCTGTGAGTTCAAGGCCAGCCTGATCTACAGAGCGAGTTCCAGAACATCCAGGGCTACACCAAGAAACCCTGTCTCAAAAAAACTAATAATAATAATATGAATTTAAAAAATAAAGTTAATAGGGGATGTAACTCAACTGGCCAGTGGTTGCCTAGCATACATGAAGCCCTGGGTTGGAAGCCCTGGGTTTGATCCCCAGAGCCACAAAAGCCAGGCATGGTGAGCTACATGAGACCCTGTCTCAAAAAAAAAAAAAAAAAAAAAAAAAAGTGCAGCCCATTTTTGCATCCAGTCACTCTATCACTCTTCTTCTAAACTGCGAAAATAAATTGCACAACTCCTGGAGGGAGCGGCAGGAACATAAGTTGCCAAGTCCTCCCCACCCCTTTCCCAGGGAGACTACTAGTGCCAGCAGAACATACACCTATCAGTGACATCTCTGCACCAGGTCATGGCCCATAGTGTCCATCCTTGGCAGAGAGTGGCAGAAGCCAAGCGAGATGCTGGCACGAGAAACTTCGAGAGCTCCAGGAAATACACCGTAGCTGAGCACAGAGAGTAGCTCAGAGCAGCTTGGGCCTGAAGTAGCCACACCTCTTCCGGGAGTGGGCGTGGCTTCCACCACCCTAGAATTGGCACGCCCAACCTCCAGGTGGCCTCCAGGTACCTCAAGCTTGAGTTAGGAAAAATGTTATTAGTAAACATAATTCTTTCAGGCCCACCCACCTCCCTGACTAAACAGGAAGCCGTCGGCAGGTACAGGCCTGCTTTACATCCCTGTGGACAATTTTCTCCCCTGGCACCCACTCACTCAGTTCTCCACCCACAAGCATTTATTATACACTGATATAGGTGCCAAGGACCCAGGCTGGAGGCCTGAGGCTCATCCTGTGTGTGTGTGTGTGTGTGTGTGTGTGTGTGTGTGTGTGTGTGGCTCATCCTGTGTGTGTGTGTGTGTGTGTGTGTGTACACACATGCCCACGTAAGCATGTGTGTGTATGTGGAGTCCAGAGGTCTACTGTCAGCCTCTATTGCTCTCCACCTTGTTTTTTGAGACAGAGTTTCTCACTAAGCCTGGAATTCACCAGTGATCCTCCTCCCAACAGTGGGCTTCTGAGTGCTCCCTACCATTTCTAGGTTTTTACCTGGGTGCTGGGGATCTGAACTCAGGTCTTTTTGCTTATTCAATAAGTCTTTTACCCATTTGGCCCAGCTCCCTAACTCTGAGGTTCATACTTTTGGGGCAGGAGCTGCTAAACTTCCAAATGGAGCCCCTGACAGAAGCTTGCTTCACTGCATCCCAGAAGACTGCAGAGGTCCAGCCAAAACTAGTAAGGAGAGTACACAGATACACGTCTGTGAAGAAAACTGACTCTTCCTCTTCCTCTCCCTTAGCACCTGCTGTGGAACAATCTTTGTACATTGTAAATATGTATTACTCTCATTGGTTAATAACAAGCTGACTGGCCTATAGCTGTGCAAGAGAGATTGGACAGGAAAGCCAAACTAGGAGAATTCTGGGAAGAAGATGGGAAGAAGAAGAAGGGCAGAGTCAGAGTAGTCACCAGGAGACCCAGAGGGAGAAAGACATGCTAACAGACAGGTAAAGCCATAAACCACGTGACAATACATAGATTAATAGAAATGGGTTAATGTAAGTTGTAAGGGCTAGTTAGTAATAAGCCTGAGCTATCAATCCAACATTTATAATTAATACTGAGTCTCCGTGTTGGTTCTTTGGAAACTGGTGGGTACAGGAAAAAAAAGTTCTTTCTACAAGCACCAGTGTTTGAGGACAGTCACAAGCCGGTCCTGGAATCTCCAGGGAGGATTCATCCCAGGCTGCACTCAAGGAAACCCCGCTGCCTGAGTTCTGGGACAAAGTCCAAAGCCACTGGTGTGTGCAGAGCTGGATAAGCAGGCCTGGAATCTGTCTTTCTGCTCCCAAGAATGGGAATGAGAACAATCATAAATTCTCAGTGGTGGACTAACGAGAGCTCAGTGGGTATAGGTGATTACTTAGAAGGCTGGTAACCAGGAGTTAATGCCCAGAATCCATGTAAAAGGTGGAAGCAAAGACTCACTAGGAAATTGTTCTCTGACCTTCACATGTTCACCTCCAATCAAACACTAATGATAAAAATAAACCATTAAAATACAATTTCACTGGATCTGAAGGTGTGACTCTATAGTGAAGTACTAACTACTTGCCTTGCATATTTGATGCTCTGGGTTCCATCCCCAGACTACAAAAATAAATACAATTTCACCGAAGAACACTGTAATATTTTTTAAGGCAGAACAAATGTAGATTTATTAAGGACTCCCAAGAGTAGGGGAAGGTCAAAGGGAAGAACACCCCATTGTATGACTTTTGACTTCGGTTCCCACATGGATGTCTCACCTCCTCGGTAAATGGTTTGCACCTGCAGCTTTAAGCACAATGTGAAACATGAACTTAATAGCATCTGCTTTCAGCTCTGCTAGGACAAGAAGAAACAAGAGAGAACTGGAGAAGAGTGTCATCCACTGGGAGGGTGGGAGAGGCTGGAGTCTGTCTGCATGGTAGGGGAGACCACTTAAAAAAAAAAAAATGAAGGCCGGGCGTTGGTGGCGCACACCTTTAATCCCAGCACTTGGGAGGCAGAGGCAGATGGATCTCTTGTGAGTTCGAGGCCAGCCTGGTCTCCAGAGGGAGTGCCAGGATAGGCTCCAAAGCTACACAGAGAAACCCTGTCTCGAAAAACAAACAAACAAAAAAAAAAAAAAAAATGAGACTGAGTTTCATTCAGCCCAGGCTGGCCTTGAACCTTCCTTCCTTCCCTACTTTTACCTTCTGATTACTGGGATCACAGGTGTGTACCACCATCCATACCCAGCATGAGCTCTGCTGAGGACAGAACACAGCAGGGCTCTGTGTGTTCTAAGTACTCATTCACCCCCAAGAAAGTAACAGCCTTTAGAAAGAAGAGCCTGACAGTTCCCACCCCGGTTGCACCAGGAATTAAAACAGGGGAGAGGAAGAACTGCTGTGACTGCCTTTACATTGGCCGCTCACTCACTGTTGGGGCTTCAGGGTCTCCAACCTGAGCCTCTCAGTTTTTTGTCGATAAAATAAATGAAAGGTTCAGACAGACAAACAGACCTGAAAAGCAGCTCTAACTCTTGGTGTGATGGCTGCAGCCCTTTGCAAATGTGCGTAAAATATATTCGTTTTAGCAGTAGTAAAAACCGAACTGAAAATCAGATTTATCATTTTAATTAAATATACTTTACACTCTCAATTTTTTTTAAGAGAGCAAAATGCTCCCCCCTCTCCTCATCAGATTTCCCTTTGTGAGAGACATTCGTGTCTGCTGCACAATTTAAGAAAATATCAGAGCACCCCCTAAGAGGGTACACAATTAGCAAGACCTTAACATGTGTTCCTTAACAGAAAAGTGAGACTGACTTATAGGAGGGGAAAAGAAATTGGAACATCAAGCAGGTGAGGGTTAGGCAGGGTCAAGGTATCTGAATTCCGGAAATCATATCAAACTGCGCAACATAATGAGATTCCATCTCTAAAAATAATTTAGAAAATTAAACAACAAAACTCTGTGTGTATGGGGGGGGGCTGTTGTTTGTTTTTTGGTTTAAAATTTGCTATTGCCAGACTGGAATTATAACTCAATTGATAGGTTGCCCTAGCATTCATGAGGCCCAGGGTTCCATCCCCAGTACTATATAGACCAGGTGTGGTGTCACAGGCCTTTAATAGCAGCACTCTGGAGGCAGGGACAGGAGGATCAGAAGTTGGGTGCTAGGGAGATGGGTGGTTCAGCAGTTAAGAGCACTGGCTGCTCTTCCAGAGGACCTGGGGTTCAATTCCCGGCGTCTACCCAGTGGTTCACAACATCTCTAATTGGAATTCCAGGGGATCCAGTGCCCTTTTCTAGGCCCCAGGGGCACTGCACATACATGAAACAAAGACATACATGCAGGGGAACACATTACATTTAAATTTCAAAAGAATAATATTTAACAAACAATTTTCTTTCTCAGTTCAGGGTCACCCTTCACTACATATCTAATTCAAGGCCAGCTTGGACTACATGAGACCCTGTCTCAAAAACAAAACAAATAACAATAAGAAACAACCTGCTACCCTCTCTGCCAGCTTAGAATTACTAACCTCTGAGCTAGTGGAGGATGAGCCATAGACCCTGGGTGTGTGGAAATGAGAGTTTGGTCCCTTCTCTCACTGAAGGTGGCGCAAGGCTAATTGCTCTCTGAACTCCAGATACCCACTTTGTAGGGCACAGGGGAAATGAAACAAGATGACACATCTGGAAAGGCTCAGGAAACAATGAAGTTTAAAGCTCACACACAAACACCTTATTCTGGAATGTCAACTCAAAGTCATGAGTGCCTGATCTCCACCTGGCTAGGCACCGTGTCCTCTCAGTGTGTGTCCTCCTGATTTAGTCTCCACCCACGTCCCCAAGGAGTGACTGGGAGATCAGCTCTGCCCCAAACTGTAAACTGACAACCATGGCTGTAAACTACCTGATGAGTCTAGGCTCCAGTGGCCAGTGGGACCAATGAAAATCTACAGGAGAAATCAATTGGCAGCTGCAGTCAGCTCCTTGAGCTAAAAGAGAAGCCTGGTGACTTTGGGACTGTTAAGGGCTAGAAATGGGCAAAGAAAGAGCTTCTTTTGTGGGGGTTGGGGGAGCCTTTGGAAGTAAAACCTGGGGCTGGAGACACAGCTCAGCAGACAAGGTGCTTGAGTAGCCTGGGCTCTGTATCTAGGCCCGAGTGAAGACTGTGATGGTGCAGTTTGCAATTCTATCACTCTGAAGACAGAGAGGCAGGAGGAGCAGAAATTCACGTTCATCCTCAACTACATTGTGGGTCTAGTTAAGGCTAGGCTGGAATTATGAGACTCTGTCTCAAATATTTTTTTTAGTTATTTTTCAAAAGGACACACATCTCACTATTCCCTCCAAAATAATTTCCAGGAATGGTCCCCAGGTTTTGTCATCCCTGGAGTTCCCTAGCTCTACCCCTTAGCTGGCTGAGCTTAGAGCTGTCCATTATTTCTGACAAGAACAAATATAGACACTCTCAGGGAACTGAGGAGAGACTAAGTGGAATAAATGATGCTTAATCTGTGAAGAGAGAAGACTGCCTTCCCTCAGCAGAGCCCCGCCCAGCAGGAGCCATGGCCCCTCATAATTCAAGTCCACACTTAATTAAAAAGGGGATAGTCCTGCACTCTGGCCAACTGGCTCCAATTCCATTCTGATCCTTCAGTCTGCCAGCATTTGTCCGTTTGTCTCTCTCCCACCAAAAGGACAAAGAAATGAAGACAAACAAAAATCTCTCCTGCAGTTTTCTGGGAGGGCTCATCTGTGAATGCCTGTACTTCTAGAAACAGAGGTGGAAATCTAAATGGACAGGGAGAGACAGGACAGAGCCAAAAATAAAAAGAGCTTTGCGTGTTCAAGGGAGTCCTGAGCTGCTGCAGGCAGGGAATGTGGAAAGCTAGAGTCACCAGCACCTTCTAAAAATAGAAAGTGCTTTCCTCTGGCCACCACTGGTCTCTGGCCTCCTGGCTCAGGCTTTCCATTCGACACAGTGTTTCAAAGAAAAGGAGGGCAGTGCCTATTCTGCTTTGTTTAAAAATACTAACATGGGGCCAGTGAGATTGGGCACCAGGTTGAGGGGCTCGCCCAGCCTGACCACCTACCTGACCACCTATGGGAGTTTGATCCCCACCCATGTGGCAGAAGGAAAGAGGGCCTGCGCATTGTCCTCTGTCCTTCACATGCATTCTGCAGCAAGCATGTGTCTCCAGATAAATAAACAAATAAATGCAGTTAACAATTTTAAAACGCTAAAATGTGGGGTTTTGTGAATGGCTCCGTGAGTAAAGAGCATCCTGCACAAGCTTGAGGACCAGATTCAGATCACAGTACTCACGGACATGTCAGGTGGGTAAGCTGGCTGGCTACACTAGCCAAGCTGGCAAGCTCCAAGTTCAGCCAGAAACTCTGCTTCAGCAAATAAGATAGGAGTCAGCAAGGAAGATACTGGTCTCAACTTTAGACTTCCACATTTGCAGACACACATATGCACAGGCACTCATGCACGTCGTGTGCCTACTTATATTTGAACATGCACACACCCTGCCCCCCCCCACAGTGTGTGTGTGTGTGTGTGTGTGTGTGTGTGTGTGTGTGTGTGTGTGTTCAAAGGACTACTTGGAGGAGTTGGTTCTCTTTCAGCTATATGGGTCCTAGGGATCAAGTCACCAGGCTTAGCAGCAGGCACACCATCTACTAAGCCATCTCACCCAGGCACTCAATAGATTTACAAGTATGAATTATAGGTCCCCAAACTTTGAGCCCCCATTCCTGCAGAGTCCTTAGATCAGACCCTCCTTGGGATTGGCTCAGTCCACAAAAGTCCCACGCTCTACTCCTGGGGATGTTGCAATTGTCCCACACAAATGGGGGTGTCTCCAGGGACCTACATCAGACCACTGATTGCAAAGGAGATGCCTCAACAGTCATTTGGGTTCCTCCTGATTTCATGGAGGCTCTTGAGGACACCTAGCCCTGCATCACCTGAGGGACAGAGTTCTCATCTCCAGGACTTTTGTTTAGGGACTGTTGGCCTCCACCAGGAAGCCCCAGGGATTGGGCAAGATTGTTCTCATCCCTCTCCTCTGGGCCCATTACATCTTCTGCTAACTGTCTGGAGAGCCCTTGTTTAGTGGAGTCTCAAGAGAAGGTTTGTCTGGGCAAAGTGCACACCTATGACCTCGGCACTCAAATGGAGTAAAAAGATCAGGATGATACACACTGAGTTTGAGGTCTGCCATGAGAAGGGAGTCGAGGGTGGGGGTAGGGGATGGGAGTGGGGGGTGGGGATAGGGAACACTCAGGCTAGTGGAAGGTGAGCTGGGAAAAGGGAGTCAGCCTTTTCACCCTCCTCTAATCCTACTCTGCCATAGTGCACCCTTGCTCTGTTTTTAGTAGTGTGAAGACGCAGATAAAAGCACAAGGGCCATGTTTCTAACCTGAAGAGTGGGGATGGGGTGATTACAGATCTACTCTGTGGTGACCCTGATAAAAGCCATAGACTCTCTCTTCAGTGAGGTGAACAGACACACACTGATGCAAGCAATTAGTTTCCTGAGGTGCACATTCATTTCATGGCATGGAGGAGGGTCTGGAGCCCCTGCAGTTGGAAGGAAGCAAGAGAAACTGGGCCAGGAAGAAAAGGACAAAAGGAAGTCTAAGGGTGACACAGTTGGGTTGGTTTGCCTTTAGTGGTACAGACTCATCACCAGCTCATGGGAAGGATCTAACACAGCCCCCAACCCCAACACAGATTCTGCTCTCGGTTCATTCTCCCTGGAGAAAGCTATAGCCTGGGAGACACCAAAGGGATCCTATTGGTATCATCCCTGGACCTTAAGACAACTATAGTCTCCTTGCATTATCCTCAGAATTCTCCCTGTAAGTGCCTGAAACTGCTTTCCAAGTTTCTGCAGAAGCCAAGTTTCTCTGACCCTGCAAATAGTCAGTCTGGATGGGTTACCCCTGGAAAGTCCCCAGCTAACACAACTCTGAGGACCAAATCCAGCCCCGTGCCTTTCACTCCCCCAAAACCTATGAGGGCTAGGTGTGCTGTTGTTCACCTGTAATTCCAGCACTCTAGGAAGACAAGGCAGAGGATCAGAAATTTAAGGCCAGCCTGAGACACCTAGAATCTGACCCTGTTTCAAAAACCAAGCAAATCATAAGTACACCAAAGCAGGAGGGTCAACATTTTAAGACCGTCCTAGCTACATAAGGAGTTCTGAGTCAGAATGAGTCATGATACCCTGTCTCAAAAAGGGGAAAGGAGGAAAGGAAGAAGGGAGGGAGGAAGGAAGGGAGGGAAGAGAGAGAGAGAGAGAGAGAGAGAGAGAGAGAGAGACAGAGACAGAGAGAGAGACAGAGAGAGAGAGAGCCATAACAAAACATGAGCTGGAGAAATGTTCATCAGTTTAGAGCACTTGCTGCTCTTCCAGAGGACCTGAGTTCTGTTCCCAGCACCCACACCAGATGGCTCACAACTGCCTGTTAACCTGCAGCTTCAGGAGATCCAATGCCTCTGGCCCCTGTAGACACCCACACATACCTATACATACACATAAATAAAGTATAATTAAAATAAATAAATAAAAAACATTATAAAAGCTATGTGGGGAGAGTCCACCTCTCTGATGGCTCCAGAGTCAGCATGATGTTGCATTCAGGCACCTTAAACAGCTTCCTTCCTTCCCATGCCTGTACTCTGGGTCTCCCAGCTCCCACAGCAAACTATGGGCTGCCTTTGTATGAAAATTTACATCTCTAAAGTCCATGTTTACATTTTATAATTTAAACCCTAGGAAACAGGTTAGAGTCCAGCCCCCCAATCTACTGGAGGAAGAGAGTATTTACCTGCCCAGCCTCTTGTGGAGGTATATTAGAGGAGTCAGGAAGCATATTGACTCATAAAGGAAGCCTGAGAATCTGCATCTGAGTGGTGGCGGTGCGGGTCAGGCTTGGCAGTGTCCTCCAAGCGGCCTCCTCTGCTTCCTTAAAGTGAGTCTCTCTGGGCTATCCTCAATCTGTACGTGGGGCCCCTTGGGGCTAGTGTGCATTGGTAAGGCCCCATTGTCACCTCTTATAAAATGAAGTGCGGGTGGCAGGTAGCAGGAACTGAAGAAGAATATGCACACAAGGCTGGTTCCCTCAATGTCATTCAAGCCACAACAACGTGAGTCCCAGTCCACACCTCCAGCCTTTCTCACCTTCCTCAACTACCTAGGGCCCCATTGGAGAAGAGGCTCCCCTGTTCCCTTGGGAAATGTCACTGATCTTAACCTTCGTGTTCAGTCAGAGGCCAAGGCAGGTGTGGCAGCTGCAGCTGCAGTTTATTCTCTCACTGGGTCTTCAGGCTGAGCCAGAGACAGGGAGGTAGGCTCCTTTGGTCTCTGCCAGGCCTAGGGAGGGTGAGGGAAGGAGGGGGAATATTGAGTAGCCAGGGCCCTCCAAAGAAATGAAGAACTCAGAACCAGACAGGCAGCCCTGGACAGGCCCCAACTGGAGCACCCAGTGCTCATTCAGGGACCCAACTGAACCTTCGTGGAGACCACATCAGAGCTCTCTTCCTAGAACTGCCTGCCTTCCTCCCCCACTCCTCCTGGCCTAGGAACTCACACCCCACCCCAAGCTGGGATTTGCTTGGGCTTGCCTCTCCTTCCTTTGGGCAGGGTGCCTGCAAAACTCCATTACTTTGCTTTTTCTTGTAGCTATTTACCTGACAGGCATTCTACACTCTTGAGAATGAGTGAAGCTCAAGGAGGTCTTACAAATAGATCCTCCTCTGGGCCCTGCAGAGACCCCTGTAACCGGAAACAGAATAAGTGATGCCTCACCAGGGGTATGGACTGACCCAAGCTCTTGTAGAAGGAAAGGCTCCCTGGGGGAGAGAGCAGCAGGTCTGAATTTTAAAGAACAGTTTGGCAGATAAGGGACAGGCAGGGAGTTGGTGCTGCAGAATGAGTCCTATTGGGTGCCAGGGAGTTAACGTTCTTGTCCCAGCTCTGACTCCTACAGGCTGGAAGAGATTGCCTGTATCATGTCCTTCTCAAGACCCCCATTGCCTCACCTGTAAAGTAGGGGTATTTGATTAGATAGATGGATTTTGAAAGCAGCTCCATGGGCCTTTGGGTCCTTGTGGTGGCAGCTAGAGCAACCCAGACCCCAAGGGAGGTAGTCTTTCTCACAGTTCACCACATAGCATTGGGTCTGACATAGCAGATATTTATTGAATGAGGGAGTGAATACAAAACACTATGATTAACTTATTGAGCAAAAATTGAAGCCCATCCATGCCTTTGAACTTGGGAGTTCTTCCTTTTCTGGGATGCTTGCCTTCAGATAAAAAGTAAGATGGCAGAGAGAAGGAACATCACTTGTCCTTGAGCCTCTGGTTCTCACAGCAATACATGAATGACAAAGCAGGTCACAGATAAAGCAGCTCTACAAATCACAGGCCCTTGAGGAGAAAACTGTATTCATGCTATTTTACATTTACTGAGCACGAAGTGTGCCTCTGTTGCATAATTCACTTAGCTTAATTCACTAAAGCTCATGGTCTCACAGGGCTACACAGGTGATGGTGATGGCTTTGAGACTCTAATGCCCAGCAGTATTGATTAGCTGAGTTACCTCAGGTGAGAGGCAACATCTCTTTCTTAGCTTTCTTCCATTTTCACTTGTTAAAAAAAAAAAAAGGAAACAATAGCTCCATGGCACCAGGTTATGGGAAGGAAATGAGCACGTGGAGGCAGAGCTCTTCATAAATGCTAGTTATTATAGTTCCTCTGGGCACACAAGTTCGTTTGCCTCCCTCTCCCCCCAGGGCACACAGACGTGTTCACACTCCCACGTATGCACAGAGGCGTGTGCTAACCCCAGAGGGAGGGGCTCAGGGCTCCTCAGACCCAAAGGCCACGCCGGAACCGGTAGAGAAGCTGCCCGGTCCTCAGCTTCCCTCTTTTTTTCTCAATTCTTTATGAATGAACTGGGGCCGAAAGGAGTTTATTTTTTTATGAATGGGAGTCTAAGAAGTGAATGAAGCCGAGAGACAGCCCCTACATTCTGATTGGCCTCCGTGGATGGGAAACTCCGCCCTCAAGCCAGGCTAGGCGAGTCTGCGGATTGGCGGGCGTGCCCGGCCCTGGGGTTTCATTCACAAAAGTCAATGAAACAAAGGGAACCGGGGGTGGGGTGGGGGGAGAGCGAGAACGGAGGCCGAGGCAAAGGAAATGCACCAATCAGCTGCTCCCCTGGGCTCACAACTGTCTGCTGCGCCCGGAAAACAAGCCGGGGCTCTGGGGACGCGGGGCTCAGGCCGCCTCGCTCCGGCCTAGCCCCTCCAGCTTAGTTGTGTCATCCCCCGGGCATGCTGAGCATCCCCCCGCGGCTCCGGCACAGACGCGCGGGCCTCAGGTGAAGCTGCGGAAGGGGAAGGAAGGGAGAGTGTCTGATTCCCCGCTTCGTCTCCCACACACCACACTCTCCGTTCGGTGCCCGCTTCCGCACATTCCCGGGCGGGGGTGGGAGGCGTCGGGATTCGGGGCTGGAGGGGGCGCCTGAGTTATGGGCGTGCGAATGGTGTGCGGCTTGCGCGCGCGCGCACACACACACACACACACACACACACACACTCACACACTCACACACTCACACGCGCGCACACACACGTCTTATGTAACCCAGCCCGGGCTGAGCAGGGCTGCAGAAAGCAGACACGCCGACCCCGGCTCGCGGGAGCAGGTGGGACCTCCTTTGGCGGGAGGGGAGTGGCGGTGGCGGCACTTGGCCACGCAGGTCCCAGCGAGTCGGAGAAGTTTCACTGTCCGACCCGAAGCCTCTCGATCGCCCCATCCCCCCCGCAGCGCTCCCGGGACCGTGTACGAACTGCCTCCCCCCTCCTAGGTCTCTGCCTCCGCGCGGGGGCCCGGCCGTGTGGCCGGAGGGAGCGGCCGGATGGAGCGGAGGATGAAAGGCGGATACTTGGACCAGCGAGTGCCCTACACCTTCTGCAGCGTGAGCGCCGCGCCGGCCTCCACGCCCCCCCGCCCCGCACCCGCCCCTACTTGCCCCATAGCCCCCTCCCGGGGGGTCTCAGTGGGGTCCAGGGAGGCCTAGCCCCTGAGCCGCCCCGGGACCCCACCCCCCAAAAACTAGACTCCTTAGGGTGATTCGGGGCATTCTCCCCCCTCCTTCCAGCAGAAATCTCCCGGAAATGGGAGCTTGGGCGAAGCGCTGATGGTCCCGCAGGGGAAGCTCATGGACCCGGGCTCCCTGCCGCCTTCCGACTCAGAAGGTAAAGAACCAGACTAACTGCGACCCCTCTCCTCAACCCACACACATCCCAAAGCCCTATACTGGACCTCCCCAGCCCACGTTTCCCCAAAAGTCAAACCACCTAGAGGACTCTGATCCTTCTCCTTCCCTTATCCCAGTGGGGAGGCTGTAACCCGGGCTCGCCAGGTCTCTCCCCGTAGCCTCTCCACCTCATCACCAATTCCAATATTCACCCATCAGATCTCTTCCAGGATCTCAGTCACTTCCAAGAGACGTGGCTCGCTGAAGGTGAGTAGTTTTGTTGTCTTTATGGAATTAGAAGTGGGGTGTAGGGGGGTCTTCTCTGTCTCAAGGAGTCCTTCAGTCCCCTCCCCCAGTCCTAACCACTTCACTCTTCCCAGCGCTCAGTGTGGACACTTATATCCATATTTATTTTCTCACCCTGAGCCAGGCTTGTATAACTAGGCCTGGGGATGAATCAGACTATTGTGTGGGGTATTTGCTTATTTGAATGGAACTTGGCCCCAGGCCCGTTTTTCCTGGTTGAAAATTTCATTTGCAAAGTTTGTTGGCAGGAGGCTCCAGGCCTAGGTGTAGTGTTGGGGTGTTGAGATGTAGAAAGAGAGCAGTGAGGAACAGGAGAAATAAGTAATTTGTTACCTATCTTCTGAAGTTGCTCGAACATTGGTTTTTACTGCCTTCCTTTCGCGTCTTCCTAACTCCAAGGGCCAATTTACTGCCAAAGCCAAAATAACAACAAAAGTTTCAATAATTCTTTCCTTGGCACTTTGGCAAAGAAGACTCAGGGCTGCCTCCCCAAATAGCCTCGATTATAATTCCAGTGGCAACTGGTCCTCCCTCCATCCCTCCTGAATACCTCCACCCCCAGGCAAATGCCCCCCTTCCTGTATGCTGGTGGGTTGCTTGTGAGCTGGCCAGGATGGGGTCAGTGGCCCAGCCTGGGCTGGGTGGGGCGGTGTGTCCTAGTTGGATCCTAGTTGGTGTATTTTGGTGAGGTTATTTAGCCTAAGGGTGTCACTGGCAGAGGGCTGCCAGTAGAAGGAGACATGGTGACTTACAGTCCCTGTGATTCAGGAAGGGTTAACAACCCCATCTTAGCTAACATCCCCTTTATATCAATAATCTGAAAAGCAAGAAACTGAAAGTGAACTCTTTCTTGACGTCTTTTGTCTTTTCTCTTCCTGTGGGCTTTCCCATTCCTCCACTCTGGGTACCTTTCTTTTGGAATTTAAAAGCTTAAATTCACCTTCTCCCAGGATTTTCTCTATAGGAGTGCTTGGGTGAAAAGAAAAAGACCACTAGGTAGATCTGAGGTAAAATGAGGTCTGTCGTGGCCACCATCTCAAACCACACATTATTGTTGTTGTTGTTGTTAGGGAATGACTGTTTTAGCATGGGGTGTGTGGGTTCTGGGGTATCAAGTGTATCTCCTTCAGCTGAGTGTCTAGCTCCTAGTTACATGAAGAGCTTTGTTGGGTGGGCTTTCCCTGCTCCATGTTCTGGGGCTGAAGAACTCAGGGTTTCCATGAGCTCTTAAAGACCTCCTTTCTTACCACCTGATTTTTTTTTTATTTTGGTCTGGCTCTCTGGGTTCTTTTCCCTGCCCATCAGCTGAGGGTCCCCACAGTGGTTAGCTCCCAGGCTGTGAGTTAGCTTAGGGTGGCATTGTGGTAGTACTTGATCTATTTGGATGACAAGGGATGGAAAAAGCTCTCTTCACCCAACCTGGAAGCTCCTCCCCTTGGTGGTGGGTCTGGTGACAGTCCATGTGTCTGTCTGTGTGTGCTAGTATGACAGCAAATGGTTTCGCACTTGCATGTGCGCACGCGTGCATGTGTGTGTTACATACTGCTGCCTTGGGAGTCCCTGTACATTTAAATCCAATGGGTGGGGAGGAGGGGGTGGGGAATGCAAGGGGGGCTGGGATCTCCTTGGTTCCCTCTCCTTCCTCCTGAGGGAGCAGCTCAGGTTCCCAGCTGTCGATGGACGGCCAGGCCTGAGGGGGGGATGCTGAGGCCACTCGCTCCTCACTCTCTCTTCGGAGACAGATGCAGCTGCCGGGGTCCTGTCCCCCTGCACCGTCCCAACACCACCCCAGTCTCCTCTCCTGCCTCTTCCCACCAGGTCAGTGCCCCCCCCCAATCCGAAGGGGTGCCAGGGAGGGACGAGCTCTTTTGGAAACTTGCCAGTGGTGGGGGACATCAGGAGGAATGGGGCCCATAGCCCAACCTCTCTCGGCTTGGTTTCTTCCTGAAGCATCAATTTGGAGAGAAGCAGTGAATGCTTATAGTGTGGGTGGGGCAGTGAAGGTTTCGGGGTGGTGGTGACCAGGCTGGACCTGAGCAGGTTTAGAGAGGAGTGGATGTGGCTTCCGGCATCTGGGCTGCTGACTGGGCTTTGGGGGTGAGTGTTGGTGAGGCTCTTCTGCGGCAGCATACACATCTTTGGGGTCAGGATATTTCTGGGTAAGAGAAGGATGAAGTGAGCTGAGAGGGTCATCTGGTTTCTGGGTACCTGTGATCGGTTGAGCTGTTGGGAAATGGATCAGGCTCAGGCAGACTGCGCCAAGATGTGGCTGGTTATGTAAAAGATTTGTGGATCTGATGGCGGGTCCCTTTGTGGGACTGTCAGGGGCCTTCAAGAACCATTGGGGACAATGGTTCTGTGGTCTCTCTGGTAGTGGGGAACACTGACTGAGCTGTGTACGCCCTTTGTATGAAGTTGGGGAGGGGACGTCTGTTAATTCCCAGAAGACTTGTGGATAGATTCGGGGTCCTTAATATTGCTGTTCTATGTGTAAAACTGTTAGGGTTGTACCAAATGTGGTGATTATATGGATTTTTCTAGGACGGGAATGGTTTGTAGCTTTTATCAGAATTTTAAGGGATGGATGTGGCTCATCCTTCAACAAGAATTAACTGCAGCCAAATAATCCTCCAAGAGGGCTACCCTCCCCTGGCCCCTTGGCCTCCTTATCTATATATAGGTCCAAAAGAGAGACCCCATATATAGAGGGTGCTTTCACCCATATATTTTCTCAGAGTGAAGTACAAGGAATTTGAGTGAAAGTGTATGCATGCACCCTGGTGTCTGGGGGGGAGGCTGTTGGGAGAAGGGGTTAGACCTCAATTTTCCCCCTAGTCTTTCTTAGTTCAATGCCTCCTCCATCTTTCTATTTCCTCCCCTTCCAGAAGGTCCCTGGAGAGGAATGTCCCCTCCAAAGATAGAGAACTGGTTCCTTCCAAGATAGAGGCTGCCAGGGTGGGGGCAGGGCGTGGGTGAGAGCCCCCCCAAGCCAATGGTAACACAACAGAGCAAAAGCTCTGAAGAATGCTACCATTCACTCTTATGTGGGTTTGCCCCACACCCAGAGGGTGGTTGACATCCCTTTTGGGGATACATGGTAGCAGGCTCATGATAGGCTTCACAGCTTAGCTGGTTGAACTTCCCATTTATTCTGGAGCCCATCTTTGGGGTCCCCTTGCTCTCTGTTGCAGGACAGCCCCTGAGTACTCTGTGTGTGTGTGTGTGTGTGTGTGTGTGTGTGTGTGTGTGTGTGTGTTCGAGCCCGAGTGCATGCATACTCATGAATTACACTGGCCACACACACACACACACACACACACACACACACACACACCCTACCTTAATCATCTGCCATGTCCCCACCTAGATAGTCCCTTTTTAGTGCCAGTGGAGCAGACTTTGGCACAGTGGCTCAGCAGCCAAAACACAGCCCAGTCAACAAATAGAATGGTGCACGTTCAAGACCAAACATGGTAATTAAAATTTCTTCTGCTCTCCAGGAACGCAAGGCTCTGTTTCTGTTCCTATTTGTATCCTCAGTGATAGTCTCTGGGTGACTGAGGGCCCTGCTGTACCCCTTTGGGAGAGGGCCAATATTGGGAGAGCTGAGTACGGAGTAGGGCTCACTCCCCATTCTAGGAAGAGGACAGCATCACTTCTTTGGGGGTATAGTCTGTGTGCTGAAGAGAGGTCTCTTCCAGGGGTTCTGGATAAATGTTCAAGCCCGAGGCAGGAGGAAAGGTCAGATGACCCACAGGACTCTCTAGCCCAGTGGCGTCAGCAGGAGATGCCCCCAGCCCATTACCTCACTGGAAACTGGTAGTTAATGAGGCCCCAAGAGGGACTCCAGAATACGTCAGCTACCCTCTGCCAAGTTCTGCACCCCTTCCTTGCCCTTGGGACCCTCCTAGCCTAAGTAGCAGGGAGGGAAATATTGCTCAGCCAGCTTGCTCCTGCCACCTTCAGGGTGTCTGTCAGAATGAGCAGAAGACCAAACAGGAATGAACTAGTGTTTTCCAAATGAGCCAGTCATCAGGGACATTTATTGCAAATGTGGATGTCTGACCCACCTCTGTCTTATAGAATGACTTTACAGATTTGAGGACTGGGAACCTGGGTGGCAATAACAAAGCCGGGTGACTGTTCAGTCAGGCTGGCTGGAGGACAGCTTCTGTGGGATTGTAGTTGGGCCTCCACACGCTGGGGATTTATGTATGTTTTTGTGGAGAGATGTAGTGTCCCATTGATGTAGTACACTGATCTAAGTAAGTTCTTAACTACTGGAGACTTCTGGTTCTTAAACTCCCTCACCCCAATCTCTCTAAAAAAATAATAATCTAAGCCAGACATGGTGCTGATAGGCCTTTAATCACAGCCCTTAGGAAGCTGAGGCAGGAAGATGGTGAATTTCAGGCCAGCCTGGGGTACATAGTAAGACCTTGTCTCAAAAAAACAAAAACAAACAACCAAACCAAACCAAACAAACAAAAACCAAGGGCTGAGGGTTCAAAAGGACCTTGATTCAACCCCCACCATTGCAATAAGTAAATAAATAAAAATCAACTACAAACTTATGTCTGTCAACCACGTAGTACCGTTGACATTTGAAGCAAGCATATGATCACAGCTTGAGTATTCTTGTAAGATGAGCTTTTCCGGTGGTGTGCCAGCGCTGGTGGTAGCTGGTGTGTGGAAAGGTAAGGGAAGGTCTGCCTGGCTTAGGGTCTCTCTGCTTTCAGAGTCTGTGGTGCTAGCTCCTCCCAGCCTGAGGACAAGTCTCATCGGATGCTTACTGATAAATAACAATCATTTCAGTATCTGATCTGAGTAGGAGCCTGTTCTCGGTGCTAGATTGTCATCTGAAGAAGGCAAAGCCCCTGTCCTTACAGCTTAACTTCCTGGTGAAGAGATGAACATTAACCTGCAAATATACTTTAATAAGAGGGAGTTGGAGGGGGTACTGCTAGCTGAGACAGAAGCCAAAAGGGACAGTTCTGCTTTGGGTGGTCAGAGAAGGCCTCTAATAAGCTTGGCAGGGAGCCCATGTGTAGCCTCAGCATTCCAGGCAGAGTCAGGAAGATGCTGAGTTTTAGGGCAGCCTGGGCTACATAGTGAGACCCAGAACAGAGCAGAGGATCTGGGGGAAAGGTCTCAGCTCAGCAGGACTGAGAACTAAAGGAGACCAAGGTGCCAGGGTGTGATGATAGCAAAGAGAGGCAGGCCAGAGAGATGAGAGGAAGCCAAGGACAGGAGTTCGGATTTCACATTTTAAGCGAGAGAGCAAAGTGATTTGGTTTCTGTTGTACAAAGATCACCCTGCCGGCTGTGCGGGCTGCAGGGCCTGGAGTGGGTGAGTAGGGAAACACAGGGTCCTATGGCCAAGATCTAAGCCTGTGTACTCACATGAGATTGGGTGTAGAGTGTTCCCTAACCCTCGTCTTACAGCCTCATCAGCCACTCTGAAGTCTGAGTCTTTTATCTTGCCATTTTGACATTGTCCAGTTTGAGAGCAGACTCCAGGGAGTGGCAGTCCAGTCTCCTGGGTCACGAGTTCCATTGTCCTGCTTCAGACCCACTATTGTCCTAGACAATCAGGAGGTCCTTCTTTGTGTCTGTTCTTTCTGCTGTAATTCTTCCCCCTTGATAGAGAGGCAAAAGTAAACAAACACTGCGGAGTCCATCTAGGTGCCCTTTGGGACAGAGATGCTCGCCCCCGGAGAATGCTCCGCAGACCTCCAGGTTTGGAAAGCCCTCCTTTCCCTTGGCTACACATCAGTGATGAGGTGGTGTCTCCAACTTCTTCCTGTCCTATTTTTACCCTCTTCTCACATCCCTGCAGCTGCTCCCTTTGCTCCGGTCCTTTCCTAGGCTCTAGAACGCTTGAGTGTCTCCCAAAGCACCTAGGAAATTATCTGAAGAGCAGACTCCTGGGTCCTTCCCAACTTCAGGGTTTCCTCATCTGATTCCAGGTCCACAGGACCCCACAGTTTGTAACTCCTGCTCACCCCTGATGACACTCTGCTGTGAGCCCTGACAAAGCTTTGGAAACTTTGAAAGGCAGGTCCATTCGCACTTCAGAAAAATGGAGGGACCAGGGACAAAACATCTAGACAAAGACTGGAGTCTGCTCAGACAAGTTCAGTCCCTGTGCCAACCCCCACCCCCATCTTCATGCATCTTCATGCAGCCGGAGCTGGAGAGTGCAGGGCCTGGGGTGGAATCACTCCTGGTCTAAGGAAAGCTCCTGACGCTGATCTTCAGGGTGACAATAGTGGTGTCTTCCTGGTGCTGCCACTTTGCAGGGTTGCACCCCAGACTCACCTCTGGCCTCTCTCTGCAGCTCAGGTACCAGACAGCGATGAGCAGTTTGTCCCTGATTTCCATTCAGAAAACTGTGAGTAGTGAGTGCTGGGTGCAAGGGTGGGGGATGAGGGTCAGGGTACCACAGGAAGTGAGTCATGGGGACAGAGAGTCACCAGAGAAGAGCAGTTTGCTCTCACCTAAAGACAGGGTGAAGGTCAAGGCTCCCCATTCTGTAATATGGACTCCAAGACCAAGGCAGTGACTGGGAGATGAAGACCTTGGTTCCCCTCTGGAGTTGTAGCCATGTGAAGGCCGGAGCAGATGCTCTCTCCCCAGCCAAAGCAAGGGGCTTGAGACAGCTCAGCAGGATCCAGCTCTGTTTTTCTGTTATTATCTTTTGTGCTGGTGATGTTGCCCCAGGAAAGATTTGTCAGTGTCTCTGGAGAGTTTGGGGTTGGGTACTGCAAAAATCCTACAATGCTCAGGACATCCTCCCGCCCCTGCCAAATCTGACCTCAATGTCACTATTGAGAAATGATGCTTGGCCAGGTAAAGTGGCCCACACCTGTAATCTGGAGAACAGTGAATTTGAGAGCAGTCTGGATACATAGTGAGGCCTTGCCTCAAATGAAAAAGAATGCCTAGTGTGGTGTTTTAATCCCAGCACTTGTGAGGCAGAGGCAAGTGGATTTCTGTGAATTTGAGGCCAGCCTGGTCTACAGAGTGAGTTGCAGGACAGCCAGAGCTACATAGAGAAACCCTGTCTTGAAAAAACAAAAAAGAAAAAGCAAAGTATGAAGAAAGGATGTTTGGCTATCAGGTACTGCTCTCGGATGTCATCACTCATGACATAAAACAGTCACAAGAATGGAAAACAGCAGACATCAGAGCTGTGGACTCCAGGGCGTATGATGGGACTGCAGGAAGCCAGGATGTCACTTACACCAGGGCTCAGCCACAGTGGTAGCTGGACGTTGAGGACTCAGAAAGGGCCCCCAAAAGGCCAGTGCTCCTCACAGATAATTGGGAGCATGTGTTTGTTTCTCAGCTGACATGCAAGTGGGCTAATAGCCCAACTCTCTCAGAAAACCAGAGAATATAGCCCCAAACAAGAAAACATGTCCCTCACTTGAGTTTCCCAGGACACTCAGAAAAGCCAGAGGTCCTGGGTCTAAGATGCTCACTCTTAGGAAGGTGTTTCCTTAGCTGGGGTGTGCATGTTGAATTCTTAGATGTTTCCTTGGTTAATATGAGACATTAGTCTGATGTATAAAACTAGACATACTGGGAGTAACTAGTTCTGAAATCGTCAACTTCGGTGTTCAGAGAATGAGAGCAGCGAGGACACTGTGCCAGTAACCTAGCCAGCCCTCAGAAAGCTAAGGTCTTTATCAGAAGCCCTGTCAGCCTCGATGTGACACTGTGGCTTTGTTCTATTCTACTGTCCTACCCCACAGTAGCTTTCCATAGCCCCACCACCAGGATCAAGAAGGAACCCCAGAGTCCCCGCACAGAACCGGCCCTGTCCTGCAGCAGGAAGCCACCACTCCCCTACCACCATGGAGAGCAGTGCCTTTACTCCAGGTGAGCCCTGGCCTTGGTGGGTGTGGTGAAGTCTGGGGCAAGGTGTCAGGAGGTCAAGGCTTTGTTGAGGGGGAGGGGGCTGTGAGCTGAGGGCGCAATGAAGGGTGGCTAACAGGGTTTCCTAGTCCTGTAGGTAGTACTAGCAAGGTTCCCTGTGAGTATTAGCAGGAGGCAGCACACACTGGACAGATGGCCCCCAGCGTGCTGAGAGACCTGAGCACAGTGAGTTTCTACTTGGAGGCCCTTGTCCTACTCAAACCAGTTACGCTGTGCTTTGGAGAGATGTTGTCAAGCTAAGAGGTTGTCACTTAGACAAATATGATGGCATGTGCTTGAGACAGGAGGATAGTAAGTTTGAGGATAGCCTTCGCTCCATGGGGAGGTCCAGGTCAAGCTGGGGTACAAAGCAAGACCCTTTTGGAGGAGAGGAAAAAGAATTCGCCTAGAGGCTGGGAATGTAGCTGAGCTGGCAGAGTGCTAGCCTCTGGAGCACATCCTGATTTGACTGTCAGCACCACATAAACCTGGCGGGTGATTATGTGCATGCAGGCTCAGCACTTGTGAGGAGAATGGCGTTGGAGGTCATTGTTGGCTACATACGGAGAGTCTGAGGCCACCACGGGGTACATGAGACCCTACTTTAAACAAAAAACTTTCCTAGCACTGGGGAGGCATAGGCCGGCCTGGTCTACAGAGTGAGTTCTAGGACAGCCAGGGATACATAGAGAAACCCTACCTCAAAAAGACGATAAACAAACAAAATTGCTTTGGCAGTGGTGGTGCTCCCTTTAATCCCAGCACTCAGGAGACAGAGGCAGGCAGATCTCTGTGAATTTGAGGTCAGCCTGGTCTACAGAGGAGTTCCAGGACTACAGAGAGAAGCCCTGTCTTGAAAAACAAAACAAAACAAAAATATATAAATAAAATTTCGACCAACCCCTCTAACTCCTATAATTGTAGTAATCACTTCCTGGGGGATGATGGGTAAAAGATGGTCACCTAGCTTCTCTGTCCCCTCATTCCCCTCTCCCCCTCAACCCCAGTGCCTATGACTCCCCCAGACAAATCGCCATCAAGTCCCCCGCCCCCGGTGCCCCTGGACAGTCACCCCTGCAGCCCTTTCCCAGGGCAGAACAGCAGCAGAGCCTCCTGAGAACCTCCAGCTCCTCCCAGTCCCACCCTGGCCATGGGTACCTTGGTGAGCACAGGTAAGGAGACAGTACCGGGGGACCCAGGCCTCGCCAGGCAGTCTGGGCCCAATTCCCTAGTTCTCTATAGAGACCTGGCTGGGAGAAAAGGAGAACCAGAGAAACACTCTCGTTATCCCTCTAGAGCCCGGTCAGCAAGTGACAGGCTCAGGGGGACCTAATGGAGGATTCTCTTTTCTTCCTTCTCTGCCTATCCCATCCAGCTCTGTCTTCCAGCAGCCCCTGGATATGTGCCACTCCTTCACATCTCCTCAGGGAGGGGGCCGGGAACCTCTCCCAGCCCCCTACCAACACCAGCTGTCGGAGCCCTGCCCACCCTACCCCCAGCAGAGCTTCAAGCAGGAGTACCACGACCCCTTGTATGAACAGGCTGGCCAGCCGGCTGCGACCCAGGGTGGGGTCAGTGGGCACAGGTACCCAGGGGCGGGGGTGGTGATCAAACAGGAGCGCACAGACTTCGCCTATGACTCAGGTAAGAGACTCTTGTGGGGATTCCAGGAGTTTTTCTGGGATTGACAGGGTGGAGTGGCAAGTACTCCTATGAGCAGTGAGGTTAAGCAAAGACCCCTAGAAGGTTTGTGCCTTTCTGTGGTCCATACATCAGTTCATAATACAACTCACTTTTTTTTTTTTAGATAAAATAATAAGGTATATAGACCTTTGCCCTTATACAATAAAAAGGGTTGGCATTTACTTCTGTTTGAGGTTTAGGGGTTTTAATTAACCCACTAAGACAAGAGTACTGTGCCTGGAACTAGAGTATGCAGTTGAAGGATACAAAAATGGCTTAAAACTATGAAGGGAGCTGAACATGTGTACCCATGTAATCCAAGCCCTTGGGAAGTGATGGCAGAGTGATCAGCAACGCAAAGGCTAGCCTGGACTAGTGTCTATTAAAAAAAACAAAAAACTGAGCTGTGGTTGTGCCTTTCCATTAATGCCAGCATTCAGGAGGTGGGGGCAGATGGATGGCCATGAGTTTAAGACTAACCTGAGCTACATAATGAGTTTCAGGCCAGCCTGGGCTGCAGAGACCGTGTCTCAAAATAAATGGAGAAAGGGAGAGTCTAGAACTGTAGAATTTTTCTTTTCCTGATGAGCACAGTATTTCTTGGTCGGGGGCTGAACCACGAAACCCCAGCTGCTCCAGGGAGAACAGGATAGGTGCTTGCTTCCTTTCCTCAAACCTGGCTGTATCGCCCCTGGTGAAGTGGCGGCTGGAAGAGATGCTCTGAGTTACTGACCTTCAAAGGCTAGAGACCGGAGGGGGATCGTGTTACTTGCCCTTGAACTCCTTCCCCGCCTCCCTCCGCTTTCCTGAATGGAGTCAGGAATTCCATTCACAAAATGGAGGCATGAATGAACCCTCCCTCCTGCCTCCCCCCACCCCCGAGGTGTCGGGTGTCAGCGGCTCATTCATAGGTGGGAGTGGAGGGGGCGGGAAGGGGTTGGACTTGAAGCGTGGTTCACACAGTCACCTTCCCTAGGTGGAGCTGGGAGCTTTCAGTTCTATGGCAGGGAACGCCGTAGAGTCCGCTTAGACCCGAAAAAACAAACAAACAAACAAAAAAACAGCCCAGTGCCCGCTGCCTTTTCTCTAGATGGCCCCCACTCCACCCCCTGCGCTCCTCTCTCACTTGTTCACACATGCACACACACACACACACACACACACACACACAGAGACACAGAGACACAGAGGTACTGGCCTTGGAACCTGACCGGCTGACCGGACATGTGCCCATTCCGAGGAAGTCTTACCGAACCCTTCCCAACCCCCGGAGGTTCATCTCTCACCCCCTCCTTCCCCTGAACTCACAGGAAACAGCTGCTCCCTGGAATCTTGGGCCTTGTGGAACAGGCTGCCTAGCCCCAGCTGCTGCCCCCCACCTCCCCCCCACCCCCGTGCTCTTCCCACCTCGTGCCCTTCGTCCCAGCCCTCAAACCGAGAGCTTCAAGCTTCCAGCTCCCTCTGGGGGAACTTCCCCTGGCATTTGGTGGCGGGAAAAGGGCAGTCTGGGCTGCAGGCTAGCAGGCATGAGTTTCTTGAATGTGTGCAGGGCTTCTTCCTCCCCTGCTCCTCAGCCTCACCAGCCCCTTACCCGCGTCACCCTTTCTTTCCTCCCGCAGATGTCCCAGGGTGTGCATCAATGTACCTCCACCCAGAGGGCTTCTCGGGGCCCTCTCCAGGTGATGGGGTGATAGGTAAGGCGCCTCTTCCTCTCCTGGCTAAGGCCTCCTAATTTTGGGGTGTGGGGGGGTCCTTGCTGTCAGGGAGAGTCACTCCACCTAGGAGTTCCTTTGGATTCTAGGGGGTCTTCAATCAGTGAACCCTAAGTCCTGAGCAATCCCCAACTTTCTCCACAAGGTTATGGCTATGAGAAATCTCTTCGACCATTCCCAGATGATGTCTGCATTGTCCCTGAAAAATTTGAAGGTCAGACAAGTGACTGCATGGGAGGGTTAGGGCCTCTCCACCCCTATCACACTGGGTCCTGTAAGAATCACATTTCTTTGTTGGTAGAGGTCGGAACTCTCAGGAAAGAGTTTTGGGGACACCCCACGGGGAAGGGAAGGAGGTTGGTTAGGGGATATGTACCTCACACCTATTTCCACTTTCCCAGGAGACATCAAACAGGAAGGGGTTGGAGCTTTCCGGGAGGGGCCACCCTACCAGCGCCGGGGTGCCTTGCAACTGTGGCAGTTTCTGGTGGCCCTGCTGGATGACCCAACGAATGCGCATTTCATTGCTTGGACAGGCCGGGGGATGGAGTTTAAACTAATTGAACCTGAAGAGGTGGGTCTTGGTTGTTCCCACCCCTCCTCCGCAGCACCTTAGGAGCCTTGAGAGGAGAAACAGGGCACTTGCCTTCACCGGCATCCTCCATCTGCCTGACCTAGTTGCCAAGCCTGAGTCAGTTGTATGGTAACAAGTCTAGATTACACCAAGAATCTCAAATGCTCTTTCCACTCCTTCCCTCCCAATTTTCCTTGGAAATGGCATCTCCACCCAAATGCTTTGTCTCTTGTCCCTAGGTCGCCAGGCTCTGGGGCATCCAGAAGAACAGGCCAGCCATGAACTATGACAAGCTGAGCCGTTCACTTCGATACTATTATGAGAAAGGCATTATGCAGAAGGTCGGACTGAGGTCTTAGCATGGCCATGAGGAGAGATCAAGGGAGGGTTAAGAGGAGGGAGGGAGGGAGGAAGAGAGAGAGGGAGGGAGAGACAGGGAGTTTCTTAGGTTTGTGGGAACAGAAATTATAAAACCCAAGGTTCCTCTGTGAAGTTGTTAAACAGTGACTGGGCTGTTCCAAAGCGTGCTGGTTTAAAGAAGAACCAGTGTGGAAAAGCAAGGGAAGGGGTTCCTGGTGTGTTTTTGTGACCTATGAGAAGGACGGGATCCTCTACATTCCCTACTGAGGCAGGGTATGCATGTTGGCCTGACAGCCCTCTCTCCACAGGTGGCTGGTGAGCGCTACGTGTACAAGTTTGTGTGTGAGCCCGAGGCCCTGTTCTCTCTGGCCTTCCCGGATAATCAGCGTCCAGCTCTGAAGGCTGAGTTTGACCGGCCAGTCAGCGAGGAGGACACAGTCCCTTTGTCCCACTTGGATGAGAGCCCTGCCTACCTCCCAGAACTGGCTGGCCCTGCTCAGCCCTTTAGCCACAAAGGTGGATATTCTTATTAGGTACCAGTGGCTTTCCCTTGCCATGGGTGGGGCTGCCCGATGTACATATCAACAGATTCGGCGTTGGGGAAGCCCTCATGTTGATGCCCATACAAGTCTCTGGGGTCACATCGTCATTATTCCATCTTACTCCTGGCCAGACTCGGCCAAAAAGCAGTCTTCGGGAAGGACAGTGAGGCAGGACAAGTCTAAAGGCAGCAATGAATTTGCTGTCATTCACCTCTGCCCTCAGGGGTTCAGCTTGGCCACCCCACCACAGAGAACCAGTGCTTGTTCTGTTCTGGGGACAGACAAAGGGGCTTCCTAACTTTATTATGGCAGCAGGGCCAAGGGGGTTCCCAGAACACCCCACTTCTCCCGCCATGGGAGACAGAAGCCTGGGCTCTGCCCTGAGCTGGGATCCTGTGTTCTTGGTGCTGTGCTCTGGGAGGCAGGAGCAGGTGGGAGGCAGCTGGGGTGGGTGTTGGGTGGAAGCAGGGACGGAAGGGGACCTCCTCCAAGGGAGCCTCTGGCGCCCCGCCCTAGGTGTGCCTATGCCTAGCTCCACCTTCACCTCATCTGCCAGACCTTAATAAATGCCGCTGCGTCTCCCGTTAACTCTGTTCGCTCTTTGCAAGGACCTAGGGTGGGTGGGAAGAGCTATTGCCGGGAAGCAGATGACCAGTGTTTGAAGTCTGTCCCAAGGCCTTATATGATGACATGTGATGACACCCTGTTCCTGGATTCTAGTTTAGGCCCTCCCCTGCAGATCTGGAGTAAAGCAGTTCCCCTCCGGCTGTTGATTTTCCTCCAGAAAGTCAACTTCACGAAATCTCTTCCCCAGCCCAGAATCCTGTAAGGATCCAGAAATGATGGAGAGGGTACTTTTTAACCCACATGGGTACCCCTGACTATCCCTTGGCTGGCCTGTCCCTAGGAATATAGGAATATCTTCAGGGAGACACTGGTCTGTGACTTTGTGATCACAGTTGCTCCCATGACCAGGAGACCATGTTTATCCAAGCTTCGAGTCTTTCCCTCTACGAGCTCCAGGTTGCTGCTTTTACTGGGGGCAGGGACAAGTGTTTAGAGAGTGGGAAAGGAGAAAGTTGCTGCAGGGGAGGAGGTGACAGGGGCTTCTGGGGAGGCTCTTGAGGGGGTAGTAGTGGCAAACATCCTCCTAAGACCAGTCTTGGGATGGAGAAACAATGTATGACTGAAGAGCTGTGGCAGGCAGATCAGGGAGGGACAGAATCTATCGAGAGCCAGCTTTCCAGAACTCGGCTCAGTTAAAAACAAGCCCGTTCAATGGAAAGCCAACTGCTATCCACAAATACAAGGCACCACTTTTTCCTAGAAACACCAAAAATCAAATGTACTGACTCAATTCAGAGCAAGAGACAGAAAAGCAGTTGGGGGTAGGGGGGGAAGTTAGACTGAGCAGGATGACTCACTGGGTAAGGGTGCTCCCTCCAAGCCTAACTACCTGAGTTCTATCCCCAGCATCCACATGGTGGAGCAAGAGAACAAATTCCCTATGGGGTGTTCTCCAACCTCCACACATATGCATATAGTGGCCAAGATTCCAGTTCTGTGCACAAGACCCACATCCTCTCTTGGGCTCTCAATCTTAGGAAATACTGGCTGGAGAACCGAATGAGACAAGAGCCTGGAGAGATGGCTCAGCTATCAAAAGCCCTGGGGACTCTTCCAGCGGAGCTGGGTTTTATTCTCAGCACCCACGACAGCTCACAACCATTTGAAACTCCAATTCCAGAGGAGTCCCTTCTCTGGCTTCTGCAGGGACCGGAGATGACATACAGGTGGTACACAGACATGCCTGATACAGGCAAAACACACATACACATAAAATACTTTAAGCAAATTTTTCCTAAAGAGACAAAACTGGCCTAGTGATACACACATGTAAACCCAGAACTTGGGAGGCTGAGGCAGGAGGACCATCATGAATGCAAAGGTAGCTTGGACTATAAAGTAAGATCCAGTTTCAAACACACACGTGGAGAAGGATACAGACAGAAATCAGGATCAAGGGCCCCACTGTCACTGTGGACAGGCCAGCTCAACCCCCAAAATCTCAGAGACTTCTCAAGGTAGTCTTGGCCTGTAGTTGAAGTAGCTATTCTGATGGGGTACTGTCACAGCAGAGAAGTGACCCCAGCTCTCAAGTAGACAAGGAAGGAATAAGCAGAGATACATCCATAATCAGCCCTGTGGTCCTAACCTATTAAAACACCCTGGCTGGGGCTGGGGCTGGGGCTGAGTATGGAGGACATATATTCCTATGAGGGGAAAATGGAAAGCAGAGCGGGAAGAGAGCAAATATAGGAAAAGGGCAACAATACGGATGTTAGCTTGGCCTCACGCAAGGATGACGGGCGCACTTGTCAACTGCCAAGTGTTCTATTAAAAAGACCAGGAACTGGATGCTGGGTTCCTACTTCTGTTTCATACAGGTCCTCACTGGGTGACATCTAAGGACACATACTCTGCCCCTCAATGCCTGATCTATGTTCCTGTCCCTTGGATTTTCAGACTTGTCATCAGGGTGGCTTCTTTGCCACCAGTTACTACACACTGTCACATACCCAAGAATGTTGTAGTCTTTTGGCATCTGGCCTACCACTCACTAGTTAATTTACTTACATTTAGAAGTTGCTAACATGGGACGGGCTGCAGGAAGAATGCCATGGTCTAGGATGGGCCCAATATCCCCAGGGCTCCTCAGCAAGCTCCAGTCTGACTCAGCAGGACATGACAGTCTCCCTTTAGCACAGCACCACCTTAGTTACTCTAAGGGGGCACTAGGAAAAACCACTAAGAGGAATGAGGATATGGGTCACTACCCAGAGCATAGGTCTCATCAGCACACACCAGCTGAGAGGTGTTCTGCTTGCTTTCTGCTGGCAATGATGGCAAGGGAGGCTTTGCTCAGTCCATTGACTTCAGGAGGAAAAAACAGAAACAAACCACAAACATTGTCATGGTGTCACTACTTGCTATGTTTCAAAGGAAACAGAACACACTTCTCAATGGGAGTGTGACAGGAAGGGAACAGAGGATGGAGGAAAACTGTGTTCAGACGCTGCATCGCTGACCACCAGGCACCAGACTTTAGTACTCTGGCACAGATTTGGTTAATCTGGAGCCATGTGCTGCAAGGCTGAGCCAGCTCCAGTGGTGCTGAAAGAGACTGGAGGTCTGGCCCAGGGAGGCCTGGGCTTTGTTGTTAGGAGACTCTCTGCCATGTGCACCACTCTGAACTCAGGCCGAGAGCCTGACATTTCAGCTGCCCCTCCCAAAAGAAAAAGTCACAATAAACTATTATTTCCTTAAGAAAATAAATATTTCCAGGAGGTAAAAAATCCAAGTACAGAGACTGGGGAGGGAGTAGGGAGTGAGGCCAACATGGTTCATGAGTGTCACAGTTCATTCCTTCAGCAAGCATGAGCTGGGGTATCAGGGCCCTTGCTGTGTGTCATACATCACAGACACTCCCCCTTCCCATCCCAGGATGCATAACTTGTCCAATCTGTGTGTGTTGTGTGTGTATGATTTTTCAAGACAGCATTTCTCTAATGTGTAGGCCTGGCTGTCCTGGCACTCGCTCTGTAGAGCAGGCTGGCCTCCAACTCAGAGATCCACCTGCCTCTGCCTCCTGAGTGCTGGGATTAAAGGCTCCGGCCAAAGCCCTGCTTAAATCTGTTTCTATCTTACACTATGAAGACAGTTAGGTTTGGAAAATGTTGGTATGAGATAGGTCATCACAGGATCAGCTTGTCATCAGGCAGAGGAAGCCACATGCTGCGGGAGAGGAGAGTGAGTGGGTCTGACTTTCAGCGCCGCCGGAAGGCTCTGGAGATTCTCCAGGCATTCGGCTCCTCATAGCGATTATACAGAGGCTCCAGGCGCTGCTGCTTCTTCTGCTTGCTGAGCTTGGTTGGGTCGGAGACCTTGAAGAAAGCTGGAGCAAACTCCACAAGCCACCGGGGGTCGATGGTAGTGACCTCACGCATGTATTCCTTGGTGGTCAGCACCAGTTCATGGTATACCACCCTGTGGGAGAAAGACAGGACTCAAGCCTTGGATTAGACTCCACCCCACTGTAGTCCCTGGAGACTACAGCTGAGGTGACATTTTGGTCTTATCATTTCTCCTACCTAACCCTTCAGGAGACTGGTCTGTTTATGAAAGACACACCCCATTATTGCCAGCCTACACCCCTCCAACAAAAGACTGCTCATAGGGAAACAGCTCTAGTCCAGTCTCAGGCATGAACTAATCAAATGACAATGAAACAGCTCTGTCCCTTCTCTAGGTTTCAGTTTCTTGATCTATAAAATAAATCTGGTTTCAGTTTCCATAGAATTCTAAGGTTACGGAGAGGGACTACACAGATTACCATCACGGGATAGGAAGGAAGGCATGGTGTGTAGCACCAGGTGTGGCGGCACACACCTGTAAGTATGTGCATATTTGTGTGAGTGTGAGCCTGCACATGGACATTAGAGAACTACCCTGTGGAGTCAGTTTCCCTCCACCTAAAGTCATGTGGCTTCTGGGGATCAAACTCAGGCCATCTGGCTTGCACAGCAAGCATTATACCTACTGAGCCATCTCAGCAGCCCTGGTTTTGCTTGTTTGAGACTGGGCTACCACGTGTAGCCTAGACTAGTCTCAAACTCAAGGCAATCCTCCTGCTTCAGCCTCCTGAGAGCTGAGATTACAAGCATGAGCCACCATGCCTGGCTTTAAAAAATTTGAAGGACCATGCTGGGTGTACTGGCACATGCTTTTAATCCCAAAACTTGGGAGGCAGAAGCAGGTAGATCTCTGGGAGTTCGAGACCAGCCTGGTCTACATAGTGACTTCTAGACCAACCAGAGCTACATAGTGAGACCCTGTCTTGAAAAATAAACAAAAAACCCCAAAACCTGATTGATGGGGGATGTTCTTCTGTATATATGTTTCTCTTATTGGTTGATGAATAAAAACACTGATTGGCCAATAGAGGCAGGAAGATAGGCAGGACTAGAAGACAAAGAGAATTCTGGGAAAGATAGGCAGACAGGCCCCTCAAGGAGACACCATGTAGAGACTGGGAAGATAGAATGTGCCAGACATTCCCTGGCAAGATAAAGCCATGTAGAAATACATAGATTAGTAGTTATGGGTTAATAAATAAGAGACAGCTAGACAGTAAGAAGCCCTAGCCATCGGCCAATAGTTTTATATTATAGTTAATATAGCATCGTGTGTTTATTTGGGGCTGAAGTGGCTGTGGGACAAGAAAAGCACCAGCAACAGATGATTTCTAAGATCCTTCCCTGCTTTCTTTCCTATAATTTTACTTCTCTTAAAGGGAATGTTTATGGGCTGGAAAGATAACTCAATAGATAAAATGTTTGCCTTGCAAGACTAAGGACCTAAATTCAATCCCCAGCACCTACGTAATGCTGGGCATGGTAACATACACTTGTAATCTCAGTGCTGAGGCGGCGGAGACAAAAGGATCCCTAGGGCTCACCAGCCAATCTAGTCTCATTGGTATGCTATAGGCACACCAATCTTAAAAGAAGGAAGACTATTTCCAAGGATGACTCCTGAGGCTGTGGAGTAATCCTGTTGTTCACTGTAAATATATATTACTCGTATTTGGTTAATAAAGAGCTGACTGGCCTATAGCAGGGCAGAAAGAGATTGGGTGGGAGAGCAAGATTAGGAGATCATTGGAGGAAGAAAGGTGGATTCTTGGGAGTTGCCAGGAGACGAAGCAGGAACAGGACATGCTGGAGGACAGGCAAAGCAACAAGCCACATACATGGCAATATGTAGATTAATGGAAACGGGTTAATTAAAGTGGTAAGAGCTAGTTAGTAACAAGCCTAAGCTTTGGCAGTGCATTTATGGTTAAGTCTCCATGTTAGTTATTTGGGAACTTGTAGGTGGGAAAGAAGAGTCTGCCTACATCCTGAGGCTGCCCTCCAGCCTCCACACATGCACAAAGGTGCACCTGCACACGTAAACTCACATGTTAAAGAAAAAATGGGGGGGGGGGGCTGGAGAGGTTAAGAGCACTGGCTGCTCTTTCAGAGGTCCTGAGTTCAATTCTCAGCAACCACATGGTGGCTCACAGTCATCTATAATGCAACGTGGTGCCCTCTTCTGGCCTGGGTATAACACTGTATATGTGATAAATAAACAAGCAAACAAACAAACAAACAAACAAATAAGAAAAAATGGGGAGCTTGGTGGTGTGCCTACTTTGGGTTTCTGCGACTAGAAATTCTAGAATGAGGAGTGAGGGTGCAGAGTCTTAGGAGTCCTCTCTGCCAGGACATGCCACCTACCATTCTGGCTGTCTGTTGAAGAGCGCACTGGAAGGATGGATGTAGACCACCTGCTGGTCAATTAGTGTTCGGTAGCCCTCCTGCGGGTCCTTCTTGGCAGCATTCCGGAAGAAGCCACTGCAGATGGCCTTCTGCACTCGGACTGTGGACTTACCACAGGAGACTACATCCAGCTTGTGCCTATCAGACAGCAAGAGCACAGAAGGCGTGAGCCTGCTCAGTGAGCAGTGCACTACAGAGGCAGCACTGGACACAGTGGGCAATGTGAAGGGAGTAAAAGCCAGACGCTTGGCTCAGGCAAGAATTCAAACCCAGACTAAGGATCCAGAAGCTTGTAAACAAGGCATTCTTTTTTTTCCTCCCTTCAAGACAGGGTTTCTCTCTGTAGCCATGCCTGTCCTGGAACTTACTTTGAAGACCAGGCTGACCTCAAACTCAGAGATCCACCTGTCTCTGCCTCCCAAGTGCTTAAAGGTGTGCGCCACCACCGCCTGGCCAGCAAAGCATTCTTAACTACTTAAATTATCTTCCTCTTAGGAAGTTTCTGAAGCTATCCTTAGCCACACGCCTGCCTACAGGGAGACAGCCAGAAGTAAGATGACCACTGTAGGAAAAATGTTCTGTGAGAAACAAGCACACAGGTACCTGCAACTATGCAGATACAACTGGAGATGAGCAGTCATACAACCCAGGGAGACATGACGACCCAAACACTAACGCCACCCATTCCTGACTGACCTGTCCATTATGCCTAACATCTGCTTGCGAATGTCCTGGGCCCGGCGTAGGGAACGAGCCTGGATAAAATTCTCATAGCACCATGGGTTGGAGAATTTATTGTTCTTCCAGGAGTTGTACACAGCCAGCAAGGTAAGATGGTCCCCTTCTGTCTGGTGGAATTTGGCCTTCTTCTGATCTGCAAGGGCCTGTTTATCCTGCCAAGCAGTAGGACAGAAAGTCATTCCTTACCCAACAACTACTAAGTGAACAGCTAGCATAGAAATGTATGGGTACCCTTGTCACAGCATCTCCAACAAACAACACAGCACAGGCTGATGTCACAACACCCATTCGGACATGGGGCTGAGCACCTTACCTTGGGTCGGTAGAAGACATTCTGCACAGACAACATGGACACGATAGTCAGCATCTCTTCACTACAGCCCAGATGTACAGACATGATGAGCATTTTGCAGAGCATTGGCTCCAGAGGAAACTCTGCCATCTACAGGAAGAAAAAGAAACTACAACTGCTTCCCTGAGGCCAGACAGACGCATCCATGATGATGTGGGGTGCCTGTCTCCACCACAAATTTACTTTGCTAATAAGCTCTCAGAGCCTAAGAATATTACTGTTGGTGTAAATAGGAATGTTGCAGGTACCCTTTATTTATTTTTGAGATTATAGGGAGCTACTTCCAGGCTAGCCAGGGCTACACACAGAACCTATTTTAGAATAACAATAAAAATAATAATCATAAAAATAATCAAGATTAGATTTAATAATATATCCTGAGTAAAACAAACTGCAAACATCTAAGAAACATTTTAAAGTGATAATATAAAATTTAAGTTAAAAAGCAAAACCTGCCAGGCAGTGGATCTATGAGTTTGAGGCCAGCCTGGTCTTCAGAGTGAGTTCTAAAATGGCCAGGGATACACAGTGAGATCCTGTCATGTCCCCTGCCCAACCCTCCAAAAAACCTAAAATGTTGTGGGATAATCTTTTTGTACACTGTGAAGATATGTTACTCTAATTGGTTTTTTGTTTGGGGTTTTTCTGTTGTTTTGGGATTTTTTTTTTTTTTTTTTTTTTTTTCAAGACAGGTTTACTCAGTAGCTATGGAGGCTGTCCTGGAACTCACTCTGTAGACCAGGCTGGCCTTGAACTCACAGAAATCTGCCTGCCTCTGCCTCCTGACTGCTGGGATTAAAGGTGTGTGCCACCACCACCTGGCTTTATTTTTTTTCCCCTTTGGATTGTTTTTTTTTTTTTTTTTTTTTTAAGGCCAAGCTTTTATAATTAATAATAAGTCTCTGAGTCTTTTGTGTGTGTGTGTGTGTGAGCTGTTGGCCCAAAAGAAAAAGTCCGTCCACATTAGAATAAAATAAAATAAAAAGCCTGTGACCCGAGTTCAATCCTTAGACCCCATGCAGAGGAGGAAAGACAGAACCAACTCCATAACCCATGACCACCTCCAGCATCCACCCACAACACTAATAATAATAAACCTGGAGTAGAAATAAATTCCACTCATTTCCTGAAATAAAATAAAAGGCATTTAGGGCCAGCTGTGGTGATGTCTGCCTAAAATCCCAGCACTTGGGAGGCAGAGGTCGGAAGACCAGAGTTCAAGGTCAGCCTAGGCTCCCATCTACCATTCCCCCTCCACCACTTTCGAAAGAGCATTTAATCCTACTCAATGCTTCTCCAAGGCCTCAACACTTGCTTTTGCAAAACCGAAGGTGGAAGACTGGTCAGGGCACCCTCCCCAAAGCACAAGTTCTCCTTGCCCCTTACCCTGCGGCCCAAGCGAGTGAGCAGGCCCTCATCATCCAGGGCCCCCAGTGTATACAGCTGCTCCATGGCTGTGATCAGAGTTTCCATCGGTGGGGCATCCATGAAGTCAAAGGACAGCAGGTCATTAATGCCCATGGCCTAGAAAATAAAGTAACAGGAAGATGAGCCTCATCAGTTAAAACAGGGGTGGTACCCGGTTATATGCTCCACTCTTTCTTCAATGCGATTAGGAAGCCCAGGCAGAGTGGCAGTAACCTCCAGACTCTTACCACACAAAGCTCAGACTATTAACAATCATGTACTTTCTCAGAAACTTCCCTCCTGCCTCCATTTTCCCAGTGCTGGAATGACAGGTGTGCACAACTATGACTGAAGTATGCAGTACTGGGGAGGGACCTGAAGGCTTCACGAAAGGTGCGCAAACACTCTACCAGCTGAGCTAAATCCCTAGCTCCCTAAGAAAACTTTTAAAAAAAGTTCCTTCTGTGCTGGAGAGATGACTCAGAGGTAAGGGCACTTTGCTGTTCTTCTGGATTTCAGTTCCCAGAGCCAACATCAGGCAGCTCACAACCATCTATAACTAACTCCAGGCAATCCAGTGACCTAGCCTTCCAAAGCACCTGCACTAATGTGCAAACACCCATGTACAAATACACATGCTATACATAATTATAAATCTTTAAACAAAACAAAAACATTCTTTCCAAATAAACACACACACACACACACACACACACAAATACAACAAAAGGACACATTTTAACTCAGTTTTAAAAACTGGATGAAGCTGCAGGCGATGGTAAAAACCTTTCATCCCAGCGCTCAAGAGAGAGGCAGAAGTAGGTGGATCTTCGTTAGTTCAAGGCCAGCCTTACATAGTGTTCCAGGCCATCCAAGACTATATAGTAAGACCTTATCTCACACACACCCCCCACCCCAAGGGTTGGCAAACTTGGTTCAAGGTCTTTCTTTCTTTTTTAAAGACATTTCTCTCTTTTTTTTTTTTTAAGGTTTTATTTATTTATTATGTATACAACATTCTGTTTCCATGTATATCTGCACACCAGAAGAGGGCACCAGATCTCATAACGGATGGTTGTGAGCCACCATGTGGTTTCTGGGAATTGAACTCAGGTCCTCTGGAAGAGCAGCCAGTGCTCTTAACCTCTGAGCCATCTCTCCAGCCCTCAAGGTCATTCTTGACTACACATCAAGTTCTAGGTCAACCTGGAATACATGAGACCCTGTCTCAAAACAAAAACAAAACAAAAAGAAAGGTCCAGTTTTACGATCTATCAGATAAAACTGCTGCCTGTGCAAACCTGACAATCTGAGTTGATCCCTAGACACCCTCCTCATGGTAGGAGAGAACCTACTCCCAAAGTCCCCTGACTCCCATATGCGTTCAACACACAGTCATTTCCACTCACACTCACTGAAAAAAAGGAAAAGGTACACAGGAGACATGGGGTGGTGAGCAAAGTTAAAGATTTAAATAGATGTTTCACCAAATGCAAGTAAAGACAGTAAGACACTGGAGGTGTGTAGCAGGATAGAAAAAAAAACAAAACAAAAAACAGGACATCATATATGTATTTTTGGGGGGAAGGGTGGTTTGAGACAGGGTTTCTCTGTGGCTTTGGAGGCTGTCCTAGAACTAGCTCTTGTAGACCAGGCTGGTCTCAAACTCATAGAGATCCATCTGCCTCTGTCTCCCAAGTGCTGGGACTAAAGGTGTGCGCCACCACCGCCTGGCATCTTGTATATGTCTTACAGAAATGCGAAAATTCACTATGAAAAATAGTTTGGTGATGGTTTAAAAAGTAAAACACAGCCTGGCATGGTGTTTTTTTGTTTTGTTTTTAATTACAGCCCTCAGGAGGCAGAGGAAGGCTACTTTCTCTAAGTTTTGGGCCAACCAGGGCTAACAAGTTATCAAAAATAAAAAAGCTTAAAAAGTTAAAACACAGAATCACCATATAACCCAACCTGTATAACCCTAGGTTCATAACCATCAAGAGGAGGCTGGTGAAATGGTCAAGTGGTTAAGAGCACACATTACTCTTCCACAGAGCCTAAGTTCAGTTCGCAGCATCCATGTCAGGAGGCTCACACCACCTCTAACTCTAGCTCCAGGGAATCCACCAGTCTGGCCTCTGTGAACACCTAAACCTATGTGCACATACCCACCCACACACTTAGACACATAAAAATAAATCTTAGAACACATATTGAGGAGCTGGAGAGATGGCTCAGAGGTTAAGAGCACTGGCTGCTCTTCCAGAGGTCCTGAGTTCAATTCCCAGCACCCACATGGTGGCTCACAACCATCTGTAATGAGATCTGGTTCCCTCTTCTGGCATGCAGACACACACACACAAGCAGAACACTCTATACATAATAAATAAATCTTTAAAAAACAAAACACATGTTGAGGGGTCAGAGAGATGACAGCAGATAACAGCAATGGCTTCTTCTAGAAGACCCATGTTCAATTCCCAACACTTATAGGGCAGCTTACAATTCTACAGCTTCAGTCTCAGGAAATCCAAGGTCCTCTTCTGGCCTCCTAGGGCATAGCATATATAGGGTAGATAGACAGAAATACATGCAAACAAAGCACTCCCACACATGTAAATAATTTAACGCATATACTGAAAGCTATTTGCATCCTAATGTTCACAGCAGCAGAAGAACCAGAAGGTAGGAACACCCAAATAACCACCCTTACATGAATGAAGGGAAAATGCACTGAACACTTAGAATGGAACATTATCCTAAGGCAGGCATGAAATCCTAGCACATAATACAACCTGTCCACACTTCAAAAGCACTATGCTAAGGAAGTCAGGAAGGCACTGAAGGACAAATACTGTATGAATTCACTTATGTATGATACACAGACTGGTCAAATATACTGTACAAAGACTGGACCTAATGCTGTGGAGTTAACACTTAAAAGCTTACAACGGCAAACATCTATAATCTTGGCTCTGTGGAAGTTGTAGGAGGAGGATTAATTACAAGTTTGGGGCCAGCCTTGAGCTACACAGCAAGACTGCCTCAAAATAAAAAGAAAAAAAGAAAAAGAAGTTACAATGGCTAGTGGTATGATTCAGTGGAGGAGTGAAAGCCTACTGTGCTGTGGCTGTAGGTTTAAAATCCAGCACCAGCCAGGTGTGGTAGTATACACCTTTAATGTCAATGCTAGAGGCCAAAAGAGGCAGATCTTTGTGAGAGTCCAAGGCTAGCCTGGTCTACAAGTGAGTTCCAGGACACGCAGGACTACACAGTGAAGCCCATTCTCGAAAAACAACAAACAAGAAGAAGAGGATGAAGAGGAAGAAGAAGGAAGAGTAGAAATAAGAGGAAGAGGAGGAAGAAGAGAAAGGCAGAAAGACAAAAAAGCTTAAAGCAAGCTGTACATGTTATGTTATGCATATTTTACAATAATAAAAGAGAGTATAGCATCGCTGTCCTGTCTTCTGTACATCTGTGGAGTGCTTCATACCACAGTAGGTGGCTGGGACATATAGACAGTGCCAACATGGCTCCTGCTCAAGAGTTCCATGTATGGGAACTATGTTCACAAACACAGTATGACACATGTGCATGGCACAAAACAGGAGCTAACACACTCGTCAGCTAATCTGGTAAAGAAGTGACTGAATGATGCTCTATTCAAGTCTGTATGAAGGGTGATCTGCCTTCTACTTCTTCTCATCAAGTGTCTAATCATAAGCACAGCAGGTATTGTGTGAATAATAACCACGAAGAGTTACGTCAGCAATCACTGTGCCACGTGCCTTCACTCTCATCACTGCACCTGTCTCTCTAACAAACACCATTAACTGTTACCCCTTTAGGACAAAATCACACAACAGAGGGATGAGCAGATAAACTTGCCCAAAGTCACACGGACAAAGCAGAAGTCTGGAGCACAGAGATCTCCCTGCTGGCCCTCTGGGGACCATGGTGGGCTTTTCTCTGAAGCTCTGTTTTAGCCTCTCTTACATGGAATGAATAATAAATGACAAGAGCGCACTCTGCACTGGTGAAGTGCCAGGGCTCCAGGGCAGCATTGGTGTCAGGGGACAGGCCATGAGCTGTGACTCATGTGGCTTCTCCTGCCAAAAGAGACTGACGATCCTCGTGGGGGACTGCGAGAGGAAGAGCAGAATTCTGACTAAAAAGCAAGCCCTGCAGGACAGCTGGGACCTGGACAGCCTCCCCTTGCAAAGTTTCAGAAACCAGTACATCTTTTCCCCTTTTATAAACAGAATTCAAGGCTGGAGAGATGGCTCAGCAGCTTTGCTATTCTTCCAGAGGACCCAAGTTCAATTCTCAACACCCATGTCAGGTTGACAGCCATCAGTAATCCCTCCAGAGGGGTTCTGATGCCTCTGGTCTCCCTTCTGAGAGCATTTGCACTCAGTCACATACCCATATGCACACATGTGCACACACATGCACAAAATTAAAAATAATGAAAATAAACATTAAAAAACAAAGATTTAAAAGCCAGAATTCATCCAATGTAGTAGAACATGCCTTTAATCTCAGAACTTGGGGGTAGTGGTAAGTGGAGTTCTTTGGGTTCAAGGCCAAACCTAGTTTATATAGCAAGTTCCAGGCCAATATATAGTAAGACCTGTCTCAAAGACACAGACACAGACACACAGACAGACAGACAGACACACACACACACACACACACACACACACACACACACACACTGCAAAGAAAGAATATATTTGGATCTGAAAGCTAAAATGGTTAGGGTTAAGTATGTCTGTAGTTTGGCACTGATTATATTGTTTAATTTCTTTTTTAAAAATGTCTCATAACTAAAACCTAGTACAAGCAAACATCCTGCTGGTTATTACAGTAAGAAACAAACTGCACTCACAGGGGACTGCAATTTCAGCCCAGACCTGCAAAGGGAGCTGTTACCACAGACACTGCAAATAACTGCATCTCATTCAAAGGGATCGTTCCGTGAGGTGACCTAAGGAAAAGAGAGGGCTGTGGGGTGGAGGTTCTTACCTTGAGAGACAGCACTGTACTGGCCAGGTTGGTTCTCTGGATTTCCGGCACATTGGTGGTCAGCATTTCATCTCGGTAGGCACGTTCAGTGTACAGCCTGTAACACTTCCCTGGGCCGGTTCGCCCAGCTCTGCCAGCTCTCTGCTTTGCCTGAGCCTAGAGGGTGAGCACACAGAGCACCAGCTGTAAAACATGGCTTAGCAGCTCTATCCAGGAAATTCGCTGGGGAGGGGCCTGGCAAATGTTTTCTGTTTGCTTTTTATGAAGCAGTGTTAGGGTTTAACAAAGATATTTTCATCTAGATTTTAAGCATGAGGGCTAGGGAAAGAGAGAAGCTTTGGAAAGAAAGACCCACCACCGCAATGGGGCAAGCTTCCTGGAGTCAGCAGTTTAGGACCATTTCCAACACTACGGAGGATTTTACCAATTCTCAGTGTTTCTAGAAGTTTGTACCAGGGAAGCACATACAAAGGCAGGTGACCAGACAATAAAACACCTGCCCCACAGTTAGGACCCCAACTGGAAGCAAACTAAAATTACATAGACAACACCAATGACTTTTCAGCCATTTTAAAATTGGCTTTGCAGTGTTTGATGACAAAAACGGTTACAACTTATCAGACAAAAAGTGCAAGTAACAACTAATATGATAGTAATTTTATTAATTGTTGGCGTTGTTTCCTCCCTTCCTTCCCCCCCTGCCCCCACCGCCCCCGACGAGTCTCATTACGTAGCCCTGGCTGCCTGAAATGAAGAGTGCTAGGATTAACGGTATTAAAGGTGTATGCCATCAAGCCCTGGCTGTTCGGGAACTCGATATGCAGTCTAGGCTGGCCTGGAACTCACAGAGATCCTCCTACCTTGGCCTTGATGATAGGCATGAACTACCTTGTCTAGCCTATGAGGTGTTTGATGAGCATGTATAAAATAGTAGGATGAAATGGCTGGAGAAAAACACCTTAACAACTTGTCAGTGGTTTAGTCTATGGGTAGTTTATGTATGATTTCTATTTCTTTCCTTCTTTCTGTTTGTTTTTTTGTTATGTTTGAGACAATGTTTCTCTGTGGGTAGCCCTGGCTGTCTTGGAACTCTTTCTGTAGGTTAGGCTGGCCTTGACTCACAGAGATCCACCTGCTTTTGACTCCTGAGTGCTAGGATTAAAGACATGTGTCACCACCTCCTGGCGTATTTCTTTTCTTTTTTCTTTCTTTCTTTTTTTTTTTTTTTCAAGACAGGGTTTCTCTGTGTAGCTTTGGAGCCTATCCTGCCACTCAATCTGGAGACCAGGCTGGCCTTGAACTCCCCAAGTGCTGGGATTAAAGGTGTGCACCACCACCGCCCGGCTGGATTGCTTTTCCATGGATATGGAGGCACACACACGAGTTTATGTGTGCTACGTGCACAGGAGCCCCCAGAGGCCATAAGAAGGAGTTATAGGGAATCATAAACCACTTCACAGGTGCTGCGAACAGAACCCAAGTCCTCTAAGAAAAGTAAACATCTTAACTGCTGAGCCGTCTCTCCAGCACTATATGACTTTTATTTTAAGACTTTAATAAATATCCAATGTAGAATGTCTAGTAGTTAACAGTGAACAAAATCAAACCCTTAGAAAAAAAAATGGCTGGCCGGAGTGGCACATACCTTTAATCCCAGCACTCTGGAGACAGAGGCAGGCAGATCTCTGTGAGTTCAAGGCCAGACTATTCTACACAGTGAGTTCCAGGACAGCCAGGACTACACAGAAACCCTATGGGGGGTGGGGGGAGCATCAAAGGACAGGAGCCATACAAATCCAGGCAGCACACTGTGGAGACTGCCTCTCCAAATCAGGAAAGTTACATGGAGCCAATTATCTGGTCATCAAGAGAGAGAGAGACATTGCCCTAAGAAGCTATACAGAGCATGTGTCCTGTACCCAGGCTTTCTAGATCCAAATCCTGCCTCTAGCAGCTATGTGATAACAGGCAAGTCCTTTACTCCCTCTGTGCCCTAACCTCCTGCCTGTGAAATGACAATACCGTCTACTGCTTGGGACTGGTGTGAGAATGTTCTGAGTTGGTGCAGGTAAAATACTTAGGCCAGTGCCTGGTACTTGATAAGCACTCTGTAAGTGTTAGTCATTATTACTACTGAACTATCAGAATGAAAACAGCTTTGTGGATTTATAAACAATAAAAGTTAATGCATGCCTGCTATAAAAGATGAACACAATATTTTTAAATGTCTAAAGCAAAACATTCCCATCATCCACCAAACAGAGCAATCAGCAGCACAGCAGCACCCACCAAAAAGCCCTAGCTAACATTCTGCCTCCAGGCTTCCAGTGTGGGGCACAGCCATATGCTCAGCCTAGAAAGGCACAACATGTATTTTTTAAACAAAAATCAGATTGTTGCATTCATCATACTTTGTAGCTCGATTCCTTCAATATGCCATAGTGACATGTTTACAACATTAAATATAAACACACACCAGCAGTTAATTCCACACAATATTCTATGGCTGGTTATCCTATATTGGATTAAACTGCTTCCCCTTCTGGCTGATCTAGGAGCCGTCCTTCCAAGAACAGCCATTTTTGTTTTTTCAATAGGTACTCAGTCATGTCTAACTCTCCAACGTGTTCCTAGAAGCAGAACTGAACTTAAAGAGCTGAACTTTCAAATTTTACATAAGCTGTCACTAAACTTCCCTCGAAAAAAGGTGACCAGGTAATTCATTTTTTAAATATACTTTAGGTAAGAGATTATTTCATAATTATCAGAGAGACAGATAATTATCTCATGAACTACTACTATCTCAGCTATCTGCTGCTAAATATTTTCAAAATAACCACTTGCACACATCTTTAATCTCAGCACTGGGGTGAGGGCAGAGGCAGGCAGATCTCTATGAGTTCAAGACCAGCCTGATCTACACAGCAAGTTCCAGGCCAGCCAAGGCTTACTGAGACCTTGTCTCCAAAACAAAACAGAACAGACCAAACAAATCGTGAGTGTGGTGTGTGTGTCTGTTCTTGGGGGCTGGAGATAGCTCAATGGTGAAGAGCACACACTGCTTCTGCAGGGGACCAGTGTTCCCACATTGGCAACTCATGACCTTATGTAACTCCAGCTCCACGGATCTGAAGCCTTCTTCTGGCCTCCATAGTGCATGCACACATACAAATAAAAAAAAAAATACCTAACACACGTAAGACAATCTTTAAAAGACAAAACAAAAATTTAGAGTTTATGGGGCAATTTAATTTTGAAATCTCACTCTAAAGATTATAAATACAGGGCTAGGGATATATATAGCTCAGTAGTAGAGTGCTTGCCTAATGTACACAGGACCTAAATTTAATCCTATAAAACACACACACACACACACACACACACACACACACACACACACACCACACACACACACAGTGGATAGCAAACATCCTATGAAGCCTTCCTTTATCCCACACTAAGTTAACCTTTGAAGACAGTAAGGTTTAAAATACAGAATCAAGCTAAGTATGGTGCCATATGCCTATAATCCCTTAAGGAGACAGAAGCAAGAGGGTCCCACATCTAAGGCCAGCTTAAACTATACAGTAAGATCCTGTCTTTTTTAATTTTTATTTTTTTGATTTTCAAAACAAGGTCTCTCTTGAAACTCACTATGTAGACCAGGCTAGTCTAGAACTTACAGAGATCCTGGCAAGGCCCTGTCTTGAAACAAACAGGAAAGGAAAGAAAGAAGGGAGGGACCCCTCCAGAACCATAACCAATCCCAGAAAGACCCTCACCAGGATTTAGAAAAAAGCTTATGATAGATGCAGCCAACCTGAGAGATAGGTGTCACCACAAGCTGGTCAATCCCTGTTTTAGAATTGTAAACTTTCTGTTTCACAAATCCAGGGTCAACTACATAGTAGATGCCGTCGATGGTCAGTGATGTCTCTGCGATGTTGGTGGCAATCACGACCTACAGATGAGACAGACAGAGCCAGAGTGAGCTGAGCTGAAACAGGTCTCACATGTTGCCGGGATCTGCTGCTATCTCCCTCTAGACACTTGACATTTAACCCTGGCTCAGGTCTCCAGTGTTCAGAGGGGAAGGAGCCTTCATCTGAAGGGTTCCTTTGGAAGTAGGTGGTGCCTCAGAGGTGTAAAGCAGGAAACAGCTAAGGCTGCTCAGAGCCAACCTCATTTGGTATAAATAGCTGTGCATCTCATTGTCTAGAGCGGATGATTACTATAATTTTAATTTCCTAGCTCCCTGGGAAAGTACAGATTTCCTGGCATCACATGTGCCACTGCAAAATGAGATTTTTCTTTCTCTCACAGGGACATCTGGACTACGAATGGGCTGTTCATATATGTAGAACAAGAGGAGGGTTGCATCTTTTCTCCTCACCATAAAATGAGCCACAAGGCGACAGAGGAATTTCACAGTGTGTGTGTGTGTGTGCAGCAGTGTCTGATCTAGAAGATTATGACTCTCAGCTTGGCTTTCCACCCAGAGGTTCAGCTCATAAAATGCAACTGCTTAGAAAAAACATTGCTAGGAGGCGCCAAAATGTCTCACATCATACCAGTATCTTACTGGCCCTGGAAGGCATTTACCTGCCACACAGCCAAAAGCCCTGCTTAGAAACGATCTAACCTTGGGGGCTGCAGAGATGGCTCAGAGGTTAAGAGCACTGGCTGCTCTTCCAGAGAACCTGAGTTCAATTCCCAGCAACCACATGGTGGCTAACACCAATTCCAGAGCTTCTGATACCCTTACACAAACATATGTGCAGGCAAAACACCAATCAACATAAAAAAGAAGTAGCTGAAAAAAAGAAAAAAAAAAAAAAACAATCCAACCAACAGAAACAGGACAGAGGAAGAACTCAACATCTGCCCCTCCCAAACCTGCTCCCATGTTAGAACCGTGTTCCACGCAGCTGTGCAAGTTAGAAGCAGGGAAGTTATTTTTCCCTCACCCTTCACCCCCTCTGTCTCCTGAACGACTGTGCGCCCTCCTATCCACTGCTGGGACTACACTCAGAGAAGCACACATCCCAGGAAACTGGTAAACAAATGTTCACAGTAGAAGCACTCATGGTATATCCCAAAGTGGAAATAACCTAATGCCTATAGTGAACAATATACAAAATAAAATTTATGCAAGGTCTAGCAGGATGGCTCAGTGGGTAGACACTTGCCACCAAGCCTGATGACCTGAATGATGGTGGAAGGATAGAATTGATTCCTGAAAACTGTCCTCTGACCTGAACACGTGTCATGATGTGCACATGCCACCATGTCCAGCTGTAAAATCAATTATTTTATTTAAAAATGATGAATTAAGGCAAGGGGATAGCTCAACTGGTAAAGTACTCAGTCTCAAAAGTCTGAAGACCTGAGTTTAATACCCACAACCCATATAAAAATGGTAGGCATGGTGGCATGTGCTTGTAATTCCATCACTGGGGAGGCTGGACACCCCACAGGACTTCAGGGTATATGAGACAACCTCATTTAAGCCCATGTTACCTTTCTGCTGCCAGGAGGAGCTGGGTCAAAGATTCGGGTCTGCATCTCACTGGGTAGGGCAGAGTACACTGGGAGGATGATTAACTCCGGGACATCAGGTCCCAGAGATTTCATTCTTTCATACAGGATCTCACAAGCAGTATCAATTTCTTCCTGACCAGTCAAGAAAACCAAGATATCACCTATGAAGAGAATGAGGCATTATTTCCTCTGTCTCTGTGGGGGTCGGGGGTGTTTTGTTGTTTCTTTTGTGGTATGAGAGGTAAAATTTAGAGTCTTTCTTTTTTTTTTGTTTTTTAGAGACAAGGTTTCCCTATGGCTTTAGACACTGTCCTGGAACTAGCTCTTGTAGACCAGGCTGGTCTCGAACTCACAGAGATCCACCTGCCTCTGCCTCCCGAGTGCTGGGATTAAAGGCTTACGCCACCAACACCCGGCAAATTTAGAGTCTTGTGCATGTCCTCACTGAGCCACATCACCAGCTCTCTTTTCACTTTTGAAAAGTTTTGAGACAAGTTGTCCAGGCATGCCTTGAACTTGAGATCTATCTGCCTAGCTAACTAGCTGGGATTACAAGCCTGCAACCAGGCTTGGATCTGTTTTACTGTGAAATAGAGTTGAATCATGTTCCAGGCTGGTCCTAAACTTCAATCCTCTTGCTTTAGCCTCTTGGTAGTTGGAACCACAGGTACAAACCACCAGACTGCTTGTGTGTAAAAGGATACAGCAACACTAACAGCATTACTATGTATGTATGTATATATATATATATATATATATATATATATATATATATATACACACACACACACACACACACACACACACACACACACACGTAAACGGAAAACATATATTTTCCATTTACATATAAGGCACCCGCCTTTAATCCCAGCACTCGGGAGGCAGAGGCAGGCAGATCTCTGTGAGTTTGAAGCCAGCCTGGTCTACAGAGCTAGTTCCAGGATAGCCTCCAAAGCTACATAGAGAAACCCTGTCTCGAAAAACTAAAAAGAAAAAAAAATCACAAAAATAAACCAAGAGGTTATCATCTGTCTACATTTAATTAAGTGCATTTAAACCTTATATCACTTTTTTAAACTATTATATCACTATTTTAATTTGGAATAATATTTTATTCCAAATATGCATGCCTGAGACTTACAAAGAGAACAATATTTAAAATGTGTTTCTTACAAGACTAGCCAAAAATACACCCAGTAGGATTTTTGGCCTAAGACAAAAGCCTTCCACTCCCCTCACCTGGTGGCTCTGTTAAATGGATCTGCATAACAGTGATCAGGCTGGCGTCCAAATAGTCTGTCTCGGGCTCCTTTGTGTACAGTATTTCCACTGGATAGGTCCGACCAGGGATGGTGAAGATGGGAGCTTCATAGAAGTACTGAGAAAACTTCACCGCATCCAAGGTGGCTGAGGTGACAATCAGCTTCATGTCTTGTCGTTTTTGAACTGTCTGAAGGGAAGTGTAAGGTGGCTTACTAAAACAGACTATGCAAAGTGTCACGGGGTACTCAAATTGTATTCCCAGACAGCGTGTTTCCCACTCACCTTCTTTAACAATCCGAAGAGCACATCCGTGTGAATGGTCCTCTCGTGAGCCTCGTCCAACATGATGATAGCGTACTGGGTGAGGTCAGGGTCAATCAGGCACTCTCTCAGCAGCATGCCATCGGTCATATACTTGATGACTGTTTCTGGGCTGGTGCAATCCTCAAATCGAATGGTGTAGCCTACCTACCGCAGGACACAAGAAGACAACCTAATACATGGGTCCCTTTAGGAAATCACCAGACTGGCCCTCACACTCCTAGTAGAGCAGAAATTAACCAAGATCAGAGTGATTTCCTCTAGTAAAGTCTGTCTTGCCCTGGACTTGACCCTGAATAACTTGATGACAATGTAAACCTCTCTCGGGGCTGGAGAGATGGCTCAGCGGTTAAGAACACTGACTGCTCTTCCACAGGTCCAGAGTTCAATTCCCAGCACTCACGTGGTGGCTTACAAGCATCTGTAGTGGGATTGATGCTTGCTCCTGGCAAAAAGGAGTACATGCAGATAGAGCATTCATATACAGAAAATAAGTAAATCTTAAAAAAAAAAGAAAAGACTAACTTAAAAAAAGGAAAACCTCTCTCCTTTGGGAGAAATCTAAAAAGGTAGTAATATTCTCATTTTATAGATAAGGTATCTGGGCCTTTCTATTTTTCTTCTGGAATTCATCAGCTTCTCCAACCACTTACCTCTTGACCAAGACAACAACCAAACTCCTCTGATACTCTTTTGGCCACCGACATGGCTGCCACTCTTCTGGGCTGGGTACAACCAATCTTGCCCCTCGAAGTGTAGCCTGCCTCTGCCAGGTACTGGGTGATCTGTGTTGTCTTCCCAGATCCTGTCTCTCCAATTACAATTAGTATCTGATTGTCATGCACAGCCTGGAAGGAACACAATATAAACAGCTATTAAAATTTGCCATAGGGGCTGGAGAGATGGCTCAGCATTGGCACCTCAGTAGTCCCAGTGTCCTCTTCTCACTTCTGCAGGCAACAGGAATGCACATGGTGTACAGACATACAGGCAGGCAAAACACCCAGCAGTAAGTAGGAATTTTTGTGAGTTTGAGGCCAACCTAGGCTACACAGTAGATTTGAGGTCAGCCTGGAATATGGTATGAAACAATGTCTCAAAAGCCCAAAGGAAGGGCTGGGGAGGGGTGGCAGATGGAGCTCAGTTAGTAGTCTGTTCACCAGCTTGATCCCTAGTACTATGTGGTGGTACACACCCATAGCTCCAGAGCTAGGGCAGGAATACCAGTAGTTCGGGATCATCCTCAGAAAGCTTGAGGCCAGATGGAAAATACACGAGACTCCATCTTTGAAAAAAATTTTTTAAAGGCAGGTGTGGTAGTTTACATCTGTCATCACAAAATTGGGAAGTCTGAGGTAAAAGGATGGACTGCCATCAGTTCGAGGCTAGCCTGGGACATAGAGTGGGTTTCTGGTCAGCCTGTGTTAGCTAGAATGAAGCCACACCTAAAAAAATAAAATAAGGAGCCTGTGAAATGGCTTGGTGCTTAACACAACTTGGTTCTTTGACACAAGCTTGAGTTTGAACCCAAATAAAGGTGGGAGAAATCCAACCCACAAAATGTCCTCTAACCCCCACGCATGCCTTGAGGCATGAGCACGGCTCCTACATCATACATATGTGCGCGCGCGCGCACACACACACACACACACACACACACAAACACACACACACAAACACACACACAAACACACACACACAAACACAAACACAAATAGGAGCCTGGGGCTGTAGCTTAGCAGAACAGTTCTTGATTGGATATGAGCTCCAGCACCCCAACACACAGCCCACTTAGAAAACACTGCACCCCATCCTACCTGCACCAGCTGTTCCTTCAGTTTGTAGATAGGCAGGCTCTCCCTCTGCTCAAGGATTGACATCTGGGTCTTCTTCCCGTAAGAAGCTTTGTTGCCCCCAAAAGCATGCTTCTTCCACTCTGGAATGTCGTTGGGCATCATCCCAATGCCCCTCATGTTGGCAGCAATCTGCCTGCCCTCCGCTGGAAAGGAAAACAGGCTGAGTGCTGGCCTCGAGCTACATGCCATTCTTCCCAAGTGTCAGCTCAGGCCTTCTAATACACCCAAGGCTGTGTGGCCATCACCACCTAACTTTACAGCATTTTCAGCACTCCCAAAGATTCCCCTCCCTTGACACCACTAGTCTGCTCTCTCGGGCTGGCGTTCATACAGCGTGTGGTGTTTTGGGGGTTTTCATCTATTTTAATGTTTTCAAGGTTAACCCCAAATTTGTAGCTTGAATTGGGAGCAAAATAATGAGCAAGATAAAGACAATTTTTGGGTACTCTAAAAATTGCAAAAATGTTACAAATTTGATGGCAAAAACATCCATAAAAATACACTTCAGTCTCACAGGCAGGAGAGACTGCTTAATTTGCTCTCCAGAGGACCACAGCACCCAAGTTGGGTGGCTCACAACTACTATAACCAGCACTAGGAGGTCCAGCACCTCTAGCTCTGTGGGTACAGACACACACACAGACACATAACTTAAAATAATAAAATAAATCTTTAAATAATACATATGTAAGTTTGAGATAGGATCACATAGTAAGACCCCCCCAAACACACACACACACACACACACACACACACACACACGACACCTAAAACTATCTACAAAGTCCTAGCCTACCAATCTTGCCTCATCCCTTGCCACCCAGAACATCACAATATTCCATCCACACAGACTTCCTAAAGTCTTGTCTAATGCAAAGCTGTTAAACAGGCTACTACTCCCTTGCCTCCACATACTCTATAAAAGATTAGGTTCTAGCCAGTCATGGCAGCTCAAACCTGCAATTCCAGTACAAAGGAGGTTAAAGCAGGATTGTTGCAATTTTTAGGGCTAGCCTGAGCTACATGGTAAGTTTAAAGTCAGCCAGAACTACATAATTAAACTCCTTCTTTAAAAAAGCTAGGCATTTGATCCCAGCACTCAGGAGGCAGAGGCAGGTGGATCTCTGTGAGTCCGAAGCAAGCCTGATCTACAAAGCTAGTTCCAGGACAGGCTCCAAAGCTACACAGAGAAACCCTGTCTCAAAAAACAAAACAACAAACAAACAAACAAAAAAATCAGGGCTAGAGAAATAGCCCTGATTAAGGGCACTGACTGCTATTACAGAAGACTCAAGTTACATTCCTAGCACCCATATGGCGGTTCACAATTATTTGTAACTCTCGTCTCAGGGGATCCAAAGTCCTCTTCTGACCTCCATGGGCACCAGGCACACACAAGGTGCAGAGAGATAACATTCAGGCACCACACTCCTACACATTTAAAATACAAAAAACAAAACAGGGGTTGGAAAGATGGAACTCAACCCAAGTTCAGTTCCTGGCACCCATATTAGGTGGCTTACAACTGCATGTAAGGAGATCTGGTGCCCCCTTCTGGCCCCCAAGGACACCTGTAAGCATGTGGCATTCATACATACATTTAAATACACACAAAAGACTATCTTTTTGTTCTTTGCTGTTGTTTTTGGCATTGGATCTAATATAGCCCAGACTGTTCCAATATAGCTGAAGTTGGCCTTGAACTCTTCCCCCACCCCCTCAATACAGGGCTTCTCTGTGTAGTCCTGGCTGTCCTGGAACTTGTTCTGTAGACCAGGCTGACCTCAAACTCACAGATCAGCCTGCCTCTGCCTCCCACGTGCTAGGATTAAAGGTGTGTGCCACCACCACTGACTAAAAATAATTAAAAAAAAAAAAAATCTATGAATAGGCTCTAATGTAAAAGGGAAACTGAGCCTAAATTTTCACTTTGTGTCTGCAGTATCAACACTGTTTTATATATATACAAAGCCTCCATTTTATTTTTTAAAAAAGGTCCACACTCCAGAGCCTTACCATCAGGCAGAGGATCAACCCAGTGTTTATTGAGTCCCATGGGTATAGAATCCATCTCAGCTTCCCTCTGGGCCTGCTTCAGTTCCCGCCTTTCCTTGGCCAGGGCACTCTGCATCATGGCTGCTTGGGAGAGTGAGCCATCTGGGTTCTAAAACAACAGAGGGAAAAGCAACATGCACTGAGTATCTAGGAGAAGGTGGACGGTTAGCTGGATGCAGTGCTGTTCACCTTCAATGCCAGCACTTGGGAGATAGAGGAAGGTGGATCTCTGAGTTCAAGGCCAGCTTGGTTTACATAGTGAGTTTCAGACCAGCCAAGGCAACAAGATTGAGACTCTGTCTAAAAATACAGAAAAGGACAGATGGTTGAACTACTGTCTTTTAAAACATGAGAAGGAATAAAGTTCACATCAATGTCTCAGGCTACATGAAAGAAATGGATCATCTGTACCACATACAAATAAAATTAAAAATCAGTGAAAGAAGTTTTAGCTTGAAGATGAGAACCCTTAGAACCTTAGAGGGACAATGCCACTTTTAAACACATAAAGGCCAGAGGAAATGGCGGGAGCAAGGTGTTTAGATGTTTAGACTGATGAAATCCTAGAACTCCAGAGGCTGAAAAGGAGGATCCTGGGAGTTTGAGAGGCCATCCTGGGCTACATAACCAGTACCAAGCTAGCCAGGGTTATGCAGTGAGACCTTGACACGAAGAAAAAAAAAAGAAAATTAAAACAAGGGGGGGGGAGATATGATATGATACTGGGGAGATGTCTCTCAGTGAGTAAAGTGCACGCCCCGCAAGTGTGAGGGTAAGGGTCTGAGTTCAGATGCTCAGAGCCCACACAAAGCCAGGAATAGCAGTGTACACCTTCGTAATCTTAGCATTTCTACAATGAAATGGGAAGTAGAGACAAAAAAAATCCTGAAGCACAGGTGATGGGGGAAGTGCTTCTGTGTATGTGTTGTCTTACTTGATGATAAATAAAATACTGTTTGGCCAATGAGGTAGCAAGTTAGACGGGACTAGGAGTCAAAGAGGATTCTGGGAAATGTAGTAGAGAAGTGGTGATCCAGGCAGGAAGTGACATAGAAAGGAGACTCATATTTAAGCAAGGACAAACAGGAAGTGTCCCTCTTTTCCCTCTCTCACTTCCTCCAGAGGCGCTATGTGATCCACCGGCAAGAGAGGGTGCCAGCGGAAGGCACCCTCTATAAGTCTTATAAAATACATAGATTTAAGATAATTAAGACTGAGCTAACAGATGAGAAATCCTAGTCACTGGCCAAGCAGCATTGTACCTAATACAAGTCTCTGTGCATTAATTTGGGCCCTAACTCGGCGGGCAGAACTCAGGCAGCTGGCAGTGACCGCCCACGTGGCGGTAGGGCTCAGGCGGCTTTTGCCTGAAAGATTTATCACAACACTAAGGACCAGCTGGCCTGGTGTACTCAATGGTGAAAGAGACCCATCTCAATCAAGGTGGAAGGTGAGGACTGTCGCTTCAAGTTGTCATCTAACTTCCCTATGTGAACTGTGTTACAGCCATATGCCTGTACTGTACACAAAGTGTACATACGTGCAAACAGAGACTGGGGGGTGGAGGGAAAGGAATGGGAAAAAAATTCCATATCACCCTAAGAACTAAAGTTCAGACCAGTACAAGTGCTTCAGACAGAACTAACGATCAGATTCATCATGCTTCCTTACAAATTAGTGAATTCCCCATCACTAACAATGCAAGCAGTTATGAGACCACATGAGAAGAACACTGGAAGACTGTAACAGTGGATTACAGCTGGATGTGGAGGCTCACACCTACTGTCCTACACTCTGGAGGCAGAGGCAGGTAGAGATCTGAGAGTTCCAGGCCAACCAGGGCTCCATGGTAAGACCTTTTCTCAAAGAACAAACAAACAAACCACCAATATGAGCTTATATATATGGGCTTGCTGAGGTGGCAGACCTTCAAGATAATCTTTTCCACACAAAAATTTTTGAGGATTCTGGTTTGGATTCCTGCAGTTCTGCCCTGCAGGGCCCCAAAGATACAAGCCCTAAGTCCTCAACAAAGCAACAATGGCAGAGCAAGCATGTCTATTTATCTCTGCTTTCTCTCAAAACACAGTAATGTATACAGACAAAGGCTAACAGGCAAAGCAACAGAGCTGAGCCCCTCTCCATTTACAAGACCCTGGCTACCAGGTAGACAGCCTGAACCCTGCTGACACGGTTGGTGCTATCACTTCAAGAGAATAAGCCAGTGGAGATTCCCAGGCAAAGCCCATTCTTCCCACCTTAACGATCTTGATGGGGCTCATGTCCATGCTCTGCTTCGTGTGCCCTCTCAGGAATGGAGGCTCCTCCTCAACCAGCTCAATTTCGAGATCTTCATCTAAAAGCCCACCAAAAAGAATTAGCCATAAACAAGACAGAAATGACCAATCATTTTCATTAAAACAATTCAGGGCTGAGGAGATGGCTCAGTGGTTAAGAGCACTGGCTGCTCCTCCAGAGGACCCAGGTTCAATTCCCAGCACCACATGGCAGCTCACAACTGTCTGTAACTCCGAGGTCTGACACCCTCACATAGACATACATGCAGGCAAAACACTGGTGCATATAAAAAACAAAACAAACAACAAAAAAACAATTTCAAGCTGACAAGATGGCTTTGCAGGTACCTGAGTTCAATCCCTGGAACCCACATGGTGGAAGGAGAAAACCAAGAACTGCAAGCTGTGCTCTGAAAGCTGGGCACTTATGCACAGACAGTCAGTCACATGCATGAACAAATGCATACATACACACATTCATACACATAAATAGCTTCCCTAGATTGGCAGGATGCATTCGTGTGTAAAGTCACGTGATGTTCTGCGTTTGGTCCCCAGGACCCAATGGTAAAAGGACAAACCAACTATGGCAAGATGTCCTGCCTGCCTTCCACATATGGGCCATGGCACACATGCATGTGCATGCACACAAATACATCTATACATACACACAAAACAAGTAAGTAAATGTAATTTTCTTTAAAAATTTAAAAAAAAAAAAGCTTCCCAGGTCAAAGAAGTACAAGTGAAATTCTACCACAGGTGGCTGCTCTCCTTCTAGGCCCCTCAGCCACTTCTAGGGCATTTCTACTCCAGCCCAAAGACTGATTAGAACTGCTTTCAAAAGAAGCCACTCCTGTGGGAGAATACTGTCCTGATATTCTAGATGGCATTAGGATATCTGCCACCCAACTTAATTAAGGGATAATTTTCCCCCATTTGTGAGACAGTCTCACCACGTAGCCCAGCCTGGTCTTAAACTTGTAATGATCCTGCCTCAGCCTTGAGTGCTGAGGTGACAACTGTGACCATCACATCTAGCTTTTCTACATGTTGAAAACTAAAAGGTCTTATACACATGCACTAACAGGCAAATTTAGGAACTTCATAATATTCTCACTCATAAAGATGAAAAGGAAGGAACAAAAATAAAAAAAGAAACAAAAAAACACAGAAAAATAATAAGAAAAAAAAGATGAAAAGGGCTGTAGCTCAGTGATAGTAGCTGCTAGTACACAAGGCCAAATCAATCCCTACCACCAATAAAAAAAACACTATATACAGATTTACCAGGAGTGGTAGCACATGTCTGTAAATGAAGTAATGGTTCAGTGGTTAAGAGCACTGAATGCTCTTCCAGAGGACCTGCGTTCAATTCCCAGCACCCACATGATGGCTCACAACTACCTATAACTCCAAGATCTAACACTCTCACATAGATATGCATGCTGGCAAAACACCAATGCACATAACAGTAATAACAACAACAACACACAATCCCAGAAACTATATATATGGGAAACCGTAACCACGCCTGCTATGGGCTGGCTACGCCTGTGGGGCGTGGTCAGGGTGATGTAGGGAAGGTTTAAGAGTGAGGGACGAGCATGTGGAAGGCCCCTTCTTCTGTTTCATCTTCGGCTTGCTGTGCTTACCACTGCCCTGCCTGCTGGCTAGACCACTCTGTAAGTAAAGCTTTTCCCTAATAAATACCTGTATATTTTTACCTGGCTCTGTATTGGTAATCACCACAGTGTGTGTGTGTGTGTGTGTGTGTGTGTGTGTGCATCTAAAGTAAAGTAGAAAAGTTGGGTATTATGGCACATGCCTATAATCCCAGCACTAGGAACACTAAGATAGGAAGATCAAAAGTTGCCAGGCAGTGTTGACACATGCCTTTAATCCCAGCACTCAGGAGGCAAAGGCAGGTGGATCTCTGAGTTTAAGGCCAACCTGGTCTATAAGGCAAGTTCCAGCAGCCAGGGCCACACAGTGAAAACCTGTCTCAAAAAAAATTTAAACACACACACACACACACACACACACACACACACACACACACACACACACACAAAGAATCCAGTCTATCCTAGACTACATGAGATCCCATGCCAAAAAAAAAGAAAGGATGAACAACAAATTTATATGCAAATTACTCCAAGGCAATGAACCAAATAAAATGTAACTCTAAGTAACCTAGATAAACACTAAGGAATAGTAGCTCAGCAATTTAGAGCACTTGTTTCTCTTGTAGAGAAATACATATGTTACATATGCAGGTTTGAGTCCAGCACCCACATGGCAGTTCACAACACTAATTCCAGTTCCAGGGAATCTGATTTCTGGCCCTTTGCTGGCCTCCCCAAGCACTGCAGCTTTAATCTCAGCAGGTGGCAGGTGGATCTTTGAGAGTTCAAGACCACCTGGTCTACCTATCAAGTCCTAGAACAGCCAAAGCTACATAATAGAAAGACCCTGATCCAATAAATAAATGAATAAATAAATAAACAAATAAATAGTGAGATAGATAAAATATATACACATACATATAATAATAATAATAATATAATAATCTCTTAAAAATATTTTTAAAAAATGGTACTGGACCCCAAGAAAAGCAAATGAGTTTAGCAGGTACACTGACTATTTAAACAAGTGCTTCTGCCTATCCAGAGGTGAGTGGTGACCCCAGGGAACAAATGACAAATACCCACTCAGTTAAACCATAAACAGCCTTACTCTAGTGACACAATCTGCCAGTCACTCTCCCAACCCCCCATCCATCGAGTCAAGCGGAAGACTACCTTCTTCATCATCCACCTTAGGGAGAATGCCAGTCTCTTCATCAAAGTCTGGAAACTCTTCTTTGGAAAGCACATTGGCAGCAATCATCTAGCAAAGGACAGAGGCAGCATTCGTAACTAAGACCTGGAGCTAGGAGCAAGACTCTTTCTCAGTGTTAACTCCAGAGACTTCACACAAGGAAAACAAACTGTCTTCTCCTGGAAACCAGCGTATCAGAGTCAAGAATGAGGCACACATCCATCCCCAGGGAACAGCATGACATGGTGCTGAAGGCACGGGCTCAGGGGTATTGTCCCCAAGAAGGGTTACTAGGCCTTCCCTTTTGGCCACAGCCCCTAGCACACAACGATCATGTGGCATGTAGCCCTACAGTTACTTATTTAATACTGTCTCTGACGCACTGGACAATGAGTTCCCTAAGGACAGGAACTATGAAATACTGTCATTGCAGCCCTAATGCTCGACACACCATCACTCTAATGCTCACTGAAGAATGAAGAAAATAACAATGAAGTCAAAATTACAATTACCACAATCTAGGTGCTAAGTTTCAACTCTGTTCACTCTGCTAATCCCACCCTGCCATCACGGGCCCTGGTGGACAGATTAAGGGCACTGAGGCACACTAGGTACAGTAACTTGGCTCACACAACTAGTCAGTGGACAGAAGCCACCACGGGTTGTCGTGTCTAGGCCCACACCCCTAACCACCACGCTACATGCTGAATGCCTCTGAGACCCCAACCTGCTTGATCTCCCACTTCTCAGGGTCAGAGATCCGGGTGAGCCGCTTGCGCTCCAGTGAGTCGTCTTCTACTTCAGGCGCACTGACGAGGGAGAGGTGAGTGGGTCTGTCAGGGTTCCGCATTGACGTCTCTTCGTTGGTCTCCCCGACAAGATTTCGACGTCGATTTGGGTTTAGATCCTCTCCTGTTTCTTGATCCACATCCTAGAGCACAATAACAAGGATGGTGTTCATTTGCGGTCTTCCGACACACCCCGGGCCATCAGCTGTGGAAACAACTGGACATATCACCCACCTTCATGCTCAGGCTGGTCTTGGTCCCAGTGAAGGACAGTACTTTGACCTTCACCCTCTGGCCTTTGCTCACAACATCAGCCACATTGGCCACTCGGCCTTCCCGTCGAAGCTCAGAGATGTGCACCAGGCCTTCCCACCGCTTCCTGAGAGAAAGTCAGACACTTCTGGAATATGTCTAAACATACCTTTCCCCTAACTACTTCTACTCCTACTGGGATTGCACAAGTCTTCCCAGGCCTGAAACCTTTGCCTGAGGAGGTAAGTCGGGAAGATGTGAACTGCAGTCCAGCCTGGGACACATACTACATACACTTTGTCTCAAAAAGATAAGGAAGATGGCACAGTCAGTAAAGTACGTGTTGCACAGGCATGAGGCCCTGAGTCTGGATCCCCAGCACCCACAAAAAAAAGCCATTGGGGCATACAGGCATACTCATACACATAAAATAAAAACAAATACATCTTTAAAAAAAAAAAAAAAGCCAGACCAGAACTGTAGCACATGCCTTTAAATCCAGCAAAGGCAAGCAGATCATGCTAACCAGGACTATGTCTCAAAAAACAAAACAAAACAAAACAAAACACAGATGCAACAGTGTATGCCTTTAATTCCAGCCTTGGGAGGCAGTGACAAGAGGATCCCTAGAGCTTGCTAGCCAGCCAGTCTAGCAACCTCATCAGCAACCTCAGGGTCAGTGAGAGACCCTGTCTCAAAAGCTAAGGTAGAAGCTGGGTGTGGTGGTGCACGCCTTAAATTACAGCTCTCAGGAGGCAGAGGCAGGTGGATCTGAGTTTGAGTACAGCCTGGTCTACAGAGATAGTTTCAGGACAGCCAGGGTTACACAGAGAAAGCCTAGCCCAAAAAAACAAAACAAACAAAAAAGCTAAACTAAGGTAGAGTGCAGTTAGGCAGACATCCAACATCAGTATCATGTTCACCCTCATATACAGGCACACACGTTCACACATGAACATGGACACATGCCTATAACACACACATATGAGGAGGAGGAGGGGGAGGAGGAGGAGGGAGGGGCTTAAGCTCACAAAGCAGCACCAGGAAGTTGGTCAAACAATGAGATAGTGTTAGCATTGCAACTCTTCCAAAAGAAAAGATTCTGACTGAGGGGGAAGGGAGAGGTCAGTCTCAACTGTCACAACCAGCAAAGGGAAGATCTGATTGCAGAGGAAGAAATAAATGGATCTGGGACATTTCAAAATCAAAAAGAATCTAAGGCTAAGAATGTGGCAGGGAACTTGCCTACTATACTCAAGGTCCTAAATTCAACAGAGGCTGGACATTGTGGCGCACACCTTTAATCCCAGCAATTGGGAGGCAGAGGCAGGAGGATCCCTGTGAGTTTAAGGCCAGACTGGTCTATAGAGAATTTTAGGACAGCCAGGGCTGACAGACTCCACCTCAAAAACAAAATATAATTTTTAAAATAACAAAAGTAAAATTTTGTAAGAGCCCTGGTATACCTGAATGACTAGAGAGCAACTGTTCACAGCTTCTGAGACTATGAACACACACTCCGACCTCAGCAGTAAAAGACGTTTTGCAATACTGATGTGAGAGAGTACCTTAGGCCCTCCAGCTGCACAAAGCAACCAAACTGCATGATGCTGGTCACTTTGCCATTGTAAATGTCCCCAATGGCAGGCTCTTCAGGGGGCGGGCGGTCCACATGCTTATCCCGCCATCTGTCCAGATTCCTCTCGCCATACTTCTCCCGGTCTTTCCGGTCTTTGAAGGGACTTTGACTTCTGCTCCTGGACCGGTATCTGGACTTCCCCTTAGTCCTCTCCCGGGTCCTGGAATGTGACCGAGAGCGGGATCGGTGTCTCCGCTTATGGTCTCTATCTCTATCTCGTTCTCTGTCTCGTTCTCTATCTCGCTCTCGGTCCTTGTCTCGGTCCCTGTCCCGGTCTCGGTCTCTGTCTCGGCTCCGACTCCTCTTCTTCTTCTTTGTCCTGTCCCTAATAAATCAACAAGTACCTGTTTGAAAAATAAATCAACCCAATTTCACCTCTGCACCTCCAAGCACCCAGCACAGTGCCACTATGTGTAAGCTAGGCACCCTCTAACTGCTGACCTGGACAGGAGTCTCAATAACCACCACATCCCCACAGGCCAGGAATGACCAGGCCACAGACAGAGTTGGCGTCCTTAGCTCCAATTTCTACTTCTGAGCACCTTTTTGGCACGGAGCAATGAAAACCCAATCTAGTACACAGCCAGTTACTACACTTGCCCCAGGGTTTGCTTAACAGGTCTTCCGTTTCAACTGTCACAGTACACTAAATATGCAAATGAACAGGACAAGGACATGAGGGACAAACCTGTGCTCAGTGTCTTTCTGTTTCTCTTGGCCTGCTGCACTGGGCATTAAAGCTTCCAGCTCTTTCAAGACATCCACAGCGACTTTCACATCTTCCTCATCCAACATGGTCTGCAAGGTCAGAGGTCAGCAAAGTGATGAGAAGGAGAAAAAGAAATCTGCCCACTGCCATATCACTAGCCTGCAGAAGTCACCTCTTTCTTTTCAACATGATGTGGGCTCTGGGATCAAACTCAGGTTGTCAGGCATACTGACAATATCCTGGACTCAGCCAATTGAATATTGCAGGTTTCCCTGACTCCTTAAACCATAGGGCCTAGCACCTACTTACATGTACTTACATTGTATTGGGTGATCTAGAATTGATGTAAAACGTGAGAGGGTGCACTATGCTATATGCAAATATCACGCCCATTTTGCCTGAGGAACTTTGAGCATCAGATCTTGGTACACAGGGGTTCTGGAACCAACCCCCTGCAGATATCAGGGCACACTAGCACCCATTTGTTTACTGCCCGTCTCTCTTTCCCACTAGGCAGGCAACTTACATGCTAATTTCCTACTCCCCCTCCCAAAATAGCATACAATCTGTAAAAAGGCATAAAACCTTATCTGTTCTCTTTACTGTTACCTACCCGGTACTTAGGAGTAGTGCTTGGCACACAACAGGTCTGAAGAACCATCTTAGGCTTGAAAGCCATCTTATAGTAAAGATAAACTAGGTTCATTCCTGTTTATGATTAAACCTGTTTCTCAAACACTGGGATTTTTCTTTTTAAACAGTCTCTCTATATGGCCCTGGCTGTCCTAGAACTTGATATGTAGACCAGGCTGGCCTTGGACTCAGAGATCCTCCTGCCTCTGCCTCCCAAATGCTAAAATGAAAGGGATTCACCAGCATACCTATCCTAAAATAAAAATGTTATAAATAAAACATTTCAAAAATTACATCCTTTAACATTTAATACAGAAAAAATATTCTACTTTTGTACACTGGGCACCTTTGTGAGAATCTAAAGTCATTTCATATCCCTCACCACTGCTTCCCCAAGTCCCCAAGCTCATGGCCCTTGACTATCATTCTCTGGACCTTTGATTTATAGTCTTACTCCGAAAAACATCATACAACAGACAAGGTTAAAATTCACACTGTTGCTAAGGAGATGCAAAGAGACAGAGCACATGCCAGGGAAGACATTCCCCAAGAGAATCTGTACCCGCACTGAAGGGTTGTCTGGCTGGCAAAGGACAGGGAAGAGTTCCTTCAGCTTTTCCTTTTCAGTTTTGGGTTTAACAACTGGATCTGAGTTCATTGAAGAGCATGAAAGGGTTAAAAAAGAGAGAGAGATAGTTAATATTATTACTGGTTAATAAAAGAACTTCAACCTTAGTGTATCCAATGAGACACATTTACTATAATTCCTAGAAACAATTTAATTGTCTGAATCCAATGACGGAAAGCCCCAACAAGCTCTGTGCCCATGAGGGAAGGGAGGAAGACCTCAGTCCTCATTCAAATGTCTCAGAATCTGACCAGAGCATTCCCTTGCTTAGCAACAGCAGAGAGCACAGTGCATTGATGGGTAGTCAGCATCCAGCCCCCTCTGGAGGCTCAGCTCAGCTGGGAGCCCTGCTTACCTTTGCTAGTAGAAGGCTTAGCTGGAGGCCGCATGGTTTGTATGAGACGCAACAGGTTGCTAATAAGAGAATCCTTTGAAAACAGAAACATGAGACAGAAAAGGTCAGCCTCTGGATCCGTGACTAAATGTTACAGGGGAAGGCAAAGGATGTGCTGCAGGGAAGCGTGTGTGCACTTGAACTGAGTGACTAGAGCAGGAAAGCACGGAAGGTCACCCTGGGATAGCGTGAAGCTGGAGTAACAGTTTAGACCAATGGTTCTCAACCTGGCGTTGAGACCCCTTTGGGGTCAAATGACCCTTTCACAAGGGTCACCTAAAATCAGAAAACACAGACAATTACAATGTAATTCATAACAGTAGCAAAACTACAGTCATAAAGGAGTAATGAAAATAACTTTATGGCTGGGGGTCACCACAACATAAGGAGTTGTATTAAAGGGTCGAATTATTAGGAAGGTTGAGAACCATTGGCTTAGACCATGCCCAGATAGCATTTTATTTCCCATCTTTTAAAACTGCCTCCAAAACCTAGACTCTTGTTCCTGACTTCCTGAGTACAAAACAAAAACACAGACCTCCTCAGAGACTTAATGATGGAAATCCTCCTGCCTCCTTCTAGGAAAGCATCCTGGAAATCCAGCTCCCTCACAAGCATGGCACATTACACATTTGATGGCTTATTAATTGGTATGTACAAACTTCTCCTTTCTACTTGAAAATCCTTTAGTCCTATCAAAATCTAAACTCAGTAGCAACACCAAAACAAAGAGGAGGGGGGAAAAAAAAAAAACCAAAGGATCTTCAGATATACATACTGTGAATTCTGCACCATTTTTGACCAGAGAAGCCTTGAAAGTATCAAATGTGGTATTTTTCTCAGCAAGACTGATCACAAATTCAGCTGTAAATGGAAAAAAAAAAAATTAAAGAATTAAAAATGGGGACTCCATCCAGAAAATGTTTTAAGTATGTTAAAAACTGATCAGATCACCCAATTGTCTTAAAAACTACAATTTACTTAGAACAAAGAAAAAAATCTATTTTTTGAAATAATTTATTTTATGGGTGTTGTGGTTTCTCCCAACAAGAGTGGCACTATTAAGAGGTGCATGTGGTTTTGTTGGAGTGGGTGTGGTCTTGTTGGAGGAAGTGTGTCACTGTGGAGGCGGGCTTTGGAGTCTCATATATGCTCAAGATACCACTCATTGTTTCAATTCACTTCCAGTTGCCTGTGCAAGACATAGAACTCTCAGCTATCTCTTCAGCACCATGTCTGCCTGCACACCACCATGTCCCACCATGATGATAATGGACTGAACCTCTGAACTGTAAGCCACCCAATTAAATGTTTTCCTTTATAAGAGTTGCGTGGTCATGGTGTCTCTTCACAGCAATAGAAATCCTAAGACAGGTGTTTTGCCTGCACGTATGTCTGTGTACCACACTCATGCCTGGTGCCTGTGGAAGCCAGAAGAGGGTGCTGATTCTCTGTGACTGGAGTTACAGACAGTTGTGAGCCATCACATGGGTGTGGTTGCCAGAAATCTAACTCAGGTCCTCTGGCAGAGTAGCCCCTGCTCTTAGCCACTGAGCCATCTTTCCAGCCCCAAGAAACTATTTTTATTTAGTTTTTGAAGCTCAAGAAAAATTTTATTAGTGTTTGAAAGCAAACATCAGGGTATGCAAGCTGAAATTCCTGGCAACTGCTAGGGGAGGGAGATGAAAGCCGTGTCTTTTAGTTTAGGCATAGAGGTCAGAGAAACAGTGAGAAAGTCCAGAGCACCAGGGAAAGCAGGCTGAGGTTCTTGGCCAGTAGCTGAAAATAAGATAAGGAGAAAAAACAGCAAAAAACATGCTTAGTACCAGGCCACAATGTGAGTTCAGAAGGTACCCATTCCAGGTTCTTGTGTCCCAAGAAAGGACTGGATCGGGTATAGACATCAAAATAAAGACTAAATTGAAAGAGGAATATCAAGACTAGAAAAATGGCTCAGCAGTTATGAGCACTGGCTGCTCTTCCAGAAGACCTGGGTTCAATTCTCAGCACTTATATAGAGGCTTGAAACTGTCTGTAATTTAAGTTTCAAGGGGTTCAATGCCCTCTCCTGACTTCTACAGATAGTGCACAAAAGTGGTACACAAACATAGATGCAGGCAAAACATACACACCCCTAAAAATATTAAAAAGGAAAAACAGGCATAGTGGTACATACGTTTAATCCTAGCACTCAGGAGGGGAGGCAGATTGATTTCTGAGTCTGAGTCCAGTCTAATCTATTCTATATAGTGAGTTCTAGGACAGCCAGGACTACATAATAGAACCCTGTCTTAAGAAAAGAAAAAAAAAAAAAAAGAAAAGGAAAAAACACTCCTGGGAGTGGAAATGAACTACTGGGCAAGTAAAAAACGTCCCAAAGGAAGAAAATATAAATGGCTGAGATGAGATTATTCACATATTTTCTGGTGGGTTTTATAAATGAAAAGAAGATACAAAATGTTCAGCCAAGCTCTAGAATGCATTTAAACTGGGAAGATTGATTTGTCTCAGAGGGTACATTCTCTGTTATCATGCGCGCGCGCGCACACACATACATACATGTACATATACATACATATATACCATACATACATACATACATACATACATACATATACACACACACACACACACACACACACACACACACACACACACACACACACACGGGGTACACTTTCTAGAGTTCTAGAGTTTCTGGAAGGTTAGACCCAATCTATACGTAAGAAGTAAGAGATCAGCTAGCTATTACTAAATGATACAATCTTCAAGCTGAGCAAGTGTGGAGGTTTGAATGAGAATGGCCCTCATAGGCTCATAACTCTTCAGGAATGATTAGAAGGTGTGTGTGTGGGGGGGGGGGGTAGTTCAAAAGCTCGTGCCAGGACCTGTGTGTGTGTGTGTGTGTGTGTGTGTGTGTGTGTCTTTACCTGTGGATCAGGAGGTAAGCTCTCAGCTACTTATCTAGCATCATGCCTGCCTGCCACTACATTTCCTGCCATGATAATAATAGACTAACCCTTTGAAACTATAATCAAGCCTCCAATCAAACACTTTCTTTATAAGAGTTGGTTATGGTCTCTTCACAGATATGAAATGGCACCTAAGATAGTAAGTACGCATACATGCATGAGGATATGATTGGAGGCCAGAAGGCATCAGATTCTCTAGAGCTGCAGTTAGAGATGCTTACAAGCCACCTGATGTGAGTGTGGGAACGGAACTCAGGTCCCCTGCAAAAGCAGTGAGTACTCTTAACCAATGCGCCATATCTCCAGGCAGTAAAATTTTAAATTAAATACCAGCATAGGGGCTGAAGAGACGGCTCAACAATTTAAAGAGCACATCCTCTGCTTGCAGAAGACCTTACTTCAATTTCCAGTACCCACATCAGGAGGCTCACAACTGCTTGTAACTCCAGTTCCAGGGGATCCAACACACATGTGCACACCCCCACAAGCACACATATACATAGTTAGAAGTAAATCTTCAAAATATGTACTGGCATATATTCATCGTACATTATTAATGGGATGCCTTTATTGTACTTGGTTTTGTTGTTTTTGAGACAGAGTCATAACCCTGATTCACATACACACCCTGGCTACCCTCAGATTCCTATGTCTGACTTTGGAATTACTAATCATTCAGCCTCCACATCCTAAGACCTGAGACTGCAGGTGCCTGCCTAGCTGTCATTAACTTTTGATGACATTCAGAAAAAGCCAAATACCACCCAGCCACATGAACATAGCTTACAAATAATTACACGTTAATAAGAATGCCTATAGTTGCCAGACGGTGGTTGTGCATGCCTTTAATCCCAGCACTCAGGAGGCAGAGACAGGCAGAACTCTGTGAAATCTCTTACACAGAGAAACCTTGTCTTGAGGGGAAAAAAAAGCCTATAGTTAATACATTTTAAACCTTACTTGTCTGTCAAATACTGTTGTTTCCAATATTTTTACAACAACCTAAGTAGGCTGTTGCTATTGGCCTAATGTTTGAAATAGCATCCTACACAGTAATTGATGAAGCCAAGGTTGGAACCCAGGCAATATTGACTGCAACCAAATTCTTTAGAGAAAGGTAGAGAAAAAAATAAATGATACTTAGGGCACTATACTCAAAGAGCTAATCTCAAAGCTGGCAGCAGTACATTGACACTGATAGATTCATGTTAGAGCTCAAAGTGGTGATTTTGAATTTCCAGATTAGGAATGCTAAATTTGTACAAAATAGGCACACCTTGACTGGGAGAAAACATGACCTGAAATATACTAGCTGTGGAACATTTTAGGCACCATCTGCTAACCTAGGAAAAGAGGCAACATTCAATTTCACAAGTAAGAAAACAGTTCACTTGAAGTCCCAAACCTGACGCCTGTGGCCCCTATGGGTTTGTTCTGTCAGAGTTTTGTTGTTGTGTGCTTTATTATTTATTTTGGTAGTACTGGAGATAGACCCCACTGCCCCATGCATGCACTCTACCAATTCCCAGTTCTCCCAGACCTCTCATAAAACATCCCCTTCCCTGGAGTCCTCCACTTGATGACTTGACATAGTCATTTAAAAAGCTGTCTTGACAGACAGTGTTGATGTATGCCTTTATTCCCAGCAGTGAGGCAGAGACAGGCAGATCTCCTCTGTGAGTTTAAGGCCAGCCTGGTCTACAAAGCAAGTTTCAGGACCTCCAAGACTACACAGAGAAACTCTGTCTAAAAACAAAAACAAAAAACTGTGTTCATGGTTTGCTGGCCAACACCTTTAATTCCAGCACTATGAGAGGACGGCAGATGACTGTGAGTTCAAGGCCAGCTTGGTCTATATTTTGAGTTCTACACCTGAAAGGGATATACAGTGAGACACTGTCTCAATAAATAAATAGACAGATACACAGACAGACAGACTGGAGGGGAAATAGAGATAGCTCAGCAATTAAGAGCACTGGCTGCAGTTAGGAGGTGGTGTGGTATGCCTTTAATCCTAGCTCTCAAGAGGCAGAGGCAGAGGCAGAGGCAGGTGGATCTCTGTGAGTCCAAGGCCAGCTTGGTCTACAGAGTGAGTTTCAGGACAGCCAAGGTTACTACACACACACACACACACACACACACACACACACACACACACACACACACACACCCTGTGTGTTGGGGGGCAGGGGTGTTGGCTACTCTTCCAAAGGACCTTGGTTTGATTCGCAGAACCCACATGGCAGCTCACAACAATCTATAAATCCAGTTTCAAGGCATCCAAAGCCTTCTGAGGGCACCAGGCATGCAGCTGATACACAAACATACAGACAGACAAAACACACACACACATAAAATACTTGGGGCTGGAGAGCTGGCTAGCAGGTTAATAGCACTGGCTGCTCTTCCAGAGGACTCAGGTTCTATTCCCAGTACCCACAAGTTGGCCCACAATTTGTAATTCTTGTCCTAGGGGATCTGAAACCCTCTTCTGGCCTCTGCAGGCCCCTGGCACCCATGTGATGCAGACACACATGCAGACAAAAAACCCAACACATAAGGGTCATATATGATCTGGGTCCCTAGCCTTTCTTAATTTCTGTTTGGATTCTCCTAGTCACAGTTTGCCCCTAAACATCTAGTGACTGGTGTTTGATAGATAAGAGTATGTGAACAGCCAAAAACACAGCTGACTGCTGCCTTTGGGTAGCGAGAACCAAACACGATAACGCAGATGAAGAGCTACCCAAAACAGTATCTCGTGAGCTCCTAGAAAATACTGGCCATAACCACCACCATCATCTTTGCGGGGGCTGCTGCTATTGGTATTGTTAGAGCTGTATGACCACCCAGAACGGAAAAACAAAATCAAGCAGAGACGGTAGCCCCGGCCTTCATTGGCAGCTCTGAGACGTCGTTTCTTACAGCTCGGTCCAGACGGCTCCCAAGCAGAGGCCACTGCCGCCGGTTCCCGGAGCCCAAGTCACGGTGATAAACACACACACGAGGCCCATCAACCACTTTTCTCCTGCCTCCCTCGACCCCAAACTCAAAGGCCATAGGGACCTCCTTCAGCTCACCCAGATCCTTGTCGTTGATGCCCAAGTGATTGTCCAGCTCCGTGCAAACTTTCGACACCAAAGACAGGTACTCGAGTTTAGCGAGCTCTTCCGCGGGGCCGGGCTCCGAGACCATTAGGACCCCGGCAGCAGCCACGGCCACAGCCATGGCTACAACTTCCCTTCAGTCTCCTTCCGGTCGGCCAGAACGCGAAGTTACGGCTTCCACTTCCGGGTCGGCGCGCGTCTCTTTTGTTTACTGTGATTGAGAGCCACAGTATGAATCAGAGAGAGATCAGACAGAAGGGCCACACGCACTGAGTTACGCTGTGCGCTGCATGGCGCCCTCTATCGGGCGAGAGGACCTCTCCCGCTCTTAGGTTCCTAAACGTTCTCGCTCAGCGCGCTTCCGCACTGCGTCAGCAGAGGGCGACCGTGGCCTGTGCAAGGGGCCCCTCGAAGACGCACGCCGGAACCGTCTGCGCCTGCGCATTAGAATCTTGGCGGGATTGCGCAACAGACTGAACGAAACGCTTTGGGGAAGAGCAAAATTGACGTGCGTAGTCCCTCGTCGTCCCAGTTTGTGACCTGTTGTCAAGCCATCTCAAATGACCCTTCCACCAGCAGACGATAAATTCTGGTTTCTCTTCTGTAAGCGGGGACAATACGGTCTAAATGGCTTAGGTAAAGACTAAATGAAATAGCTATGCAAAGAGGCTGACCCACAGCAGGCACACTGCAAATGGTAGTTGCTATTACACCCCAAAGCTGACACAGTGTCCCGGTAAGGCTTGTCTCAGCACGCCTGTTGCCATCACCCTCAGTCCTCTCAGAACCTGTTTGCCTATATGTCAGCTATGCTGTGAACCTGAGGTCATGAATGCAGGTGTCCCAAAGTTACTTTTCCCTTTGGCAGAGCCTTAGAGTGCAAGTGAAGGGTTTCACGTATCACAACACTCTGTGTGAGAATTAAGGAAACTCCTCCCCCAAAGTGAACAGCCAAGAAAGAAAACGACTCCCCTGGGCTACTTTTTGCTGTGACTCCACTGCATTATTGTGTCTTTGAACTCTCTCCAGCACCTCAATGATAGAGTAAAAAAAATTGCAGGCAAGCTGGGCATGGTGGTGCTCTCCTTTAATCCCAGCTCTTGGGAAGCAGAAGCAGGCCAATCTCTGTGAGCTGGAAGTCAGCCAGAGCTACATAGTTAGCCAGGCAGGGGATTACCAGAGTAGTGGTTCTTGCTGCCTCCAGCAGCTCCGTGCTTCCAGGTTCCCGAGAACTTAGTACTATGCCATCTGAGTTCCTAATGCCTTCCCTTTTCTTCATCCTTTTCCTCAAAAACAGAATGGGAACGCCTGCCCTTGACGACATGCTCACCAGCCAGCATGGAGCTGAGATTTCAAGAGCTTATTCCACTTGACCCTCCTTTCTCTGTACCTATTTGCTACTAAAACTTCATATTTCTATCTAGCTGCACTTTTAACATTTAACAGGAAGAGTGGGGGATGGGGAGCTGGTGTTTGCTGAGTTGGTTGGTTTGGAAGGTCTATTGAGACAGGGCTTCTCCGTGTAACCTTGATTGTCCTGGAACTCACTAGTAAACCAGGCTAGCCTCTGCCTCCCAAGTACTAGGATTGAAGGCTTGTTCCACCACAGCCGGGCAGGAAACTGTTTTAAGAGCTCTGTCATTCAGGGAGGGGGTGGGGGTGGACACATCTTTAATCCCAGCACTTGGGAGGCAGAGGCAGGTGGATCTCTGTGACTTTGAGGCCATCTTAGTCTATGTAGTGAGTTCCAAGATAGCCAGAGCTAAAAGAAAAGACTCCATGTGGTACACGGCTGACAAATGCCAGGTCTTTGCAGGAGACAGAGGCAGCATGAGTTGAAGGGCAGCCTTAGCTACATGGTGAGTTCAAGGCCAACCTGCACTGCATAGCAAGAAAGACCCTATGAACAAAAAAGGGGGGCTATAGAATCATAACATGTAGTCACAGTAAATACTGTATGAGCTTTTAGAATTGTTTGGGGATTGTTGTATGCATGTCTCAATAGTAAACATAAGCAGAAAGATGTATTTCATTTTATTTTGAGTACTGGAGTTGTAGCTCAGTTGGTAGAGTGCTTGTTCAGCATGCAGGAAGCCCTGGGTGGGGCTGCAGAGATGGCTCAGTGGTTGGAAGTGCTGACTAGTCTTCTAGAGGACCTGGATTCAATTCCCAGCACCTACCTACATGGCAGCTCACAACTGTAAAAGTAGGAACCCTGAGGTGCAAGTGGCTAGGCCTCACCCCCAGACTATTCTAATGGCCATTTCCAACTCCTATAGATGCAAGTAGCCAAGCTCCACCATATGGGGGGGGGGGAGCCCCAGATCAGGCCACGAGATCCCACCAATCCCTGAGGTTGCCCCCAAATCAAGTCATAAAATTCCATCAATCCCAGGCCTGGAAAGCTCTCCCCACCCCTAGAAACACTATATAAAGCCTGCCTCCAGCTTAGTTCTTTGCTGCTTCTCTCCCAAGCAGAGGCAGCCACCCTCCTATGTTTTCTTCCAACAAACCTCTTGTGTGAGGTTTTTTTGTGTGGTGTGACTTTGTGGTATTCCTTGGCTCCTGACTACCAGGATACCTTTCCCCTCAGAGCTGTAACACTTACAGTATACAGAACAGTCTAAACATTTGTTCATGGAATCCAGCCCCCAACTCCCTATAAGACACATGGAGCCAAATGAGTTCAAAAGTGAGCCAAGGCCTGATAAAGATGGTTCAGCAGGCAAAGGTGGAAGGAGAGAACTGACAACAAGGTTGTGGCCTCTGAACTTCACTCCACCCCCCAACATACTCACACTAATAAGTCAATAAATAAGTTTCCTTAGCAAGTGAATGTAGGGCTGGTAAGACCATTCTGCAAGTAACTGTGTTGGCAGCACAAGCCTGAGCAACTGAGTTCCATTCCTAGAAGCCATGATTGAAGGAGAGAGCAATGCTTGATTCCGATTGTGCTCTTTGGTACACATGTATCTGCATTCACACACATCATCATCATCATCAACAACAACAAATATTTATTATGTGTACAATGTTCTGCCTGCATGTATGCCTGTGCACCAGAAGAGGGCACCAGACCTCATTATAGATGTTTGTGAGCCAACCTGTGGTTGCTGGGAATTGAACTCAGGACCTCTCTGGAAGAGCAGCCAGTGCCTCTGAGCCATCTCTCCAGCCCCTATCAACATTTTTTTAAGTGAATATAGCTGGGCATAGTGGCACACAGCTGCAATCTTAGCACGTGGAAGCTGTTAACTTTGCCTGACTGTCCTTCTTTCGATCCTTCCTTCCTTCCTTCCTTCCTTCCTTCCTTCCTTCCTTTCTCTCTTTCTCCTTTCTTCCCTCTCTCCCTCCCTTTATGATGAAGCCTACCAAGCTTGAGGCCCTGAATTTGAGATCCCTAGCACTACAAAGAAACTAAAGCAAATGGCCTATATGTAGTTATTACTGACTCATCACACTTGAGTTGAATAAGCATTATTACCAGGCTGTTAAGAAAGATGAGTGGGTAAAAAGTACTTGTGGCCAAGCCTGACACCCTGAGTTTGATCCCTGAGACTCACGTGGTGGTGAGAGTGAAGTGACTCCTGCAAACTCTTCCTCTGACCTTCACACACCATGGCATTTGCATGCCCACACCCATGCACACACAATAATAAATACAGTAAGAGCACTGCTCATGTAGGGCATGGGTTCAATTCCCAGCACCCACATCAGGTGGCTCACAAATGCCTGTAACTCCAGTTTCGGGAGATTAGTGTTGCAAAATGTCATATTAACTAGGCAAAGATGCACTGCATTTGTTTAATTATATAAAAATGTATTGCATTTGTTTCACCTTTCCTGCCTAAAGCACCTAATAAAGAGCTAAACAGTCAATAGCTAGGCAGGAGAGGGATAGGAGGGGCTTCTAGGCAGAAAGAATAAGTAGGAGGGGAAATCTAGGCTCCAGAGGAGGAACCATAAAGGAAGGAGGAGAAAAAGAGAGAGACGCCCAGGACAAGAAGCCAGGGAGACACCAAGCCAACCAGACACAAGAAGCAGTAAAAATAAGATACACAGAAGGAAGAAAGGTACAAAGCCCCAAGGCAAAAGGTAGATAAAGAGAAACAGGTTAATTTAAGTGTAAAGAGCTAGCCAGAAATGGGCCTAAGCTAGGCCAAGCATTCAAAACTAATAATAAAACCTCCATGTCATGATTTGAAAGCTGGTTGGTGGCTCTTAAAGAAGAAGCCTGGTACATATCTGAAACCCTTTTCTGGTCTCCATGGATGTCTGCATGAATATGGTGTAGACAAGCTCATGAAGGCATACACACATAGACATAGACTAAAAATGAAATTAAAACATGACTTCCTACCATTCTCCTCAAAGTGATAACAGTATTGCTTTGCTTTTCCATCCTCCCTCCTTCCCTGAAACTGAACCCAGAGCCTTGTGCTTATGAACTGTAACCAAACTGCATCCCCAGCCTCAGCTTTTGTTCCTAGACTGATATGTATGTTCAACCCTAACCCCAATTCTCACATTATTGCTGCTTTGTCCCAGATGCTGACATCTGGATAAGAATTTGGGGGTTGGAGAAGCAAAGAAAAAAAGTACTGAACCTCAAAGTGCTCCCCCACCCCCCACCCCCACCCTACCCCCCCACCCCCCACCCCCGTGGCCCTGAGATCCAGGAGATAGAACCTAACCAAGTATGTGTAGTTGGAAAATGGCGACTTTGGGGAAACTGGTGCGGAAAAGCTTTTCTGGCACTAAAACAAATAGTGTTGCTGTGATCGAGACAGCCCTGGCTTTTGGCCTTTTCTGCAGGTGTGAAACTGAGCTGCTGAGGAAAACACCCAGGTTTTAGAAGGCAAAATCAAAATCATTTGCCTCCAAGTGTGTGACTACCACCCAATAGTCATTGTCTCTAAGGCAGGGATGCTTCAAAAACATGGCCTGGCCCCACTGGAGAGCCTTTGAACTAGTCTGAGAGCAAGAATGACCTCAGCCCTTTCTTTCATCTAGGTACTCATGGGGAGAGACAGACTCCAGAGAAGTGAGCCATTTGTCACTTTACAACGGGTCCCCCTCAAATTATTCTCCAAATTGGAACCTATTTATCAAATTTATATTGAACATCTACTTTGTATCTAGGCACTGTGGTGTGTTGCTGATAGAATCCCGAGAGAGCTAAACCATAGTGGAAAACATCAAAAGAGAATTAGAATACTAGAAATGCCATACTTGGCCAAGGGAGCTTTCTGCAGAGCTGTGTTTATAACACAAGTCTGTCTGCTGCCTAAACACGAAGGCAAGTGATTGCAAGTCAGTAAAACACAAGCAGGTCTGTTCCCTGTCATCCGAGGGCAGCTGGGGCACAAGAGGGAGGAGCGGATCCTAGCCAGAACCATTCATCCCATCGCAATCCATTATTTATCTGTCTTATCTTCCAATGGCCAGGCGCAGCCTCGACTTTGCACAAAACATTCCTGGCCTAAAATTCTCTCTGTTCTTAGGCCATCAATAATAACAGATACTCTGGACTCTAAATCCATCCAGCTTTAGAGTGTTAGGCAAAAAACATTCCTCCTCAGCGGACCTTTTCTTTTGTTAAGCAGCCCCCAACCCCACCCCCCAAAACAGCAAAAAATAAAATGAAAAAAACGGACACTATGATATGGACTAGTTAAGAAACTGTGTGACTTTGTGGGTTTTCTCTCATACATGTACACCTTTAATCCCAACATTCAGGAGACTAAGGCAGGTGAGTTTTGCAAGTTTGAAGCCAGCCTGGTCTACACAGTGAGCTCTCAACTAGCCGGGGATTCATAGTGAGACCCTGACTTTTTGCTTGTTAGTGTCTGTTTTTCACAACAGGGTTTCTCTGTGGCCCTGGCTGCCCTGGAATTTGATTTGTAACCGTGCTGGCCTAGAACTCACAGAGATCCACCCATCTAGGCCGACTAAGTGCTGGGACTGAAGGCATGAGCCACCACACCCGGCTGAGACCCAGTCTTAGAAATAAAAACAAACTATATATTTCATATGTATCTGTAGGACATTAAAGTAAAAAGAGGAGAGTGAAAGAGAAGAAAGAGGTTTGAAGGAGAGGGACAAGACGGGGTAATGGAATACAGCTATCATTAAAGATAAGCACAAAGTATAATGAATGATTCATACGCAGATCCATATATGAAAATGTTACAGTGAAAACCTTTTCTTCACATGCTAACCAAAAATATGAGAGGGCTGGTAAGATGGCTCAGCAGGTAAAGACACACACACACACACACACACACACACACACACACACACACACACACACACACACACGAGGAAGGGAGGGTATGAGGGAAAATAGAGGCAGAGAGAAATTTTATTAGTTGGCATTGTGTCAAATGCCTCTTAGCCCAGCACTTGGGAGATGAAGTCAAAAGGATCAGGAGTTCAAGGTCATCCTCAGCCACAGAGCAAGGTTTTCATTTGCCTTTGTCTCCAATGTTCTTGTTTATTTTGTTTTTGAGACAGGTCTCATGTAACCCAGAGTGGCCTCTGACTTCCTATCTAGTTGAGACTGATCTTAAATTTCTGATCCTCCTGCCTCTACTTCCAGAGAGCTGGGATCACAACTGGGAACCAGCCATCAACTGGGTAATTTATGCTGTGCTGGGGTTTAAACACCTGGCTTCCTACAAGGCAGGCCAACAGGCGAACGACTGAGTTACAGTTCCCACATCAACACAAGGGTGAGGCCATCCAGGAATCCTGGACTCAGTGAAATGCTGTCTCAGAGAAACAAAACAACAACAAAGAAAGTGTGTTTCTTGTGCTGTCTACCTCTTCACTTTCTGTGGGAATCCTAAATCATTATTGCATATTTGTTTATGAAATTTTATATTTTGATCTCATAGGTTTGTTTGTTGTAGTGTTAAGATTGATTGATCCCAGGGCCTCCAGTTGGCAAGCATTATAACATTGGACTATAGTCTCAATCCCAGGTTTTCATGTTGTTTTTTTTTTTTTTCAAAAAGTTTATGCACATTAGTGTGTGGGGGGGGGGGTATTTAAATCAACATTACAGGTAGAAGACAAAGTAACTGCTTACATTTGGCTTTTTGCTCCGGGCCTCTAATGACATTTAGCCTCCCCATCTAGAGACTGGCTATTTTTGCAGCCTCTGGTTTTTGCTTGTGGTCATTTTCCTCGGGAGAGGGATACAACCCAAGCCACACCAACAAGTGAGTTCACGGGAAGAGGGAAAAAAGGCTGGACTTGTGCTGACCTTCTGTTTGTGAGCCAAGCATATAAGCAGCTTCAGGAGGCCTGGAGCCAAGGGTCATTTGCTTATTTATTTAAGTGTTGTGGACTGAGCTCAGTACCTTGGACGTTCTAAGTATGACATCTGCCGCTGAGCTCCAAAGCTCTGTGATAAGCTGCGGGCTCCTGCCATTAACCCAGAAGAGGCCTTTCCTTTGTTGTGCTTTCCCTGGAAGTAGAAAATAACTGCCCTGAATGCACTCCATCCCACATCCCAGAACATCACCACAAAGCTAGCCACGTGCTCCGTGCTCCATGGACCCCAGGTAGGACGGCTTTAGTAGTAGCAATAGCTGCTGCCCTTGTGCCAGAATAGCTGTCTCTCCATTTGGGGACTGAAGTAATTATGGTGATTTATGCCACCACAGTGAAAATTAGCAATCTGGTGAGGTAACTAAGAATGAATTCATCTCTTCCCAGAGTCTCTTCCACCCAGACGAGCCACCAAATAAAATCAGCATATGGGGCAATTAGGAGGGAGCCAGAGTTCAGGGGACTGGGTCCCCCTACTCCTCCCCCTAGGCCAACAGTGATCCTAGGTCCCTAACAAGCATCCAATTGCCACACGTTAGTGTGAGACTGAGCTAGTCATAAACACCAACTTGTGGTTTAGCTTTTCAAAGTCATCTGATCCAGGATATGAGCATCTCGCCCCATTTTGCTTCATTTTTTTCAGTTGCAAATTGGCTGAAGGAGAAAAGGGAGAAAGAAGGGGAAGCAACCTTCTATTATGTGGGTTATTTTCTCCATGTGTTCGCTTTTTTAGCGTCAGTTGAATTTATATGAGGAGGAGAGGGAGGCAGTGGCTTGGCTGATAAAGCCACATGGAGCAACAAGACCTGAATTCAATCCCCAGCACTCACTTTATTTAAAAATTAAAAAAATAAAATTCAAAAGCCAGGCATGAGTAAATGGGGGAGGGGGAGAGGCAGTGACTTTTAGCTGGGATCTCAGTCCTGAGGAAGCAGAGACAAGAGGACCCTGGAGTTCAGTGACCAACCAGTAAAAAACTGACATTGACCTCTGGCCTCTTCATGTGTTTGTGTGTGTGTGTGTGTGTGTGTGTGTGTGTGTGTATACACACCTTTTTTTTTTTTTTTCCCAGCTGCAGATGGCTGAGAAACACTCTACCTTCTTCAACACCTTCTTCAATAATGAAGGAGCTGGTGTTGTTCTGGCTAAATTCCAACTAGGAAGCTAGGATTTATTTATGTATTTACACATTTATATGTTTACTTATTTTGCAGTTCTGGGAATCAAACACAGAACCTCACACATTGCCCCACTGAGCCGCACTCCCTTGTGACCCCTTTAGTTAACAGTTTCCAATCTCCTTAGCCTTCTGTACTCTTGCCATGGCCTGTATGCCTCTTACTAGTCCCACTCCTGAATATGTCCTATGCCTCTAGAACAACTGTAGGCTCTGGACTACTGAAAATCCCTACCCATCATGCCCTTGTCTTTAAAAGTTTGTCGGAGTCATCTCCCAGAAGTCCATCCCAAAGTCTCGAATGCCATAAACATACAAATGTTTTCCAAGTTGAAGATACCCTGGCTTGCCCACAGCTACGTGGCTCATCACAAATATTCTGTCCCATGGTAGAAGACATACATTCAGAGGCCAGACTGTTAGGAAAACTATAGTTCCTCCTTTTTTATTGTGCTGACAGTGTCATAAGAACAGAGGCTTGTTAGGGGAAAGTAGTGATTTGAAAACACTTAAACTGCAATTTAGAAAGCCATTCCGCTATTTTGAGTCTTTGGCATGCCATACGCTATAATTACATCCATGTGCCTGTATCATGCCGTGTAAATAATACAAGCATTTTTTTATATTGACATGGACTAGATGCCTTCCTGATTCTTCACCGGCCAGGAAAACATTTTAAAGATCAAGACAGACCTCAAACTGAGCTTGCTCAGGCCCAGTTGAGAACACTGTGAGATCCTAAGTGTCCAGTTAAAAGAAATCAGATGTGCTTGCTTTGGCAGCACATATACTAAAATTGGAATGATACTGAGAAGATTAGCATAGCCCTGCACAAGGAGGACACACAAAGAAAAAAGAAATTAGAGGGCACCACAGCCAATATCTGAGCTACATGAATGGCATTTATAGGAGAATGAACACAGTCAGCCTTGTTTGCGTGCTCAGGATAATTTTAATATTAGTTCTGTAGGGCCTATGTTGCCCAAGCTGGCCTGGAACTCATTTGAGCCTGGGTTCCAGTGGTTGTCCTGCCTCTTCGTCCCCAAGAAGCTGACTATATACACAGCACTGTGCCTCCTTGTTTATGACCCCACCCCACACAGAGAGTTTTAAGCATCGGAAAAAGAAAGGGATTGCTATTTATCAAGCACCTGTTTGGGCACAGGTCTGGATACTTTAGGTATTGTTACCATAATCCTGGATCTGTAAGAAGATACAGGGCAGTGGAAAGATGAGTAGCAGGGACTTCCAGCCAGACCACAAATGATGGAGTCTCTATTTTATCTGCTTTTCAAAAGTAAATTTATACAGAGTCGTTTTAAACCCTAACTGTATCTGCCAATTCCTAACAGCCATCTTGTCCCAGTTGAGAGGGCCAGGGTTAGTTATCCACAGCTACCTGGAAAGGCCATTTGGGTGTGTCCCCTTGGGCTAGTGAGGTGTCTTAGTGTGTAAGTACATCTGCCTCCAAGCCTGAGGACCTGAGGTAGATCTCCAGGACACACATGATAGAAGGTGAGAAATGACTCCTGCAAGTTGACCTCAGACTTTCATATTCCTCTGCCATCTGGAGTGTTCTCTCTCTCTCTATCTCTCTGTCTCTCCCTTCCAACCTCTCTTCTCTCTCTCTCTCTCTCTCTCTCTCTCTCTCTCTCTCTCTCTCTCTCTCTCTCTCTCTCTCTCTCTCTCTCACACACACACACACACACACACACACACACACACAATAAATAAATAAATAAATGTGATAAAATTTAAAACAAAACAACAAAGAAATTATCCCCTTGACCACTTAAATTTATTAGCACTCTTGTTCACAGGGAGATCCCCTCCCTTTAGAACACAGGGAAGCATGCTCTTTGGGCAATGTCCAGCTATTCCTGTTAACATAAAATAAAGCCCAGTTGGAGTCAAGGAGATGGCTCAGCAGGTAAAGTTCTTGCTGCCAAACTAGCCACCTGAGTTTGCTCCCCAAGGCCCACTTAGCTGAACTGACTTCCAAAAGTTGTCCTCAGACTTCTACATGGGCACTGTGGCCAGAAGAGGATGGCGGATCCCCTGGAATTTGAGTTACAGATGGTTAAGAGCTTTTATGTGGGTACCGGGAATTGAACCCCGGTCCTTGAGAAGAGCAGCTAGTACTCTAAACCGCTGAGCCAGCTCTCCAGACCCCCAAATACTATTTTTTAATATATTGGCTTACTATAGCTTTAAGTTTTTTTTTTCATGTATGTTATATGTGTATGTATGATGTGTGTGCATGCGTGTATCTATGTTCACATGTGTGAGTGCAGGTGTGCGTATGTGGAAGGACAACCTGGATTGGTCCTCACTGTCCCCTTTGAGATAGCACTTCTGTTTGCTGCTGTGTGCACTAGGCTCTGTGATGGCTCAGGCCTCTCTTCTCACTGCAGGAGTACTGTGATTACAGGCAACACTACCTCATCCAACTTTATGAATTCTGGGCATTCAAACTGAGGTCCTTACCCTGGTGAGCAAGTAATTTACCCATTAAGAAGTCTCCCTTGCACTTTATTTATTTTTGTCGTTGTTGTTTGGTTTGTTTTTGAAGACAGGATCTCACTATGGAGCTCCATCTGATTTGGAGCTTGCTATGAAAACCATGGTAGCCTTGAACTTAAAGGTGATTCTCTTTCCGCTGCCTCCCAAGAGCTGGGATTATAGGCAAGCACCACTGGACCTAGATTAAATTTGTTTTGTCTTATTTGAGACAGGGTTTCTCTGTATAGTCCTGGCTATCCTGGAACTTGCTCTATAGACCAGGCTGACCTCAAACTCATAGATCTTCCTGCCTCTGTCTCCTGAGTGCTGGGACTAAAGGTGTGCGCCACCACTGCCTGGCCTGGCTTAAATTGTTTGTTTGTTTGATTATTTTGAGACAGGGTTTCTCTGTGTAGCTATGGCTATCCCCAAACTCACTTTGTAGACCAGGCTAACCTCAATCTCACAGAGATCCGCCTGCATCAGCCTCCCAAGTGCTGGGATTAAAGGAGAGTGCCCCACCACTGCCCAGCCTAAATTTCTTAATATAGAAAAAATCTCTTAGCCAGTCAGGTAGAGACAGCTTTAATCCCAGCACTCAGGAGGCAAAGGTAGGAGTTCAAGGCTAGCCTGGTCTACATACTGAGCTCCAGAAGAGAATTATATATAAAGACCCTATCTCAAAGAAAAAAAAGAAAGAAAGAAAGAAATGCAAAGGAAAAAAGAAGAAGAATCTTAAATTTTCTGCATTTCCCCTTTTCCCTTATGAGTTTGAAACCTGTGTTACATAACACAGAAGAATTTCATGTTCACTCAGGTGCTAGAATGCCTCCATTAGTGTCTTTTGTCAGTTCTGTCAATAACTTATGGGGTAAGCTTTTTGTTTTTAATAAATTTTTATCTCATGTGTATGAATGTTTTGCCTCCATGTTCGTCTATGTACCACGTTCTTGCCTGGTGCCCTCAGATGGCATGGATCCCTGGAACTGGAGTTACAAATGGTTGTGAGCCACCACTATATGGGTGCTGGGAATTGAACCCGAGTCCTCTAGGAAAGCAGCCAGTGCTCTTAACCTCTGAGCCAGCTCTCTAGCCCAGCTTGCATATTTTATGTATGGTGTGTGTGTGTGTTCGTTTGTGCTTACATGTGAGTACAGGCGTCTACAGAGCACAGAAGAGGTAGCTGGAGTTACCGGCAGTTGAGAGCCACCCATTGTGGGTGCTCGTAACTGAACCCGGGTCCCTTGCAAGAGCAGCCAGTGCTGTTAGGCACTGAGTCATCTCTCCAGCCTCCATACTAATTCTTTAGTTTGTTTACAAAACTAGGGATTAGACCCAGAACTATGAATTCTAGGCAAGCTCTCTCTACCACTTAGCTACATCTGCAACTACAATTAATTCCTCTTTACACCTGAGAGAACAGGTGTAGAGAAGTGATTCGGCTCCTAGTGGCACTGCAAGCTCGAGGGGGCCTCCCAGCCCTGGGACTGCTCCCAAGGTCTCACCTCTGAGTTTACCTAGGTGTGTCTTCCTGAATCTGATTAACCTAATAATCATTCCCTCTACCACCTTTACCCTTTCCATCCCCACTTCCCTACCCCCCTACCCCTGCCTACCTGCCACAGTTGATTGGCGGGAAAAGGCAACAGACCCAGGTTAGGCCAATCAGAGTTCTACTCTATGATTATTATTATTTGTTTAAACAGGAATTGGGCCTGGAGAGACGGCTCAGAGGTTAAGAGCACTGAGTTCAATTCCCAGCAACCACATGGTGGCTCACAACCATCCATTATGAGATCTGGTGTCCTCTTCTGGTGTGCAGATAGATATACATGGAAGCAGAATGTTGTATACATAATAAATAAATAAAATCTTAAAAAAAAAAAAAGAAAACAGGAATTGCAGGCAGAGACAAGGTCACATCTGATACAGCTGTGAACCATTAGATTCCAGAACTACTGGAAGCCATGATCTCTCTGGAGAGAAAGCTGGACAGAATAATAGAGGACATGGAGAGGAAGATTTGAAATGTAGCTTAATGGCAGAGCACGTGCCCAGCATGCACAAAGCCCTAGGTTCAAGCCCTCCCCAGCAAAAGAAAAGAAAAACTAGGTTGCCCTAGAAGTCCATTAGTCAGCTACCCCTGATTCTAGATGCTTCTGCTTTCTGTCCATATTGGATAAAATCGTCTTGACACAACTAGTGAATGGCAGGGGGAGGAGGCCGGGCTGGGACGGTGGGGCTTCTGAGTCCCTGCTCTATTTCCTCCAGGAAACCAAGATCACAGGTACAGCTCTTCCTCTGAGCACATGGAAATGAGCAGGGCAAACCCACCAAACCCAGCCCCTTTGACTTCATCTGAGTCACACACAGATCAGCCTTAATCTGCTGCTGTCCTACATTTCAAGATGACTTGTGTGCCTCGGGGCAGGAGTTCAGAAGGAAGCACTGCCTTCCCAGAGTGGGACCGTCAGCACTGGACTCAATCAGCCTCATGAAGACACGCCTGGGCAATCTCCTGCAAACTCAGAGGGATGAGAGGGCAAAACAGGACAAAGCAAATCAGAGCAAAGAGCAAAGGTAACAGGCCTCCACATGATTACATCCTTTCCTGTTGCAAAGCACTTTCCCACCTGTGGTCTTATCTTGACTCTCCGGCAAGCCTGGAGGGACAGAAAGCAGGTACAATCTTGACTACAGTTAATGGTTAAAAGACACTTAGCACAGTGCCAGAGGCATGGCAGTTGCTCAATTTGTTCATTCATTCCATGGGCTCCCAAAACTCAGTGACCACTTGGTGAAATGAGAAAACAGGGCTTCATGACAAGAAATGACTCATCTACTATAGCAGTGTACTTGTCCAGCATGTCCAGGACTGGGCTCAAGCCCCAGCACAAACAACACAAAACAGTAAATCACTTGTTTGTTTGTTTGTGTTTGTTTTGTTTTTTTGAGACAAGGTTTCTCTGTATTGTTTTGGAGCCTGTCCTGGAACTCCCTTGGTAGACCAGAATGGCCTCGAACTCACGGAGATCCACCTGCCTCTGCCTCCCGAGTGCTGGGACTAAAGGTGTGCACCACCAACGCCCGCATAAATCACATTTTAAAAAAGCCAAGTGTGGTATTACACTCCTATAATTGCAGATCTTGGGAGATAGAGACAGGAGGATCAGAAGTTCAAGGTTAGCCTTGACTACATGGAGAGTTCAATGCCAGCCCACTAGTCTACATGAGATTCTGTTTAAAAAATATATATATACAGCTAGCAAGGGGGCACTGGGTCTGAGTCCCAAGCTGTGAATACTGTGTGTGTGTATGTGTGTGTGTGTATGTGTGAGTGTGTCTGTGTGTGTGTCTCTGTGTGTGTGTGTGTCTGTGTCTGTGTGTGTGTGTGTGTGTGTGTGAGTGTGTATGTGTGTCTGTGTGTGTGTGTGGTGTGTGTGTGTGTGTGTGTGTGTGGTGTGGTGTGTGTCTGTGTGTGTGTCTGTGTGTGTGTGTGAGTGTGTATGTGTGTGGTGTGTGTGTGTGTGTCTGTATGTGTGTCTGTGTGTGTGTGTGTGTGTGAGAGAGAGAGAGTGTGTCTCTGTGTGTGTGAGTGTGTGTGTGTGTGTGTGTCTGTGTGTGTGTGTGTCTATGTGTGTGTGTTCGTGTAGGGGCCAGAGTTTCAGGTTTTAGTCCCGGAAACCTTACTGTTTTGTTTTGTTTGAGACAGGGTCTTTTACTGACCTGGAACTTGCCAAGTCAGGTCTGGCTGCCCAGTGTGCCCTGGGTTTTGTTTTGTTTTGTTTTGTTTTGTTTTGTTTTGTTTTGTTTGCAGTATTAGGGAAACTAGATCTAATATTGCAAGGTTTCACTTCTCAAGCAAATTCTATCAGGGCCCTGTGACTCAAACACAAAAAACATTTAAGGGGGAGAGGGAGATTATAGCAGAAGTTAGCAAGTGATTGGGCACAGAGCCCAGATCACTGTTTGCTGCTCTATGGTACGGGACATTAATCGAAGGAGACAGCAGGGGCATTCCATCTCCTAAAACCCACAGAGTAAAAACCTCTGCCCTTTTATTAGCAGGCAGCCCCAGGAATAGATTATGTGAAGCCCCTGCTCTGTGCTCAAACATGATTCATGCCTGTCAATCCTTGAGTCCCTTGCCACCAGAAGAATATCGGTTCTGAAATCATATGCAGAAATTAGATCAAGATGTAAATGTGGGCAGAGGTGTAACTGTCACTTGGGGAATTCCCACCCCAGCTGAAGCTGCCTTCTTGCATCCCCTAAGAGGCAGCTGTCACTCACTCTCCTGGCACCTGACAGATGCTTCTGTTCTCTGGTGTTTGGAGAACCCCAGTTAAATTGGGTTCCCAAATGCAGCCACCATGTCATAGCGGGGAAGAGAGAGGAGCTGGGCTTAGGTATTTGCAATGTGTCTTTTACAGGCTCCTTCGACTGGGAGGGTGGTTTAATGCCCAGTCATCAGACCCACAACCAGGAGGCCCTTACACAGGAAACTGGTTTCTCCTGGCAGACTCTTCTGTGTCTCTTAGCTGACCTACATCACACTTATGTCTATGTGACCCTCACTGTAGTGGCCTCTTCCCCTGGCATCCCTGGGGAGTATCCAATGTGGGTTTCTGCTAGCTCTTCAGATGGAAGGCACACATGCAGCACCCAACCACAAAAGGCAAAGGAGTGCAAAGATTTTGACTTACAAATCCCAGGCGAGGAAGGACACAAAGTTAACGGGACGTCTCCATCCCAAGTCTTTAAAGAGTGAAGAGCCAGGCAGAGGAGAAACAGTGGACACGGAATAGGATTTGGGTTTATACTAAGCACCAGGGCATTTGCCTATGGTCCATTTAAACTTTAAATCTTGAAGTGATGAGAGACGCAAGAAAACCAGTTAGCTATTCAGAAGAAATTTCGTCTAAATTCTCTCTGGCCACAGGTTTGGCCATTTGAGCCCATTATTCTATTTTGAAGCAATTTTGATTTCATTTTATTTCTTTCTTAGGAGAGACATACACACGTGCCAAGGTGCACAAGTGGATGTCAGAAGGTAACCCAAAAGAAGTCTGTTTCCCCCTTCTACCGTGTGAATCCTGGGGATTGAACTCAGGCTGGCAGGTTTGGCAGCAAGCACCCTTCCTTACCTGCTGAGTGACCTCATCAGCCCTACTCTACTTCATTTGTTTGTTTTTATTTTTGAGGAGATGGTCTCACACAGCCAAGGCTTTCTAGAACTCCTGATCCTCCTCCTCCAATTCCAGAGTAGTGGAATTACAGTGTATGCAGCGCTTGGGGGGGCAATCTGGGTCCCTGTGCATACTAGGCAAGTGCTCTACCAATTAAGCTGCAACCCAGTCCCCAGTATTTTTCTTTCTTTTTTCTTTTTTAAAACTATTTGCCCTGTTTTAGGTGTGGGAGTATTTTGCCCTCATGTAGTATGTGCACTGTGCACAGATCTGGTGCCCTCAGAGGCAAGAAGAGGGCCTCAGATCTCCTGGGACTGGAGTCATTGACAATATATATGGAATATATTGACAGCATATATGGGTGCTGGGAACCAACCCCAGTCCTTTGCAAGAGCACTATGTGCTCCTGACCACTGAGCTGTCTCTCTAGCCCCATCAATGTTCTGCTTATGATGCCTTGGCAGCAGCCTATAACATATCTCGCTACAGCAACAGATAAACAACTCAAACCCTTTCTAACTACTGAGCCATTTCCATAGCTCTTTTGCTACATAATGGATTCGAGACTACCCTAGACTACACAAGACCCTGCCTCAAAAAAAGAAGAGAGAGAGACTGAGAAGTAAGTATACTTCTTACTTACTTACTTACTAACTACTGCGGGCCATCTAAGAACTTAAAAGCTCTCTGCACAAGGGTCAGCCGTGGCTGTTCACACTCATAACCCTAACCCTAACAAGGCTAGGGTTGCAAGGATGGAGCAAGAGGATCCCAGATTTGGGATCAGCTTGGGCTACATAGCAAGCTGCCATTTCAAGAAGACGAGGAGGAGAGAAAGGAAGAGGAAGACCATCTTCCAGACTGGTGCTCGTCCAGCGTGTGCAATATCCTGGATTCCATCTCAGCACTGAACTCCCTCTCTGAGTGCCCCTCCCCGCAAAACCCAACTCTGTCTATCTTATTTCAGAACAGTGTCAGCCCAGCATCCATGTATCTTATCCATTGGCTGGATCATTGATTACCCAGTAACTTTGCTGTTAAACTTAATGAGCCACCACCCAGTAGTGGTGACACACGCCTTTAATCCCAGCACTTGAGAGGCAGAGGCTGGCAGATCTCTGTGAGTTTGAGGCCAGCCTGGTCTACAGAGTGAGTTCCAGGACAGCCAGGACTGATTCACAGAGAAACCCTGTCTCGAAAAACAAAAATGAAACAAAAACAAACAAACAAAAAACAAGCAAAAGCCTTGATAAAGCCTCAAAGAATTATGATTTCAAGGTCCCTTTCCTGCCCACATTTGTTCAGGGGAAACTTTTGAACATTTAACTTCCATATAGAGGCTATGTAATAAGTATACAGCTATATAATTTGTTCCCAGAAACAGTGATGAATACAGACCGAGCCAGTTAAGGGAGACAACTGCGTATTTTTAATGCTCTTTAGGGACATCCTAAAATAAACTTGTTTGTTTTCCTTTTTTTTTAAGTTGGAGGAGAAGAATGAGGGGTTATGGTTTGATGATTTTGGAGTTTCGTGGATAGCAGGTAACAGTGGTTACACAATGACATGAATAGAACTCAAGTGTCATCAAACTTTATTCCGGGAAGCAGTTAAGAGGTAAGTTTCATGTTAGCATGTACTTTGTCACAAATTTTTGGAGACAGTAAGATAGCTACTTTTCCACTCAAAACTACTAAATCATATCCCACACATCCATTAAGTCAGGGCTAAACTTTACAGGAACTAACAGATAGGGCAAAACTTTTAATAATAAAGCAAAAGTCCTCCAATAGCAACAGTGGCTCCTCTCTTAATGGTGTGTGTGTGTGTGTGTGTGTGTGTGTGTGTGTGTGCACTTGAGTACTCCCACATTTGTGCCATGGCACATGAGTGGCAGTCAGAGAACAACTTTATGAACCTGGTTCTCTTCCTCTACCTTTATACTGATTTTAGGGATTGAACTCAGGTCATCTGATTTTCAAGGCAAGTGCTTTTGCCCACTTGACTCATCTTGTCAGTACTGGTTTTTCGAGACAGGATTTCTCTGTGGCTTTGGAGGCTGTCCTAGAACTAGCTCTTGTAGACCAGGCTGGTCTCAAACTCACAGAGATCCGCCTGCCTTTGCCTCCCGAGTGCTGGGACTAAAGGTGTGTGCCACCACCACTGGGCCGCCAGTCCTTTCATTCTTAAATATTTATTATTTTTTAGTCATTTGTTTACTAAAAGGGTGTCTCACTGGCCTGGAAGTCATCCAGCAAGCTAAGCCAAACCCCAGGAATCCATCTGTCTCTGCCTCCCAAGTACTGGGATGACAAGCATTCACCATCAGACCGTCTTCATCCCTTTCTTACTTCCTCATCCTCTTCTCATTCTTCTCCTTGTTTTTGAGACAGGTTTTCTCTCTATAAAGCTGGATGGCTATCTTAAGATAGGCTTTTTTTTTTTGCAGATTTTTTTTAATTTGAATTAGAAACAAGATTGTTTTACATGTCAATCCCAGTTCCCTCTCCCTCCCCTCCTCCCCTACCACCCCCCCAACTAAAACCCTACCTATCACATATCCTTTCTGCTCCCCCTGGATGGTGAGGCCTTCCACAGGGTGTCATCAGAGTCTATGGTATCCTTTGGGATAGGGCCTAGGCCCACCCTGTGTGTCTTGGCTCAGGGAGTATCCCTCTATGTGGAATGCTAGGGATAAGTACTGAACTACTACAGGAGGTCCTGTAGATTTCCAAGGTTTCCTCACTGAAACCCATGTTCCTGGGGTCTGGATCAGTCCCATGCTGGTATCCCAGCTATCATTCTGGGAGCAAGAGTTCTACGATGTTCAGGTCAGCTGTTTCTGTGGGTTTCACCAACCTGGTCTGGACCTCTTTGCTCATCACTTGACCTTCTCTGCATCTGGATTCCAGTTCAGTTCAGTGATAAGTTGTGGGTGTCTGCTTCTACTTCCACCAGCTGCTGGATGAGGGCTATCGGGTGGCATATAAGTCAGTCATCAATCTCATTATCAGGGAGGGCATTTAAGGTAGCCTCTCCTCTGTTGCTTAGATTGTTAGCTGGTGTCATCTTTGTAGATCTCCAGACATTTCCCTAGTGCCTGATTTCTCTGTAAACCTAAAATGTCTCCCTCCATTATGGTATCTCCATTTTTGTTATCTTCTATTCTTCCCCTGACTCAATCTTTCTGCTCCCTCATGTCCTCCTCACCCCTCCTCTTCTCCCATTCTAATTCTCTTACCTGCCTCCCCTCTCTTCCTGTGCTCCCAATTTGCTCAGGAGATCTTGAACCTTTCCCCTTTTCCAGGGGACCACGTGTGTCTCTCTTAGGGTCCTCCTTGTTTGCTAGCTTCTCTGGCAGTGTGGATTGTAGGCTGGTAATCCTTTACTCTATGTCTGAAATCCACATATGAATGAGTACATACCGTGTTTGTCTTTTTGTGATTGGGTTACCTCGCTCAGAAGGGTTTCTTCTAGTTCCATCCATTTGCCTGCAAATTTTAAGATTCCATTGTTTTTTTTCGGATGAGTAGTACTCCATTGTGTAAATGTACCACATTTTCTCTATCCATTCTTCAATTGAGGGGCATCTAGGCTGCTTCCAGTTTCTGGCTATTACAAATAGTGCTGTTATGAACATTGTTGAACAGATGTCCTTGTTGTAAGAATTGCTGGATCTTGTGGTAGACTGATTCCCATTTTCTTAGGAGTCGCCATACTGATTTCCAAAGTAGCTGTACAAGTTGGCACTCCCACCAGCAGTGGAGAAGTGTTCCCCTTCTCCACATCCTCTCGAGCAGAAACTGTCATTGGTGTTTTGGATTTTGGCCATTCTGACAGGAGTAAGATGGTATCTCAAAGTTGTTTTGATTTGCATTTCTGTGATGGCTAAGGATGTTGAACACTTTCTTATGTGTCTTTCAGCCATTTTAGATTCCTCTATTGAGAATTGTCTATTTAGTTCTGTACTCCACTTTTTAATTGGATTGTTTGGTGTTTTGGAGACTAGCTTCTTGAGTTCTTTGCATATTTTGGAGATCAGCCCTCTGTCAGATGTGGGGTTGGTGAATATCTTTTCTGAGTCTGTGGGCTGCTGTTTTGTCTTGCTGACTGTGTCCTTTGCCCTACAGAAGCTTCTCAGTTTCAGGAGGTCCCATTTATCAATTGTTGACCTCAGTGTCTGTGCTACTGGTGTAATGTTCAAGAAGCAGTCTCCTGTACCAATTAATTCAAGGGTATTTCCCACTTTATCTTCTAATAGGTTCAGTGTGGCTGGATTTATGTTGAGGTCTTTGATCCATTTGGACTTAAGTTTTGTGCAAGGCGATAGACTTGGATGTATCTGCAGCCTTTATCCAGTCTGAATGTTATGCATGTCCAAATCAGGTTATGCCAGCACCATTTGTTAAAGATGTTTTCTTTATTCCATCATATAAATTTGGATTGTTTGTCAAAAATCAGGTGTTCGTAGGTGTGTGGGTTAATATCAGGGGTTTCAACTCTATTCCATTGATCTACCTGTCTATTTTTGTGCCAATATCAGCTGTTTTCAGGACTACAGCTCTATAATAGAGCTTGAAGTCAGGGATGGTGATGCCTCCAGAAGTTCCTTTATTGTACAAGGTTGTTTTGGCTATCCTGGGTCTTTTGTTTCTCCATATAAAGTTGAGAATTATTCTTTCAAGGTCTGTGAAGAATTGTGTTGGGATTTGATGGGGATTGCATTGAATCTGTAGATTGTTTTTGGCAAGATTGCCATTTTTACTAAATTGATTCTACCTATCCAAGAGCATGGGAGATCTTTCCATTTTCTGGTATCTTCTTTAATTTCTTTCTTTAGAGACTCAAAATTCTTACGGTACAGGTCTTTCACTTTTTTGGTTAGTGTTACCCCAAGGTATTTTATGTTGTTTGTGGCAACTGTAAATGTGATGTTTCTCTGATTTCTTTCTCCACCAATGTGTCATTGGTATATAGCAGGGCTACAGATTTTTTTGAGTTACTCTTGAATCCTGCCACTTTGCTGAAGGTGTTTATCTAGCTAGGCTTTTATTGCTGTGAATAGACACCATGACCACAGAAACTCCTATAAAGGAGAACATTTGATTGGGGTGGCTTACAGTTCAGTTTAGTCCATTATTGTCAGGGTGGGAAGCCACGGCAGCACACAGGCTTGTTTTGGTGCCTGAGAAGTAGCTGAGAGTTCTACACCTGAATTAGGAAGCAGCAGGAAGAGAGAATGACACTGGGCCTGGCTTGAGCTTCTGAAACCTCAAAGCCCACTCCAGGTGACACACTTTCTCCAATAAGGGGACACCTACTCAAACAAAGCCATACCTCCAATAATGACACTCCCTATGAGTTTACAGGAGGGGGGACATTTTTATTCAAACCACCACAGTGGCCTATAACTCACTGTATAGACCAGGGTAGCCTTGAACTCAGAGATCCTACTGCTCCTGCCTCTCAAATGTTGTGATTAAAACAGTGCACCACCAAACCCCAGTAAGCCCAGCTTGCTTGCTTGTTTGCTTGCTTTTTTTTCCCTTTCTTTCTTTGTTTTTTTTTTTTTTTTTTTTTTTTTTTTTTGATACAAAGTTTCTCTGTGTAGCTCTGGTTGTCCTGGAACTCACTCTGTAGACCAAACTGGCCTCAAATTCACAGAGCTCCACCTTCCTCTGCCTCCCAAGTGATGGATTTAAAGACGTGTGCTAACATACCCAATCCACAAAGCAAACATTTTAAGGACTAAACTATCCACCTATATCCCCTCTCCCATTGTTTTTTCTAATATTTATTTTATTTAATATGTATATTGTGCTCGTCTGTATGTTTGCCTACATGCCAGAAGAAGGCATCAGATCTCATTAGAGATGGTTGTGAGCCATGCAGTTTCTGGGAACTGAACTCAGACCTCTGGAAGAGTAGTCATTGCTCTTAACCTCTGAGCCATCTCTTCAGACCCCCCCACACTGTTTTTTGAGACAGAGTCTCTCTACATAGCCCTGGCTGTCCTGGAACTCTCAATATGTAGACCAGGCTAGCCTTGAATTTAAAGAGATCTTCCTACCTCTGCTGGGATTAAAAGAGTGTGCCACCATGCCCAGACCTCTGTGTGTGTGTGTGTGTGTGTGTGTGTGTGTGTGTGTGTGTGTGTGCTGTTTCTTTTTTTAATGATTTATTTATTTTTTATGTGCATTTGGTGTTTTGCCTTCATGTGTGTCTATGTGAGGGTGTCAGATCCCCTAGAACTGGAGTTACAGACAGGTGTGAGCTGTCATGTGGATGCTGGGAATTGAACCCAGGTCCTCTGGAAGAGCAGCCAGTGCTCTAACCACTGAGTCATCTTTTAAAACCAGAATTATCCAAGTCCAAGTGTAGCCATTGGAATTATGGAAAATAGTGGCCACTAGAGCAAAAGTCCTTTGTGTGTTTACCAGCTCTAAAGATATCTTTTCTACTTCTGACTGGTACTGGTTTTAAAAGAGAGATTCTTTTTTGATTATGTATATTCACATTATTTAATGCATACATGTGAGTGCAGGTGCCCTTAGAGTCCAGAAAAGGGCATTGGATCCTAGAGTTGGTAATCCATCAGACTTGGGTGTTAGGAATCGAACTCAAGTCCCCTGCAAGAGCAGTATGTGTCTTGACTGCTGAGCCATTCCTATGAAACAGTAGGAAGGGAGCCATTTGTAACTCCGTGTAAAAAGAGACTGGGGCAAATGAAGATTAACTACAAGCCATCCAGGCTGATAGCTGACTGACACACCAAGGTACATGAACTGAAACTAGCTGTTCCAGAGAGATGGAGCTTGGCCTGAAGCAATGGAACAAATTGTGAGACACCCGTTTCCATGTGTTCTCCTTGGTCACTCATTAACATCCAAGTATCCAGCCAAGTCACCCAGGAGATGGCTGGCTCTTGCCAAGTCACAAAGCCTGGGCCATGCAGCAAGTTCTGACTAAAAGGTTACTGAAGGCAGGAGTGCCATGCCTTTGGTGAGCGAAAGGATTAGATTGGCTTTTTATCCTTTTCCTGATTTCCACTTCCAATGTGGGCAAGACCACAAGGCTTGAAAAAAACCTTCTGTCCTCAGGGGATCTTGGAAAAACCTCAGCTAGGAAACATGTAGAAGCAACCATTTGAGTCATGACCAAGCCTAAGTCTATAGCCTTCTTCCTAGGCCTTCTCAAATAATCCTCTGGCAGGGCAGGCTGCTTCTACTGTTGCAAAAAAAGAATTCTTCTAACTTAAGCTTCTCTGAGCCTTCACATGGCTGCCTTAGAAAATTGAGAAGACAGAGACTGGCATGGGATGCAAAGCTGTTGCCATCATCACCTTCATTATCCCAGGTTATTGCTAGCTGTCTTCATCTCAGCCAACCCTTTGCCAAGCCCTTTCTCTCCCCATCATTATCATTCATTTGGAGTTGTTTTCCTTGGCTCCCATTTCTGTCCCATCCACAGATTTCTTCTACATGCCATCTACTTTAATAGCAAGAGCCTAACAAGGTCATTTTCACAACCCTCTATCGTAGTAGAGATCAGCAAACTGGATGCTGCTCTATCCAGAGGTAATTACGGCCTTATTTACCAAATAGCTGACCTTGAAAAGCTGTATTTGAGGTACAAGGTGACCAACCTTTTTGGTTGCCTTTTGCTGGTGTTCTCAGGATGGGATTTTTAGTGTTCCAAATTGTGAGTCTAGGGCAGACTCCAGAAAAGGTGGCCACCCAGATGTAGAAGAACAAAATGGAGGCTCTGGAACCGAGATTCAAATTCCAAATCTGCTATTTCCTAGCTATCTAACCTTAGAGAAGCCACTTAACCTCTCTGAGCCTCCATTTTCTCATTACTAAATGGAGACTGGGCTGGCAAGATGGCTCAGCAGGTAAAAGGTGTTTGTCAAACAAACCTGGCAACCAGTTTCATTCCCAGAACCCTTATCAAGGTAAAAGATGAGAACTCTGTAAAGTTGTCCTCAGACCTCCATGGCACACACATACACACACACACACACACACACACACACACACACACACACACCCTAATGAATACCCTTTTTTGTTTTGTTTTGGTTTGGTTTGGTTTGGTTTTGCCAATAGTTCAAGGACAACCAAGACTGCATACTGAATTTGGAGCAAGCTTGGGTTACTTGTCTCAAAAAAAGAAAAAAGTGAACAAGCTAGTATTTTGTTTCCTCTAACTACAAGGTTCTGGAGTAGTTGTGGGTGTTGCTATAGATTTTTGTTTGTTTCTATTCTTTGCTATGCCACTGTGGTTTCAGTACACATTCCTTACCCGCTTTGTATGTGTCAGGCTTGCCAGTGTTGATGACTTTAAGTACTCCAGCAGGCAGCCTAACCCTGAATCAAGAAACATCGAGTCATAGCCAGATGTGGTGGTACAGGCCTGTAACATCAGCACTCTGAAAGGAGAGGCAGGAAGATCAGAAGTTCATAATCACCCTTGGCCACATCCAGAGTTTGAGGCCAACCTGGACTACATGAAATTCTGTCAGAAAGAAAGAGAGGATATGTGTGTGCTTCCTCTAATCATCTTTAGCTATACTGTGCCTGGATCATGGTACAGGACAATATAGCGATGGTCAAACCCAAATTCAAAGGCTCAAGGACAGGGCTTGGAGAGATGGCTCAGTGACTGAGAGCACTTGCAGCTCTTGCAGAGGACATAGTTTCGGTTCCCAGCACACACAAGGCAACTCAACCATCTGCAACTCCAGCTTCAGGAGATCCAATGCCCTCTTCTGCTCTCCATGAACAAAAAGCATGCATGCTTGTGAAGTTCACTAGATCCAAGATAAAAGATAAATGGATGTTTTACTGGGGAACAACTTACACAGACAATAAAGAACCACTGCAACTTTTCTGCTCCAGAGGATGTTGTCTCTACCCTCCTACCCTATCCACAGCCCAAGAGGGCGATCAGGCCTGAGACCGCCTCTGCGCACCTGAAGTTACGCCCAAAGGGGTGTGGCCACTAACCCAAATACTCTGGCAAGACTAGATGCAGCGACATGCTTGTTACAGGTACACAGGCTGGCAAAACACCCTTTTACATAAAATAATAAAATAAATTAAAAACAAACAAGCAGATAGAGTGGACCCGCCCAGACAGGGGGGACCTCCCTGAGTCTGGAAACACCTCACTCTTCCTTCCCCCCTCCCGCCGGCTGGACCTGAGCGCCCTCATCCATTGGCTGATGGAAGCAGAGGCAGAGACACCCATAGCTATACACTGAACTGAACTCTGGAACCTAGTTGCAGAGAGGGAGGAATGAATATCAAAGGGGTCAGGACCAGGCTGGCGAAACCCACAGAAACAGCTGGCTTGAACAAGGGGGAGCACATGGACCCCAGACTGCTGTCTGGGAGGCCAGCACTGGACTGATCCAGACCCCTGAACGAGGATGTCAATGAGGAGGCCTCGACCCTCTATGAGGCCCCTGGTAGTGGATCAGTATTTTTCCCTGGTGTAAGAAGGGACTTTGGGAGCCCATCTCACATGGAGGGGTGCTGGCCACATGGGGGAGGGCCTAGGCCCTGTCCAGGATGATATGACAGACTTTAGGGAACCCCCATGGAGGGCCTTACCCTCATTGGGGAGCAGAAGGGGGAGGGGTGAAGGGCTGGTGGGGGGTTGGGGAGAGGGGAGAGAGAGGGAGAAGGGATTGACATGTGAAGCAAGCTTGTTAACAAATACAAACATGTATTTATTAACAATATGAATTTATTAATTTTCTGTGTATCTGTGTGCTTACACAAGTTTATGTGTACCCCATGAGTGAAGGCACATATGGAGACCAGAAGAAGGTGATGGACACCATGAGCTAGGGTTACAAATGGTTGTCAGCTGCCACCTGAATTTTGGGAACTGAACCTGAAATGTCTACAAGAGCAGGCAACGTTCTTAACCACCGAACCAGCTCTCTAATCCCCAAATGCATACTTTTATAAATTTTATTACAAAATGCTTGCACATAAATTAAGACATCACATACCAAATTTAATCAGACTCAAAAGCTGCACAGCCTCACAAACTTCAATAGGGGTTCAAAGAGGCATTTGGAATGGCTGTGGACCTTCACATTAAATCTTACATTTTCAGTACCTAATACATTTTATGTACTTATTAATCACTGTCTTAGTTAGGTTTTCTATTGCTGTGATGAAACAGCTTGATCAAAAAGCAAGTTGGGGAGGAAAGGGTTTATTTGGCTCACACTTCCACATTACTTCACCAAAGGAAGTCATGGCAGGAACTCAAGCAGGGCAGGATTCTGGAGGCAGGAGCTGATGCAGAGGCCCTGGAGGGTGCTGCTTACTGGCTTGCTTCCCTTGCCTTGCTCAGCCTGCTTTCTTACAGAACCCAGGACCACCAGCTCAGGATGGCATCACCCACGTGAGCTGGGCCCTCCCCCTTAATTGATCACTAATTGAGAAAATGCCTTACAGCTGGGTCTCATGGAGGCATTTCCTCAGCTGAGGCTCCTTCCTCTCTGATGATTCCAGCTTGTGTCAAGTTGACACACAAAATCAGCCAGTACCATCACCAAGACCAAAATATCCATGACAGAATTGGAACCAGAAAAATAATTGTGTCCAGCTGGGTGTTGGTGGCGCACGCCTTTAATCCCAGCACTCAGGAGGCAGAGGCAGGTGGATCTCTGTGAGTTCGAGACCAGCCTGGTCTACAAGAGCGAGTGCCAGGACAGCCTCCAAAGCCACAGAGAAACCCTGTCTCGAAAAACCAAAATAATAATAATAGTAATAATAATAATAATAATATCCATATCACCTTTCATAACTCATATCCACTACCTACATTTGATCTTCTTTATGCTCTTATATGTATCCTTCCTTTGTTCTCTTTTCTTCATGTTGTGCTATACCCACATGCACACTTGTTTGCACACTCACACACACACACACGTACACATATAGTTGACCAGATTCCTCTGCAAGAGCAGTTAGTGATCTTGAACAGCTGGGCCAGCTCTCCAGGCCCCAAACACATGTGTTTAAATGCCCAAGCTGCCCTCAAACTCACTGCTACTCCTGCTTCCGTCTCCCAAGTGCTGGGATTGCATGTCTACACCACCATACCTAACTCACAGCCAATTTCTAACCCCAAGATCCCAGAGAAAGAAGAGCACAGATGAGTGACTGCTAGTGTTGTGCCATCAGATCAGAAGGCAGACACTGTCTCCAGCCTTCCAAGCTTCCTCAGCATGATGAGTTACCTCTGCTTCTAGAGGGAGGAGGGAACACGGTGTGGAGGCTAGAGTATTACAGTCCTATTTATATTTTCCTGCTATGCTGGGGATGGAACTCAGGGTCTCAAGAATGCCAGCCAAGTGCTTTGCCACCTCGCTCCCGCCTGTAATACTTCATTTCCCACATCAAGCACCAGCCACTTCTCACCTCCAGGCTTTGTCAGAGCTCAGAATTGATTTCTGTCCCCAGGTGTGGAACAATTTGAGCTCCACTGAGGCTTGATCTGCCCTGGCTGGGTCTGTTTGTTTTCTCCACCTTTGGACTTCCTCCTCGCCTTCACAAACCCACTTTCTTGCCTGTGTCTTCCCCTCCTTTGGGTGTGAAGGTGTTGGGTCTAACACTGGCGAAGATGGAGCAGCTGGCAGTCTCGGGTGCCGAAAAACACTACTGGCATATTTACTGTGGAAATGGAAGGTGTGGGAAGCTAATTCCTCCCTCCCTCTTCTTTTTTCTGCTTTTTGTCTTTTGTTTGGTTGGTTTGGGGGTTGTTGAGACAAGGTCTTCCTAGCTAGGTCATTCAGACTGGCTTGGAACTTGAGATCCTTCTGCCTCCACCTCCAAGTGCCAAGATCTATACTGTGGCTACAACACCTGCCTACTGGACTGCTGGGATTATGTCCCCCACCCCCATCCCCGAGCCGTGTGTCATGTACTTGTCCATGTGTTTGTGAGTACACATGTGCGCTCAGAAGCCAGACATGTCAATGTCCGGGGTCCTCCTCCATAGCTCTCCACCTCAAGTTATAAGATCTCTTACTGATGCTTGATGTTCATCACTTCAGCTAGGCTAGCTGGCCAGTGAGTTAGAAGGACCGCTGTCTGTGTCCCATCATGTCTTTTGTGTGGTGTGCCTCCACACTGGGATTGCAGATGCCTTCGTGCTGCTGTGTCCTGCTTTTCTGTGGGAGTTAGGGATCTGAACTCAGGTTTCCAGGTTTGTGTGGCAAACGCTTTACCAGCTCAGCCCTCCCCAACCCCTGGAGGTTTGGGGTTGGTTTTCTATTTGTTTGTTTTCAATGTATTTGTTGGGAGGAGAGCCTAGGAGGATCATGTATGTCTGTCAAAGAACAACTTGCTGGAGCCTACTCTCTCCCTCCACCACATGAGCTCCTGGGATTGGGATCTGGGGTGAACTCTGGTTATCAGGCTTGTGACAAGGACCTTTACCCATTGACCCTCTCACAGGTCCTTGAATTTAGTCTTAATTTGCAGAGCTAAAGGGTCCTCATAGTAGTAAGGGACCATCTAGGCTAAACTATTCTCTCTTCTCTCTCTCTCTCTCTCTCTCTCTCTCTCTCTCTCTCTCTTACTTCCTCTCTCTCTCAGCTCTACCACTACCAACTTGTTATTACCACCTTTCTGTTCACTTTGCAGGATAAAAGGGTTCCATGCCAGACAGTCATAAGTGGACAGGGTGGATGGCAGCCTTTACTGCAACACTCTCACTCAGCTTGTGGTGTGAGAAAACCTCCCTGCCTGGCCCTGGGGCCAGCACTTCCTCCCTTCCCAGGTACTTTTGGGAAGATGGTCCCTCCCAGGAGTGCTGAGAAAGCGGCAGGCAAGTTGTCCTTTGACAGACATACATGATCCTCCTAGGCTCTCCTCCCAACAAATACATTGAAAACAAACAAAAAACCAACCCCAAACCTCCAGGGGTTGGGGAGGGCTGAGCTGGTAAAGCGCTTGCCACACAAACCTGGAAACCTGAGTTCAGATCCCTAACTCCCACAGAAAAGCAGGACACAGCAGCACGAAGGCATCTGCAATCCCAGTGTGGAGGCACACCACACAAAAGACATGATGGGACACAGACAGCGGTCCTTATAATTGTAAGAACATCCCATTCTCCAGGGATTTCCAGGTGCCAAGGTAAAAGCTTGGGAGAAACTCTGGCTTTAATTAGGTTGGAATGCTGCCTTCATGGCAAGATTCTAGATGATAATGGGGTTGATGCTATCTGGCCTCTGTGGGCACACATACATGTAATACATATACATACATGCAGTCACATACAGAGTAAGTAAATACTTTTTAAAAAAGAAAGAAATTACTTAAGACCTGCTCTCCACACTCCCAGTTCCAAAATGCTTTACATTTATAGAACATATCAGAGTCCATTCGCTGCACTGGGCGTGGCGGCTCCGGACTGGAACCCCAGCACTTTCAGGCTAAGACAATAGGATTAATGTCAGTTCAAATCTGGCCTCTTTCACACAGTGACTTTGAGGTCAGCATGGGCCACAAAGAGAAAACTTTTCAAAAACCAAAACAAAAAAAGATAGGCTAGGGAGAAGGCTAAATGCTTGTGACTCGGGAAAAAAGCACCGAGTTCCATTCCCAGCACCCATAGAAAAGCCAAGCTCGGTGTCACACACCTAGGGGTTGGAAAACTGGAGGCAGGCAGCCCCTAGGGCTCAGTGGCCAGCCAGTCTAGTCTACTGAGCTCCAGGGTTAGTGAAATAACCTGTCTTACAAAATAACACGGAAGAACACCCAATGCCACCACGTGGTAGAGGTGTACACTTTTAATCCCAGCACTCAGGAGGCAGAGGAGAGAGTTCGAGGCCAGCCTGGTCTACAAATCAAGTTCCAGGACAGCAAGGGCTGTTACACAGAGAAACCCTGTCTCAAAAAAACAAAGCAAAATAAAAAAATTAAAGAACACTCAAATTCATATACTGTTTTTCCATGAAATTATTTGTCTGAGTTCTGTGACAAACCCATGATGTGATAATTGGGAGTTGTTAGCTTCCTTTTGCTGCAGGGGAAACCAGTGATCAGAAAGGTTAAGTGACTTGTCGAAGGTCATCCTGGTGGAACAGAACTGATGACATAAGACCCGGATCCAGGTGTTCTGACTCTGAGTTCAAGGCTACCTTGGGTCCTTCTCTGCACTTCTGTGCTTAGGTGAGCTGGGGTGAAAGGAGAAACTGGTTTTCCCACTGGAGTCATTGGACTACAAGCCTAGTGACAGCCTCTTTACAGTGATTAAATTGCCCTGTGCTAGTGACAGATTGGAAGTCCGGGAGGCAGGTGGACGATGGATGCATTGAAGAATGCCTCTGGGACAGCCCAGCTGATGTGAGCCATCCATCACCAGGAGCTGGCAGGACCCGCTGGACCCCTCCAGTGCCTCTGGAGACAGGGCATTTGGGAGCTGATGAGCCAGATGTGATCTCCAGACATTTGCATCTGAAATTCCTCACTTCCTGGCATGGATTGATGGAGGAGGCATTCCGGGCTGGCATAATGGGCTTAGCACTTTCATTTCCTTTGATCCTCACTTAAGGCAGCCTGGTTGTGGTGGTGTTTCCCCAAAGGTTAAAGGACTTTAAGTGACTGGAAGAATACAATTAGACAACTGACCACGTTGGCCTGTGAAAGGAAATTTCCCAGAATGCACTAGAATTTTTATAAGTGTTACTTTTCTTTCTTCTTAAGATTACACTTATTATCATTATTATTATTACCATTATAATTATTATTATTTTGAGATAGGGTCTCTCTATGTAGCTCTGGCTGTCCCGGAACTCCCTATGTACACCAGGCTGGGTGAACTTACAGGAATTTCCCTGTCTCTGTCTCTGGAGTGCTGGGATTAAAGGTGCGCACCAACATACTGGGCCTTTCTTTAAAAATAATACATTTTTTAAAAACTTTTTAAAAATATTATTTTGTTTTATATGTATATTTTGCCCACGTATATGTCTTTGTACTGTGTGCCTGTCTTATTTATTATTTTTATGTGTGTGTGCCTTTGTGTGTTTATGTGCATCTCAGATACGCTGGAGTTACAGATATTTGTAAGCTGCTATGTGGATGCTGGGAACAGAACTTGGGTCCTCTAAAAGAACTCCCAGTGCTCTTAACCTCTGAACCATCCCTTCAGCCCCCTTCCCCCCATTATATTTTTAAACAAGTAAATTTAACCTACAAATAATTCTCTCCTGGGCCAAATGGAACAGTCATGAAGATGTTCCCAACAGCTCTGTGTGTGGAGTAAACATCTACTAAACACTGAGAACAGAATAAGGGCTGTGCTGTGTCACCACCCTCACAGGTTTTGACACTTTTCATTCTTTCATTCATTCAATCAGCCTTACTGAGCCTGTGACACTCCAGGCTTTGTTGTAGGGTAGAACTGTCAGGTAAAATATAGGTTGTCTCATTAAATTCCAGTTTCAGATAAACAACATTCTATTTTCAAAATCCATACTAGTTTATATTCTGTTCATTGAAACTACACAGTGGGGTGCTGGGGAGGTAGCTCAGTTGGTAGAATGTTTACTCACCCTACGAAAAACACAGCTTGATGCCCAGCCTCTCACAATCCACATAAGGGGACACAAATTTGTAATCTAAATACTTGGGAGCTAGAGGCAGGAGGATTAGAAATTCAAGGTCAGCTACATTGGGAGTTTCAGGCCAGCCAGGGATATGTGAGAGATACATACATCTTTAAAAAAAAAAAAAAATGTGGGCCACTGAGATGCTTAGCAGAAAAAAGCCCTTGCTACCAAACCTGAAGATCTTCGTTCAATCCTTCGAACTCACATGGTGGAAGGAGAGAACCGGTTCCTGCAAGCTGTCTTCTGACCTCCACACATGCACTATGACATGGTACACCCTTTCTCCTCCCAACACACACTTTAAAAAATATTTTTGAAGAGCTAAGGAGTTAGCTCAGTTGGTCATTGATCGTCTGATGAAGTTCTGACACCTAAGCATGAGGACCTGAGTTCGAATCCCCAGCACACAACTAAAAGCCAGGACAAAGGCAGTACTGACAGTCACTGGCCAGCCAGACTGGCTGAACAAATGAACTTCAGGTTCAGTGAGAGACTGTGTCTCAACAAATAAGAGGAGCTGGGCCAGGTGTGGTGATGTGTGACATTAATCCCAGCAGAGGCAGGGGGAATCTCTGTGAGTTTGAGGACAGTCTAGTCTACATAGTGAAACAGGCCAGCCAGGATTGGATAGTGAGACCTACAATTGAAAGAAAGAAAGAAAGAAAGAAAGAAAGAAAGAAAGAAAGAAAGAAAGAGACAGTGATCAAGGAAGACAGTCACTGTTGACTTCTGGCCTCTACATACATGCATGCTCACACACATATACCACATACATGCTTAATGAATTAATCTAAATCCACCATGGGCTCTGGGCAAGGTTCCACTGTTGAGGTGCTCAGTCGGTTAACGAGGCTGCAGAGATCTCCTGGTCCCTTCATCTCAGAAAAGGACCTCCTCTCCTTGTCAGTGAAGAGACCAATGAAGGGCTGAGCACTGGGCACCGGCATGGTCACGTCAGCCACAGTGTCATGTCTGCTAACAGCCTGTGTGTGGGAATTAGTCACATGCTTCTATCTAATTCCAGTGGAGTTGTTTCAGTGTAACTATGTCCCACATGACCCGCTGCCTTATATATAAGTATAGAATATTCCTTCCCCTCTCTGCACCCCTCCCCCCAAGCCAGAGTTTCTCTGTGTAAAAATCCTGGCTGTCCTGGAACTTGCTCTGTAGACCAAGCTGTCCTCGAACTCACAGAGATCTGCTTGCCTCTGCCTCCCAAGTGCTGGGATTACAGGTGTGTACAACCACCACCTAGCTAGTATAGAATATTCTTTTCTTAAGATTTATTTATAGCCCAGCGGTGGTGGCACACTCCTTTAATCCCAGCACTCAGGAGGCAGAGGTAGACAGATCTCTATGAGTTCGAGATCAGCCTGGTTCGAGATCAGCCTGGTCTACAAGAGCTAGTTTCAGGACAGCCTCCAAAGCCACAGAGAAACCCTGTCTCTGAAAAAAAAATTAGATTTATTACTTAATATACATTAGTGTTATGTGTGTGAGAGTGTTAGATGCCCTGGAACTAGAGTTATAGACAGCTGTGAGCTGCCATGTGGATGCTGGGAATTGAACCCAGGTCCTCTGGAAGAGCAGCCAGTGTTCTTAACTGCTGAGCCATCTCTCCAGCCCCTAGAATATTCTTAAGAAAATATTCTTTGTTTATCTGAAATTCATATTTAATTGGGCTGCCTGATTTGATTTGATTTGATTTTTTTAAGTTTTGATATTGGAGATTGAACCAAAGATCTCAAGCAAGGGTTCTGTCACTGTCCCCAGCCCTTTACATTTTTGTTGTTGGAGGTGGTGGTTTTGTTTGTTTGCTTTTTGGTTTTGAGGCAGGGTCTCACTATGTAGCTTTGGCTGTCTTGGAACTTACTATGTTGACAAAGCTGGCCTCCAACTCATAGAGGTCTGGCTGCCTCTGTCTCTTGAGTGCTGTAATTAAGTGTGCACCACCACAAGTAGCTACCTTTTTAGGTCAAGGCAAAGTCTCATTAAGTTTCCAAGGCTGGCCCAAACTTACTCTGTAGCCGAGGCAGTCCTTAAGCTTACCATCCTTCTATCTCAGCCTCCTGAGCATCAGGGACCATAGGCTGATAGTCTGTATTAATGTGTTATATCCAGCCACCTATTTCTTTCTTCCTCCCTCTCTCCCTTCTTTTGTTTCTTCTTGTTTTTATTTTGAGAAATAAAATAAATTTTATTTTATTTTACATGGTCTGACTCTGTAACAATCCTCTTGTCTCAGCTCCCCATATGCTGGAATTACAGATATGTAATTCCATCTCCAACTAAGCAAATCCTTTATTCCTTGTAAATTTTAAGATACCTTTGATTGATGGGGCTATAAAATTCCTGAACAAAGTTTCCAAGACTGTCTAGAAGGTCTTCAACAGTCAGTATTTCAGGATGGCCAAGGAACAGGAGAAAAGGACATAATGACCTTAGAGGTTCCTAAACTCTGCTTACAGCATCGGAGGTGGGGAGCATAGCAAGCACTTTGTATAGATATTTTTTTCTTAGTATCTTTTTTTTTTTTTAGTTCAAATTAGAAACAAGCTTGCTTCACATGTCAATCCCTTCTCCCTCTTTCTCCCCTCTCTCCCCAACCCCTCACCAACCTTCCCCCCCTCCCCCCTCTGCTCCCCAGGGAAGGTAAGGCCCTCCATGGGGGTTCCCTAAAGTCTGTCATATCATCCTGGACAGGGCCTAGGCCCTCCCCCATGTGGCCAGGCTGAGAGAGCATCCCTCCATGTGGGATGGGCTCTCAAAGTCCACTGATCCACTACCAGGGGCCCCATAGAGGGCCGAGGCCTCCTCATTGACATCCTCGTTCAGGGGTCTGGATCAGTCCAGTGCTGGCCTCCCAGACAGCAGTCTGGGGTCCATGTGCTCCCCCTTGTTCAAGCCAGCTGTTTCTGTGGGTTTCACCAGCCTGGTCCTGACCCCTTTGATATTCATTCCTCCCTCTCTGCAACTAGGTTCCAGAGTTCAGTTCAGTGTATAGCTGTGGGTGTCTGCCTCTGCTTCCATCAGCCACTGGTCAAGCCCTCAGTATAGAATTTTAAAGCCAGCCCTGCACACAAGTTTGCCGGAAGATATCTCAGTGATGCGAAGTGGACCTGAGACCTGCAGCTGCTGCCGGGTCTCCTGACACAAGGACACCTGGGAACCTAATTCCTCACAAAGTCATTTCCACACTCAGCAAGCACCATGCTGGTCATGAGTTGAACAGAGAAACCAGAGCAATAAACATAAATCAAAGCCATCTATGTTAATAAAATGGACCCACGGGGTCAGGGTGGCAGGCAGAACATTAGAATTCAGACAGCTTTAGGATCTGTCTGGACAAATTACACAAATTGCTGTCAGAGGTACCCCAAAGTTCACGTATGATATGCCTCTGGGCTCATTTGACTCCCATTCCCCGGCAGTAAATTATTAACTAAACAAGATCAGGCTGGTACAGCTGCGGTTCCAACGAAGGCCGATATCTGCACAGAAACTCAGTAATCTGGACAGGAAATGACCCCCTCCACGCTCATCCCACCCCCACCCCTGTCCAAAGTCCCACTGAGCCCTGACACCAGGCTACAGAGAGAAAGCCACAAAGCAGTGTCCTGATAAGCAGACAAACAAAGGTGACCCTGTGACTTGGAATATCACTGACTCAAAATTCAGTGACTTTGTAAAAGCCAAGGATGCCAGAGGCCATAGGAGATGAGGTGAACGAGAAGGAGATGAGGGAAGGAGAGAAGAGACTGCAGGAGAAGCCGGGGATGAAGAGGGTGGGACAAGGGGCAGAGGAGAAACACTACCCTCTTTGGGGCAGAATATAGGACTGGGAAACCGAAGGCTTCTAAAGAGCAGCTGCTGTCTTTTCAATATGCTCATTTAGGTTCCTGGAGGTCCTTCCAGTCCTGGGGGCTCAGCTCAAATACCACCAGGAGCTAATGCCAGCACTCAGGAAGCAGAGGCAGGCAGATCTCTGTGAGTTCCAGGAATAGCCTGGCCTACATAGGGTCCAAGACTAGCCTGAGCTACATAGAAAGACCCTGTCTCAAAAATATTATAATAATAATAATAATAATAATAGAATGCCATGTGGGGATCTGGGGTGTAGCTCAATGATAGGGTAATCGCCCAGTATGTGAAAGACCATAGGTTCCCAGACCATGTTTAAAACCAGAACAGGCAAATATTGTCCATGGATTTCCTTAAGGGGGTGAAAGTACTTGCCACCAGGAGAGACACAGACTAGAGACCTGGAACCCTTAGAGCAGACAAGCCAAATTCGTGAGCTCTGGATTCCCCGAGAAGCTTTAGTCCTCAAGCTTGAATGGCAAGTCCATTATACACTCTCCATCTTCCCAGCCCCATTCTTTTGTTGTGGTTTTATTTAGAGATTGGTTTTGGTTTTTTCATTGAAAATATTTTTTGGAGTTACAGAGTTGTGAGTCTCCATGTGGGTGCTGGGAATTCAACTCGGGTTCTCTGCAAGAACAGTAATGGGTCTTAACCGCAAGCCATTTCTCTAGACCCTTATTTTTATTTTATTTGTTTATTTACTTATTTATGTATTATTTACTTGTGACAGGATCTCACCAGGTAGCCCTGGCTGGCCTGGAATTCAATGTTCCACCTCTGCTCCCCGAGGGCTGGGGTTATGAATATGCACACCAAGTCCAGCTGAATTTTCTAATTTTTGTTTTATATCTTCTGCCTCCCTCATGATGGGATTACATCAGGACCGAAGATCACTGGACTTTCAGATGGGTTCTGAGAATCCCAAATCTGCTCTACCTGTTGAATGTCTCTCCAGCCCTAAGTCTTTTAATCTACACTTCTAAATACTGGATAGAATAAAAATGTGTGCTCAAGCAAAAGTGTGTATCCAAGAGTTTATAGCATCCATTATTCACAATAGTCAAAAGGTGGAAACAACCCTAATGTTCATCAGCTGAGGAAATAAACAACATTGGTACACATGATATTCAGCAATGAAAAGAAGAATGGAGAAACAATACATGCTGTAACACAGTACATTTGTTTTTGTTTTGTTTTGTTTGAGATAGGATCTCTATTTTTGTCCTGGTTGTCCTGGCGTTTACTATGTAGACCAGGCTGGCCTGGAATTCACAGCGATCCTCTTGCCTCTACTTAAAGACATGAACAACCAGACTCAGCCTACTATACATCTTGAAAACATTATGCCAAGTGAAATAAGCCTGAAACAAAGGGCTATACACTTTTGGGTTCTATATCACCATCATCCCAGCACTAGGGATGTAGAAGCTGGTGGATTTCTGTAAGCCCAAGATCAGCTAAGGCTGTATAGAGGGCTGTCTCAGAGAGAGAGAGAGAGAGAGAGAGAGAGAGAGAGAGAGAGAGAGAGAGAGAGATTTAAAAAAGAAGAGAGAGTGAGTTTTAGGACCTGAGAGTTATATATTCACAAAATAATTCATAAAACTGCATAAATAGAAAATACTGTCTGATAATATACAAAATAAAACAACGAGAAGGGGGTAGGAATGTGGCTCATCTGGTAGAGTGATTGCCTAGCATGTATGAAGTCCCAGGTTCAATTTCCCAACACAATATATGGTGACATGTAGCCCCAGCAGCCAAGAGTAACAAGCAGCAAGATCAGGAATTGGAGGCCAGCCTGGACTACACAGAAAGACTGAGTCTCAGAAGCAAAGCCAAACAAAAATCAAGTATTGTGTCTGGAGGGTGGGAACAAGTTCTCACCTGTCATGTGTCACTGAAGGTGGCTCAGACACCAAATGCTTAGTGGAACCCCTGGGGTCTTTTTTTCCCCCTGGGGGTCTTTAAAAGCCTTTGATGCCTGGCAACCATCCTCAGACACACTATTGTAATTAGTCTGTGGTGCAGTGTGGGTACCGCACATTCCCAGGTCATTTCAATGTGCAGCAAAATTTGAGAGCCAGTGGGGCTGAGCAAATGGTTGATGAACAACTGTTTCTGGAAGCCAAAAGCCAGACCCAGCCATCTTTGCTCTGACCTCAGAGCAATCAGGCCAGATCAGTCCTTGGCAAAGTAAACAGCTACAGTCATTCCCACTGTTCACCACGCCAGACAAACAAATGAGAAGATTCTCTCCTACTCCTTCAGGGCCACCACTCCCTCTGTAAACATGTGGCTGATGAGCCGTCAGCAGTTCTGATGGAGGATGTTCTGCAATGTGTGACCTCCTCCCTTTGCCCCACACTCTCTTGCTGCCTCCATTTGTTGCTAGGGGACTAATGAGGAGGAAGGATGCTACTTAGTAACATATGCCTGCCAGGAGGTTGGAGGCTTCTGGGTCTCTCTTCCCAGACATTTGTGTTTTCAAAAACTACACTGAGACCTGGGTCACCAATTATGGAATTTCAGGGACTAAAGCCCTGTGTGATGGCTCACTCCTGTAATCCCAGCATCCAGAAGGCTAAAGGAGAGGATTGTTTCAATTGTAGACTAGCTTCGGCTACACAGTGAGTTCTAGGCCAGTCAGGACTACATAGCATGACCTTGTCTTAGAAAACTGAGCTAGTAAGATGATTCAGTAGGCAAAGACACTTGCTGCCAAGCTTGAGGACCTGAGTTCGAGCTTGAGAACCCACATGGTAGAAGGAGAAAGCCAACTTTTGCAAGCTGTCTTCAGACTCCATGTGCCAATACCTACCCACAGAATTTTTTTTTTTTTTTTTTTTTTTTTGAGATGGGGTCTAACTGCCTTGGAACTCACTATGTAAATAACACTGTCCTGGAACTCAGAAATTCACCTGCCTCTGCCTCCCAAGTGCTGGGGTTAAAGGCATGAACCATCATGTCTGATTAATTTCTTTAATTTTAAAAAACAAAACCAAGGGGCTGGAGAGATGGCTCAGTGGTTAAGAGCACTGACTGCTCTTCCAGAGGACCTGGGTTCAATTCTCAGCACCCACGTGGCAGCTCATAACTGTCTATAACTCCAGTTCCAGGGGATCTGACACCTTCACACCAATGCACATAAAATAAATTTAAATAAATAAAAATTTAAAAAACCAAATAAAAGAGCCAGGTATTGTGCTCCACCACACCTGGCTGGAGGAAGACTTTTGTGTTGCTCTGGGTCTTCTCTCTCTGACACACACACACACACACACACACACACACACACACACACACAGTTCTTCTTAGACAATCTCGTTTTTTTTTTTTTTCTTTCGTTTAAGATTTACTGATTGTTTTAATTGGGAGGGGGCATATGCACGCACATAAAAGTGCAGATATCGGGGCTGGAGAGATGGCTCAGTGGTTAAGAGCACTGACTGTCCTTCCAGAGGTCCTGAGTTCAATTCCCAGCAACCACATGGTGGCTCACAACCATCCGTTATAAGATCTGGTGCCCTCTTCTGGTGTGCAGATGTACATGGAAGCAGAATGTTGTATACATAATAAATAAATAAAGTCTTTAAAAAAAAAAAAGTACTTCTCTTTAAAAAAAAAAAAAAAAAGTGCAGATATCTTGCAGGATCCAGAAGAGGGAACCTGATGCCCCTGGAGCTAGAACTACAGGAGGCTGTGAGCTGCCTGACACAGGTGCTGGGAGCCTAACTCAGGTTCTCTGCAAGGACAGCAAATATTGTTCAGAGAAAAATCTTCATCTAAAATTAACTGAGCATTTATCATGTGCTAAGTGTCTGTATTAATCAATCTTCTATAGTCCCGTGATTTGGGAGGCTGAGGTGGGAGGGTTACAAGTTTCAGGTAAGCTCCAACTATATAGGAAGAACTTGTCTCAAAGACTAAAGTGAAAAACAAGTAGCTAATGTTACCCTCAGAAAATCTTCGAGACTCTTATACTATTATTGTAAGATATGATACTATTTACACTACAAAATAGAGACAAGGTGCACCAAAGATAAGCAATGTGCCCAAGGGCTTCCAGCTAGGATTTGAACTCAGGGACTCTGGTTTCAGAAACCCCATTCTTAATCACTATATGAATGAAACCAGAGAGAGCTGTGCTATGGACACATCACACACACACACACACACACACACATATATATGTGGTCCAGACTAGGAACTAGACAGTTCTTTCCACACAGGGGCATCAAGGACACTGGAGTGAGATAATTTGTTGTTCAGGTCCATCCCTCCCTCCAATTGCTAAATCCCTGTAGTAGTAACCAAGAGGCAGGATTCCAAAATAAACCTCATCTGAAAACCATTGGGACAAATACTTTCTTCTTTTTAGTCCTTTTGCTGTTATGTTTTGGTTGGGAGAGGAATGCATATTTCTATTCTTCTATTCTGTGAGCCTTTTCAGGACAGTAGTAGCTTGTGTCTCTTTTCCTTTTTCCACAGTGCTCACCCTGTAGAACCATGTACAACTTTACTCCATTGGTGTTAAGTGTGCCTGAGAATCTCATACTGGTACTGGGGCTTAGCTGGGCATAGACCCAAGGGGATGCTCACCCTTAGTTTTTGTTCTAGGCTTATATGTGATAAAGAGTGTGTTCATGCATGTGTGTGTTTTGTTTCTCTGTAGCACTTGGATCAAACCTAGAGTCTTGTGCCTGCTCAGCAAGTGTTCCACCCCTGGGCTGCAATCCTGGCCTCTCCGGTCTCAATGAACTGGAATAATATGGATAAGAAGTTGTGTGTGGTAGAGTTACCTTCAGCAACCCCCATGAGCTCATGACAGTTTTCTGCTTCTCATTTAGTCTCCCTAAAAAGCTGACACGGGAGGAAGGAAGAGCAGGACTTAGTAGTGCTTTCTACCAGGAGGAAAAAGAATGTGACAATAAAAATGTTGCAAGGGAACGCGAAATAAATCAGAGGGTAAGAGTGCTTGCCACCAAGCCTGACGAACAGACTTCTTCAATCCCCAGAAACCCACAGGGTTAGGAGAGGATCAACTCCTGCAAACTGTCTTCTGACTTCTGCACGCTCACATACATACACACATACACACACATACATGCATACATACATACACACACACACACACACACATACACACATGTACATATAAATAAATAGTAACTAAATAAATGCAAAGAAATGTAAAGCTATCCTTTCTTTCTTCCACTCTCCCCCCACACCTGAGACAGGGTTTGAGTGTGTAATGACCCTGACTGTCCTGGAACTCACTCTGTAGACCAGGCTGACCTCAAACTCACAGAGATCTGCCTGCCTAATCCCTCCTGAGTGCTGGGATTAAAGGCCTCAAACATTGCATTGAGAAACGCAAATAATGCGGATCGCAATGGAGTCAGAGCTAGTTTGAAAAACAGATGGTTTATTAGGAAAGTACTCACTCGACGGAGCCAGTCCTGTACAACCAGGTGGGTGAGGGAACCGGGAGAGCCATGTGTGCGACCCTCATATTTAAGACCTTGCTATCTCACTCTGACCACACCCAAGTGTGCCAGCCTCCAAGCGGGTGTGGCCAGCATTTCCCCCTACAAGTACCCTTTAACTTTATTTTTTATGTGCACTGGTGTGAGGCTGTCGGATCCCCTGGAACTGGAGTTGAGAGCTTTCATGTGGTTGCTGGGAATTGAACCCCAGTCCTCTGGAAGAGCAGCCAGGGCTCTTAACCACTGAGCCATCTCTCCAGCCCCAATTTTTTTTTTTTTTTTTTTTTTTTTACTTTTTTTCATGTATGTGAGCAGTGACCTGCATACATGTACACCAGATGCCAGATCCCCTGGAAACTGGAGTTACAGACAGTTGTGAGCTGTTATGTGGGTGCTGGGAAACCAACCCAGGTCCTCTGGAAGAGCAGTCAGTGCTCTTAACTGATCAGCCATCTCTCCAGCTCCTTACATGAGACTTATAACCCACCCTGGCCTTGAACTTGTTATACAGCCAAGAATGACCTGGAAGTGCTATCCTTCTGCCTTCACCTCCCTAGTAACAGGATTGTAGCTATGCACTGCCATGTCTAATTAATGTGGTAGTGAGGCTTGAACCCAAGGCCTCATTCATGCTAGACAAGCACTTACCAGGCAAGCTGCACTCCCAGCCCATGAAGGGCCATTTAAGCGTCTGTGTAGTTCTCTGTTGCAGGGATGTGTTTTAAACTTAATAACTCTAAGTATTTTAAATGTTCAGCTAACGACCAAGCTTGCTGGGTTTGGGTGTTTGGTTTTAGAAGTAATGCTCTGCTGTATCCTTCATATAACTCTGCTTTTTTTTAATCCTTCGGATATTTCTCAGAAATAGGATTAGTGAGTCAGTGGGTGTGGGCATCTTTCTAGCTCTTGGAATGAAGTTCATGACACTTTCCAAGAAGTTGAATAATTTGCAAGGTTTCCCAGCAGCTTAGGATGGCACCTTTTTCAGCAACACTTTCACTTTTTAGCTGGGTGTGGTGTGGTGCATACCTGTAATCATACTGCTAGGGAGACTCAGGCAAGAAACTCACAAGTACTCACTGGAGGCTGGCCCAGACTTCATAGTAAGACCCTGTCTTAGAAGTATGACGGGTCCGGATGGGAGGGATGGCTCAGTGGTTAAAAGCACTGGCTGCTTTTTCAAAGGACCTAGGTTCAATTCCCAGCACCCACATGGCAGCTCATACCTGTCTGTAACTCCAGTTCCAGGATTTCTGACACCTCACACAGACATCCAGGCAAAACACCAATGATAGAAAATTTAAAAAAAAGAAAAGAAAAAAAAGGGGGGGGGGTATTTCAGCACTGGCAAAGTGCCTCATTAGATAGAGATGCTAAAGACAAGCACCTGAGTCCGATCCATCGACCTACGTGGTAAAAGAGACCAACTCCTAAAAGTTGACCTCTGAGGCCTGGCATGGTGGGCCTCTTTAATCCCAGCACTCAGAATGCAGAGACAGGTGGATCTCTCTGAATAGGAGGCCAGCCTGGTCTACATGATGAATTCCAGGACAGTCAGGACTACAAAGATAGACCCTGTCTCAAATTTAAATTAAATTAAAAAGTCCTCTGACTTCCACATGCATCACACACACACACACACACACACACACACACACACACACACACACATCTATATACATACATACATACACGTAATTTTATTTTTAAAGAGTGTTTTTTAGGACTAGCTGCAATAGGGGTGCCTAATCCTAGCATTCCAGAGTCTGAGGCAAAAAGGATTCAAGTTCAAGGCCAGCTGGGTTACAAACACAGACCCTGTCACAAAACGAAATAACAAATGCAGGATTTTTAGCCTCCCAGGAATCTATGGGATCTTGGAGTCTCATTCCAATAAGTCTTCAATCCCCAGGCCACACAACCGGGTCTTGGGGGACTAACAAGGCGCCTCTGCGGTTGGTTGCCCATTACCGTCTTAATCCAAGCGAACAGAAAGCTCGTTCGGAAAGAGCTCTTTCTGCTCCCCAGAGGAACCGGTTATACTGCCTGGAAATCCAGTTTTCCCAAAGCATTAGCATAAAAGCACTGGAGAGTGGAAGGAAAGGAGGCCAGCTTTCCCCCAATTGGGAGAGAATGCTCCCTCCCGAGAGAGGGGTGGGGGCTGCGGTGGACAGCGTGGCAGGTGGTGTTTATCTACAATCATGGGCTATTCACCAAACCCCAAAACCGCCTCTTAGATGCAAATTGCTCATCAGAGTCCTCACTTAGCCATTCATCTCGAGAACCGATGGCAGCCACTTAGGATGCCTCCCTGCTCAGCAAATCGAACTCCAGAAGCCACACAAAGACAGCTCCCGCCCTCCCCGCGCTGGGGAAGGACATCGCCAGCACTTAAGTTTGAAGGAGACATTTTTTATATAAGCCCCGTAGGTTCTCTCTTTATTGGAAATAGGAGAGAGAAGGCTCTCTCTCTCTCTCTCTCTCTCTCTCTCTCTCTCTCTCTCTCTCTCTCTCTCTCTCTCTCTCTCTCTCTCTTCTTGTTTTTCGGAGAGGGTTTCTCTGTAACAGCCCTAGCTGTCACAGGAACTCGCTCTGGAGACCAGGCTGGCCTCGAACTCACAGAGATCCACCTGCCTCTGCTTCCCGAGTGCTGGGACTAAAGGCGTTTGCCACCACCGCCTGAGGAGACAGAAAGTTTTCAACTCTAGACTTAAAGCAACCGTCCAACCTTTCTCTGCTGCCAATGCATTTATGCGAAAGAATCCAGGATCTCAGCCCAGATGCAGTAACCATCAGGCAGGCTGCACTTGGAAGAGGCATTTGTTTGTCTGTCTTTAGCACAGTTTCCCACTGTGGCAAAAAGCTGTTAACACCCTAGACACAAAGGACCAGTTGAGCCATCCTCTATTTCTGGGTCATGCCCAGTCATGCATGACCTGCAAACACCAATTCTGAGGTGGCAAAAGCTATTAAATAAAAACACTATGGGATTGATATAAGATTGTTAAATTTTTTTTATTTATTACAGTCAACTGGTATGTTCATGTGTGAGCACCCGGGCATATAACACGGGGGGGGGGGGGCGGGGGGGGGGGACATGTACCCTTAGAAGGTAACTCTGTGAATTGGTTCTCTCTCCTTCCACCTATATATGAGTACTATAGCTGTGCCTCCCATACCTTTACCCGCTGAGCCAGTGCTCCAGGCCAAGATTATTTTTTAAATCTATCAAATGAGGCTGGGAGCTGGGCTATGATGGTCTTTAGTCCCAGCACTCAGGAGGCAGAGGCAGACGGATCTCTGTGAGTTCTACAACAGCGAGTTCCAGGCTGGCCTCCAAAGCCACAGAGAAACCCTGTCTCGAAAAACCAACCAAACAAACAAACAAAAAACAAACAAACAAACAAAAAAACAAATGAGGCTGGGACATTGGCCCCAGGGGTTAAGTGCTTGCTCTGCACTGGAGTGCAGATCCTCAGTATCCCAGAATGCCCATATTAGACAGGTGTGATAGGTTGCCTATAATCCCAGCACTCCAGAGGCAGGAACGGGAGAACCATGGGACAAGTTAGCTAGTTAGAGCAGGCAAATCAACAAACTCTAGGTTGGTGATAGATACTGCCTCAGTACATATAGTACAGGGCTGGAGAGATGGCTCAGAGGTTAATCTCACTGGCTGCTCTACCAGAGGACCTGGGTTCAATCCCTAGCACCCACATAGTTACTCACAACTGTCTGTGACTCCACCTCTAGGGAATCAGAAGCCCAGATGAATATACATGCATGTGTGTAAAATACTCATAAGGAACACATGTGTACCCACATGTGAATGCTTGTACTCACACAGGGAATAAGTTAAAATATTTAAAAAAAAAATCTAATGGTCTTTAAACCCCGAGACAGGCAGACAGATCTCTGAGTTCAAGGCCAGCCTGGTCTACATAGTTCCAGGACAGCCAAGACTACATAGTGAGAACCTGTCTCAATAACGACAACAACAAAAATCTATCAAATTAAACCAAGGATAGAGTCATACTACAATCTATAATTGCAGCACTCAGGAAGCTGAGGCTGGATTGCCATGAATTGAAAGCCAGCCTGAGTTCCAGACCAGCCTGGAAAATAATGTAAAACCCAATCTACAAAAACAGAAGGTGGCTCAGCGATTAAAAACACTGGCTGCTCTTCCAGAGGATCAGGGTTCAAATCCCAACACCCACATAGTCATAGTGGCTCACAGCTATCAGTAACTGCAATCCCAAGGGATCAAACATCCTCTTTTGGACTCTGTGGGTTCTGTACACAGTGAATTAATACACATAAAATAAAAATAAAATCTCAAAAAAATTTCAACCAGAAGAAAAAAATCCATTAAATTAACTTAGAATAAGAGCTAGAGAGTGTGATTGCTGCTGTTTCTGAGGACCCAAGTGTGTTTCCCCACACCTGTGCTGGGTGGCTCACAATCTCCAGGAGCTACAGATCCAGGGGATCTAATAATACCTTCTGGGGATACCTATGAGGCCCTTCCCCACACTCATGGCATACTCACACACAGAGATACAGAACTAAAAAGATTATTGTTATTAATTTTTTTTTTTTTTTTTTTGGAAACAGGGTTTCTCTGTGAAGCTCTAGCTGTCCTGGAACTCACTCTGTAGACCAGGCTGGCCTCAAACTCACTAAGATCCACCTGCCTCTGCTTCCCAAGTGCTGGGAATAAAGGCATGTGCCACCATGACCCAGTTTATTTTATTCCTATTTTATTTTAATGGAGCTTTGCCTGCATGTATGTCTGTGTACCACACACATGCCTGGTGCCACACATACACATTTAAAAATAAAATAAATTGGGGCTCATCAGTTAAGTACACTAGCTGCTCTTGCAGAGGACCCAGGATCAATTCCCAGCACCCATGTGTCCTAAGGATCTCCAGTCCAAGGATCCAATGCTCTCCAAAGACATAGACCTACATATAGGCAAAACACCAAGACACAAAATAATAATGATGATGATGATAATGATAATAATTGTTTGCTTATAATAATTAAAGGTATAGTGGCTTTTAATTCCAGCACTGAGGCAGCAGAGGCAGGCAGATCTCTGTGAGTTTGAGGCCAGCCAGGGCAGCTACTCAGAAAAACCCTATCTCAAAAATAAATAAATAAATAAATAGAAGCTAAGGGTGTGGTTCTGTGTTTACTGTGGTCCCTTGAGAGACTGAGGGACTGTCTCCAGCTGTAGTGAGCAAATAATGGAGCTGTGCCTCAGTCCCTGACACCACAGCTTCTACAGCTCACTAGGGGGAGAAGGGAAATAGGATAACTGGGTCTCTTTATAGTTGTATCTGGCCTCCATGACACTTTACAGGCCTTCTTCCAGCCCCTCTCTTACCGGTTCCTTTTCCAAAGCAAGTTCTGTGCCTTCTCCCTACCCCATCCCACTCTTGCTTTGAAAAACCTCCTTTTCTGAAGAAAATGCATTCCCTTTTTTCAAATAGGAGCCGAGTCAGCACTGACACCTGGGACACTTCCTTGGGGGAAGGGAAGAATTTTTCCTCTTTTTTTTTTTTTTTTTTTTTTTCTGGTTTTGCCTCTAAAGGAAAAGACCAACATTGATCCTAAGATATTCAAGGCATTAGCCCATTCTTTAAACCAAGAATTCCAAAGTGTTGCGGTACTCTGGGTCCTGGACACAAGCAGGCCCCTCAGCCAAGGCTGACAATATTAAAACACTGCTCAGCATTTCATTATATTTTATTAATTTATTTGGGGGAGGGTGCCATGGTATAAATGTGGAGAACAGAGGGCAGCATGCACGAGTCAGTCTTTCCTTCCTTCCACCATGTGAGTCCTAAGGATGGAACCCGGGTCTTTAGGCTTGATAGCAAATGCCTTTAACTGCTGAGCCATCTCATTGGCCCCTGCACAGTATTTCAATATTGCCACAGTTACCCATTCCATGTGCCCATTCAGCGAACTTTCGAAGCCACCCACTGGTCCCAAACATTGTTTTTTGCAGACAAGCCTGGGCCTCTAAATCACAATAATCTAGGGCTGGGAATGCTTGAGTGCTTGCCTAGCATGTATGTGTGTGGCCCTAGATTCAATTCCCAGCAGGGTTTTAAAAAAACTAACAAGACAGACATTTGAATCAACCGTGGTGGCACACACCTATTATGCTAGCACTTGGGAGGCAGATGAAGAAGGAGCAGGAGTTAAAGTCATTCTTGCCTACACAGTGAATATGGGGCCAGCCTGAACTACATGAGACTCTGTCTCAAAATACATACTTATAAACAAAATTAAATACGGAACAAAGCCTTTTTGTTGTTGAGGCAAGCTTTTGCTATATATCCCAGGCTGGCCTCAAACTCTTGATCCTGCTGCCTCAGTATTCCAGGTGCTAGGATTACAGGTGTGTGCACTGCCGTGCCCCACTGGCAATGGTATTTTCTAAAACTCCTTGGTTTATCTCAACAAGTAGTGAAGGTTAAGACCCACTGAACTGAAGGAATTCAGAGGTGATAGATAAGAGGGTGGAAGAGAAAGGCCATGGAATGTTCCAGCAGGACGTGGGATCTGAGCCACGTCTTTGAGAATAAGCAGGGAGCAAGAAAGGAATTCGAGCGAGAAAAGCATATGCTCACACTCAGCTTGGCAAAAGACTAATAAAATGAGTAATGGGCTGGATTGGCCCCCAACACCAAATAAGGGATTCTGGTAGACCTGAGTCTCCGGAGAATCTGAGATTTGCAGGAAGATAAGTTTGGGAAGATTAAACAGTGCTTAGAGAAAAGTTGGAGCCAAGGCCAGGCCACATAGATTATTAAAGATTTTCTAAACAGGCATGGTGTGGTACATGCCTGTAATCTCAGCACTTGGGAAGTGGATGCAGGATGGTCAATTCAAGGTCATTCTACTTTTTTATTTTTCTTTTTTATGGCTCAGCAGGAAATGGTGCTTGCTGCCATGCCTGAGGAGGACCTGAGTTGGATCCTCATGCCCACAGGAGGCAGAAACTGGTGGATCTCTGAGTTTGAGGTCAGTATGGTCTACAGAATGAGTACCAGGACAGCCAGGGCTACACAGAGAAGCTCTGTCTCAAAAAAACAAAAACTATTGTGGGATATTTGAGCAAACTGTGTAAAGTTTTACCTCATTTGCCCAAGGCACAGACTGATTTAAACAATTTTTTTAAGATTTTATTTATTATGAATACAACATTCTGTGCTTCCACGTATATCTGCACACCAGAAGACCGCACCAGGTCTCATAGTGGATGGTTGTGAGCCACTATGTGGTTGCTGGGAATTGAACTCAGGACCTCTGGAAGAGCAGCCAGTGCTCCTAACCTCTGAGCCATCTCTCCAGCCCCCACAGACTGATTTAATAAAGAGCTGAACACCTAATAGCTAATCAAGAGAGGATAGGTGGGACTTCTGAGCAGAGATAGGAACTCTGGGAATAAGAGAGGCAGGTTTAAGGCAGCCAGACACAAAGGGAGTCATGTGTACAATATGGAGGAGAGATAAAGAGCCATGTGTCAGAAGAGAGATTAATAGAAACAATTTAAGTTTTAAGAGGTAGTTGGGAATAAGCCTAAACTAAAGGCCAAGCTTTCATAATTAATAATAAGTCTCCATGTCATTATTTGGGGGCTGGTAGTTCAAAGAAAGTCCAACTAGAAAGACTCAGTACACAAAACAAAAAAAATCACCTTTATGTGTTGGCACAAGTTTACATACACACACACAAACACATATATGCACAGTAAATAAATCAAAACATTTTATTATTATTTTGTGTGTGTGCGTTTTCTGTATGTATGTTAATGTATCGCGTGTATGTCTGGTGCCCTTGGAGGTCAGAAGAGGGTATCAGGTTCCCCTGAACTGGTTACAGACAATTAAGAACTTCCATGTTGGTCTTTACTGAGCCATCTCTCCACTCCAACAAATATAATTGTATGTATGTATGTATGTATGTATGTCAGTGAATGCTCAGAGAGTGAACTGCTTGCTTGCTTCAGAAAGCTAAAGATGCTGAGTGTTGGTGGTGAACACCTTTAATCCCAGCACTCAGAAGGCAGAGGCAGGAGGATCTCTGTGAGTTCAAGATCAGCCTAATCTACCGAGCTTGTTTCAGGACAGGCTCCAAAGCTACAGAGAAACTCTGTCTCAAAAAACCAAAAAAAAAAAAAAAAAAAAAAAAAAAAAAAAAAAAAGATAATGGGGAGGACGCAGGGGAGACTCCCGGGTAGTACTGCTGGGAGTGTAAGGTGTAAGGGGTTATCGATTCACTAGAAGGCAGGGCAGCCCCGCCTTCAGGGTGGTTTTGAAAACACTGGAAAAGATGCTTCTATATCCAAAGAGACAGAAGCTTGAGCCACAGCTTGGCAACCTCAGTTAAAGCTCAAATATCAGCTCCATCCTGCTCTGCTCTGTAGACATTGACCGAATGTGCAGAGAAAACCCCTCCCAAAAGTGTGTGCAGCAGCCGGGCTAGAGGTCCAGTTTACAGAGTCACAGAACTGCACACCATCAGCCTTGCTATGTGTCACTGTGACGATCTGAATGAGCATAGTCCAGGCACTTAAATACTTGGTCCCCAGTTGGTAAGGCTGTTAGGAGGTGTGGCCTTGCTGGAGGAAGTAGGGGGAGGCGGGGCTTTGAAGAACTGAAGTCCTCAGGCCACTCTCTCGCAGCTTGTAGTTTGAGTTGTGAGTTTTTAGCTATTCCTGCTGCCAGGCCTGCCTGCTTCATACTTCCTGGGTGTGGTGGTGATAGGCTCTTCCCCTTCTAGAACCGGAAGCCCAAAACAGGCCCGCCCTTCTGTAAGCTGCCTAGGTCAGGGTGTTTTATCACACTCTAAGAAAGTCATTAAATCTGGAATCTTTAGAGACTGTGCCAGCATGGAGCACTTCACCATGGAGCTAGGTGAAGTAGCTCAGAAGTGCTTAACAAGACAGTCCTGGCGCAGGGCAGTGGTGGTGCATGCCTTTAATCCCAGCACTCGGGAGGCAGAGGCAAGTGGATCTCTGTGAGTTCGAGGCCAGCCTGGTCCCCAGAGCGAGTGCTAGGATAGCTACACAAAGAAACCCTGTCTCGAAAAACCAAAAAAAAAAAAAAAAAAAAAAAAGTACAGTGTGATGGTTCACACCTGTCTCAACCTCTCTAGAGGTTGAGGTGGTGGGATGGTCTCAAATTTAAGGTGAGCCTGGGCTATGTCTTGAGTTCCTGGACAGCCTAGACTACAGAGCTCAGGAGGACAATAAAAAGAACAAAAAACAGCAGGTGTGGTAGTTCATGCCTGTCATCCCATCACTTGAAAGATGGAGGCAAAAGGAATTCAGGGTCATCCCTGGTTAAATGATGAGTTTGATGCCAGCCTGGCGAACAGGAAACCTCATCTCAAAACAACCAAGCCTACCCTATGCCAAAAAAGATACCGAGAGAGAGAGAGAGAGAGAGAGAGAGAGAGAGAGAGAGAGAGAGAGAGAGAGAGGCTGGAGAGATGGCTCAGCAGTTAGAACCCCAGACTTCTCTTTCAGAGAACAGAGTTCAGTTCCTGGAATCCTTGTTAGGCAGCTCACAACCACCTGTATCTACAGCTCCAGGGCATCCAAAGTCTCTAACCCACAGAGATCTACCTGCCTCTGCTTCCCAAGTGCTGGGATTAAACAAATGTGCCATTATGCCCTGTCCAAACTAAATCTTCTTTAAAGAGGGAGGAAAAAAAACAAAACAATAAAAAGAGCACTGTTTGGACAGCCCCCAGAGCCAAGGGTGAATCAGATCTTGTCTTTTCCAATCTTGGTAATTACTGTTCCCTTTGCCAGGAATTGATCTGTGTTAGTCACTTTTCATCACTGAGAAAATCAATTTAACAGGGGAAAGTTTTATTTTGGCTCAGAAGTTTCAATCGGTTCTATTGGCTTTTGTTTGTTTGTTTGTTTTTGTTTTTTTCACAATTAAAACTTTATTGAAAAACTGACACCAAATAGAAGATCATCATTGTATACTTTATAAATCAAACATAGTTTGAAAAACACCAACTCAGGAACATGTATAGATGACTACTGTTGCTTTCTTCTAAATGAACAGCCTTCCGTGAGCCTGGCTTTTCCTCCTGTGGGCTGGTACAGCACTGCTGAACAACCTACACACAGAACCACTGTCTGAACATGGCTGAAAACGGTAGTAATCTTGAGAGGAGCAAGTGACCAAAGGAACCATAACTGATTTAATGAGCCATTCGAAGTTTCACTGTTTTGGCCCTGCATACTTAGACATCCATGGCTTAATCTTTGAGACAAGCATATGCTACTGGCAGGATCAATCAGGTAGGGTCTATTGTTTTTAGGCCTGTGGCAAAACAGAAACATCAAGGCATCATTGTAGAAGGGTATGGCAGAGGAAAATACCTCATGGAACTAGAATGGGGTGCAGAGAGAGAGAGAGAGAGAGAGAGAGAGAGAGAGAGAGAGAGAGGGAGAAAGAGAGAGAGAGAGAGATTGGAATGAGGAGAAAGAGTCTAAGGATAAGATAAACCCTTTAAAGTCCAGTGACCACTTCCTCCTACTCTGTCTTGCTAGCCCATCCAATATGAACCCATTGTTAGACTAAGACACTGATAACAGTTAGGGTCCTCATGGTTCAGTCCCCTCTTAGAGGCACCAGCTGGGGACCAAGCCTTCATTCAACACATGAGCCTCTGGGGAGAACACCTTATATTCAAACTACAGTATGAACGGTCCAGAGAGGTGCCTAGCACAGTTCTGGCTTAGAAGGAATTGCCTCCCATCAGAGAGAGGTTTGCATAAAGCACAAGCAACGGAGATTCCCCACTCCCTTCCCAGGAAGACTTTGTTCTGGGATTTCACATGATGGAGGCTGAGGCTGAATTCTTGCAATCCTGAAGAATCTCAGCGACTGTAAGCCAACAGCACCTCTGGTTCCTACAGCTCACTGAGCAGCCACCGAGCAGCGCCCCCTTCCACACTCCACAGCCCGGGAGACTATTAAACAAGCACCTTCACAGTTTTAATCACTTTCAAAAAACAAAAAAAAGTTCTTCCTCCAAAGCCCAGCTTCTATTGTTTTTAGATAGAGCTTCATTCCCAATGTGATGGTCTTTAATCCTAGTATTCAGGAGGCAAACTCAGGTTTTCGAGGTTGATGACAGCCAGGACAACATAGTAAGATCCTGTCTCCAAAATAAAAGTGTGTTTGTTTTGGGGGGGTGAGTTTCAGTAGCCAAGTTGGCCTTCAACTCAATCTGTAGCCCTGCTTAAACCTTAAACTCTTGGTCCTCCTGCCTCTACCTCCTGAGTGCTTTGATTACAGGCATATGCCACCACACGTGCTTTCAGAGTACTGGGAACTGAAGCCAGGGCTTAATACACGCTAAGTGAACACTTGGAGCAACCATGCTGCATCACCAGCCCACCTATTCACTATTTTGATAAGAAGTTAAGGAATTCCTACCCACTACTAGGGATCCAAAGGTGGATTCGTTTCCAGCCCTTTTGGGAGTTTGGTCTTGAGGGGAAGATGGTTAAATAATGAGACAAGTAGCAGAAGCCCAAGCCTCAGGGGCTTAGAGGCAAGTTATTCTACCTGAGAACAAGAGGCTATATGGAGCTGGTTGTAGTGGCTCATACCTTGCAAGCCTAGCACATGGGAAATGGAGGTAAGAGGTTCAGGAGTTCAAGACCAGCCTCAGCTATGTATTGAGACTGAGGCCAGCTTGGGCTACATGAAGCTCTGTTTCAAAAAAAATTTTTTTTTAAACAAAAACAGGTTATTTAGATATATTTAGTTTTTTTGTTTGTTTGGATTGATTTTTGTTATTATTTGTTTGTTGTGGTGGTTTAGATGAGAATTCCCTCCCCCCCATAGGCTGGTATGTTTGAATACTTGGTCCCCAGTTGATGGAACTGTTTGGGAAGGTTTGGGAGGTGTGGCCTTGTTGGAGGAGGTGTGTCACTACAGTTAGCTAGAGGTTTTTAGAGTTTTGCCATTCCCAGTGTATGCTCTCTGCCTCCTGTTTGTGGATTGAGATGTGAGCTCTCAGCTGTTCTTGCTGCTGTACCTTTGCTCTGCCATCATGGACTCTAACCCTCTGCAGCCATAAGTCCAATTAAATGCCTTCTTTTATAAAGTTGCCTTGGTCCAAGGTGATTTTTGATGGTAGTGGTGGATTTTTTGTTGTTGTTGTTGTTGTTGTTTTGAGACAAGGTCTCTATTTTGTTTCTCTGGCTATGTAGAACTTTTGGAACTCACTATGTAGACACCTGCCTCTGTCTCCCAAGTGCTGGGATTACATTACAGACACACATCACCCCTCCCAGCAACACATGGGATTTTGTTTTAGGTTTTATTCAGTTAAAGGTGTTTATGAAGCTACAAGGCAAGGAGTCAAATTAAACACTTAAACTTGCAAGACAACAGGGAAGAGCTAAGAGACACCAAAATTTCCCCAAGACTCTGTCAGGAATGCTGTCAGACTTTGGTAGTAGAAATGCCAACTCTACAGCATCTTAAAATAAAGGCGAGACAGTTCACTCCAGGATCCATTCATTGTCCATGGGTGTAACTGTAACAAAGCTCTGTGGAGCATCCATGAGGCATCTTCTGTTGGAAACCTCTGCTGGCCCTCAGAGGGGCCCTGTAGCTCCAGCAGTACATCCTCAAATGTTTTCAAAGCGTGCAGGGCAGCTTCTCCTCGGATTTTGTCTGAAATCCCCCCTGCTTACATGTTCACCATTGGCAAGCCCTATGCTATTTGTCCACCTTCAAAGGAAACCTGGACAGAGATAAATAGTTAACATGATTGCTTGCACCAATCATAACTCGTCTACTGGCACCAAGGAAAGACTGCCTTCCCTGAACAAGAAGAAAACAAGCCTGGGATGTTGGTACAAGTCTTTAATCACAACACTCAGAAAGCAGAGGCAGACTGATCGCTCTGTAAGTTCAAGGCCAGCCTGATCTGCACAGTAAGTTCCAAGCAGCTAAGGTTATACATTAGTGAGACACAATGTGAGTCTTAGAAAATCAAAAGAAAAAGGAGGAGGAGGAGGAAGGAGAGTGTTGAATTGGCAACCATCTGCGTGTGCTGCACCCTGAGGGAAGGAGTGGGAAAGAACAGAGACAGAACTGGGGAGGAGTGATATAGGGGAGATAACCGGGGAGAAGGAAAGGAGAGAAGAGTAGGGCAGACTCCAGAAATAGGCCGAGCAAAGAGCTTCCAGACTGAAGAAGTAGACTTCACAGCTTCAAATCTTACAGGGATACAGAGAGAGAGAGAGAGAGAGAGAGAGAGAGAGAGAGAGAGAGAAAGATGCAACTGGGAAGGGGTCAGCTAGTAAAAGAGTCATTCCATCCCATCCTGCCCTCCTCTGGGAAGGGACTTTGGTTGCTCATCTGGTAGCGAGATAAAAAAAATATATATATATACAGAAACAAATCTTATAAAGAGTTCAAATAGCTGAGGTCAATCCTGGTGAACATTTGCTTGGCAAGTGTTACTAAAAATGCAAAAACATAGTAAGCAGGCTGAGCATGGTTTGTGTGTGTGTGTGTGTTTGTGTGTATGTGTGTAGGACATAAAGAGAGAAGCTGAGCACAGAGCCTTCCAGAATCAAGCTATAGCTAGGACAGACCAGGGCTAAGTTGGAAGCTTCCTCTCCTGCATATTCATTGGGAAGTTTCTCGCCAGCCAGAAAGGGAGCCACGAGACAGAAGAGCCCCTCCCACCAGGCTCTGTGATTAATTCTCAACTCCCTTGGGGTTTGATATAAAAAAGGGACTAATCACCCTCTCTCACCATCTGGACAATTATGGTCTCCCATCAGCTGGTACAAAATGAGGGGTTTGTGACACTTTGGTGGCAGCCCTGCCCCCATCACATCTGGGCCTTAATCTCTTGAATTAGCCAAATCAAGGGAAGTTTGGAAGTGTATTGTGAGCTGAGTGATGGAATAAATAACTCACCCGCCAGGCTGCACTCCAAGTCTCCCCGCCTCCGCCATAGTGGCCAGACGGATTCTACACATGCCTGGTAGGGAGACAGAAGGGTGGCTACAGTAAGGCTACAGCAAGATGTCCATCTGCTGTCTACCCTGGGCCCATGAGAGCAAAGGGATATCTTAGGTTGCACTGAGAGAGGTTGGACGTGGGGAGGAACAATACCAGGACTCCCAATTGTTAGGGTCCCTCTGTGTCCCTCCTTCCTGGCACTGATTCCCCAGGTCTGGAACCCTATGAAACTCTGCTCTATAGATTGTTCACAGCCTGGGGACAAGGACCAGATATGGCTTTCCAACATCCTCTAAGGTCCAGTATTCAAAGAAGGACACAAGGAAGGACTTGGGGGATGTTAGCCATGTGAATGCCAAGAACACTTTCCAGTCAGGCGGTGGTGGCCCACAACTTTAATCCCAGCACTTGGGAGGCAGAGGCAGGCCAATCTTTGTGAGTTTGAGGACAGCCTGGTCTACAAAGCAGATGCCAGGACAGCCAGGATAGTTACACAGAGAAACCCTATCTTAAACACACACACACACACACACACACACACTTCTTATTTTATGTGTGTGGGTATTTTGCCTAAATGAATGTCTGTGTACCACAAGCCTGGAGTCTGGTGCGCGGGGGGGGGGACCTCGGGGGAGGGGGTTGAGGCCAGATAGTTTAGAACTAGAGTTACAGCTGGTTTTGAGCTGCCTGTGGATGTTGAGAATCGAACCCAGGTCCTTTGGAAGAACAGCCAGTGCTCTTCACCACTGAGCTATCTCTCCAGCCCCTTACGATATTTCTCCAGGAGTATCATATGTTCATCCTGGCAGACACTGAGCTTCTTCAGACAGAAGGTAGTTTGTTGGATATTCTTTCCTGGCTCCCTTTGCTGTTTCTGTTTTTCCCAAACATGTCTCCTTATGTAGCCTTGGTGGGCTGGGAACTCACTATGTAGACCAGGTTGGCCTTGAACTCACAAAGAGATTCGCTGGCCTCTACTCTCTGAGTGCTGGGATTAAAGGTGTGCACCACCCACCCACCCACCCCCATCCCTGAAAGCATGTTCCGATCTGTAAAGACTGTCTAAGAGGCAGAACTAATGATTCGGCTGGTCAGGGCCTGCTGAACAGAGTGGTAAGAAAACCATGCTGACTGAGTCTCCTGCCTGCTGCACCAGCCCAGGGCCTGTCGCTCCACACGCACACACGTGGGAAGGACAGGACTGGTCCTCAACATACTCTCTGTGGGCGCCTGGAAGCGGTTAACGCAGTGACTCAGCCCCATCAGTGGTGGCTGGGGTCTCCCAGAGACACAGCTTGGCACACCAAGTCATGTTTTTATTTGAGGTTCATCTTGATGGGCAGAGAATCCCTGTAGGCAGGTGGTGACTAAGCCTGGCGTGTCACGAATACTGCTGGCCTCCTCTGTGAACCACTGTCCCTGGAGGAACTAAGAGAATGTGTCCCTTCCTTCTTGCACCTGCAGATGAGAGCTGCGGGCTGAGGAAGCCATGTCGCCCCTGAAAAGAAGCAGATGGCTGCCCAGACACATGCTCAGCCATGTGCCCAGCCAGGCTCCTACCACAGAAAGGACATGTCATAGTCACTGCCTGAAGCCAGGCATGGTGGCTCATGTCTGTAACACCAGTACTCAGAACACTGAGGCAGGGGAATAACCTAACTTAATAGTTAAAACTAACCCACCCTTCCCCGTTTCTGCTCACACCAACGTTCCAGGATTCAGCCCCCAAAGTGTATCCCAGCTACCCCTCCCAACAAGACTCTAAAATAGCTAAGTTTTCTTTCTCCCTCAAAAGGTTCCCTGTAGCAGCAGGGCTTCCACCCACATCTTGGCTCCCCCACACTCCCTTCCTGCCTCCCTGCAGACAGCCCACTGCTGCCTCCCTCCCACTCAGCCCTCTGCTCTCCGAGATCTGAACACCCAAAAAGGAAAAAGGGTTTGTACTGAGGGAAGACACAGCCGGGGAGGAAGGGAAGGGCTGCATGCCAGCTGACGCTGCGCAGGAGAAGCTGCCTGCGTCTATGCCAAGGGTGTGGCTCCTGTGAATTCTGGGAGACGGAGGAAAAGGAGAGAGAAAAATGTTCAGGTTCACATGGTATATCCCAAGTCCTATCACAAACGGTATTGAATAGGCTTTCCCCAAAGGGAGGATGGATGAAAGGACAATAGAGACCTCAGATTAGATATTCCTTCAAGAGCAGTTAACCCAGCACCCTATGTGCCAGGCAACACACACACACACACATAGCAAAGATTGCAGACAAGAAAAAAAAAAAGCTCACTTGCCCTGGAACTCCAGCAGCTGAGTGGGAGAGACACAAGCAAAAGTGTAATATAACAGTAAGAAAGGCAGGAGCACTAGCTATGGTGGGAACATAAAGGGCAGAGCGCTGGTCAAACAGCCTTCCCTGGGAGGAACTAAGCTGGTAAAAGTAGGGGAAAGTCATCCCCAGGCTGTAGCAGCACCTCTCAGAGGACTGAGGCTGAGAAGGCAGGCCATGGGTACCAGGATGTGTTTGGAAGAACTCAGGATGTGTTTGTTTTCAATTATTTTTTTTTTAGGATTTTCAATTTATTTTATTAGTTTTATTAGTTTGTTTTGTTTGTTTTCAGGGTTTCACTATGGAGCCCTCACTTGGAACTCCATATTTTGGTGAGGCTGGCTTCAAATTCACCCAGACTTGCCTGCCTGTGCCTCCAGAGTGCTGGGATCACAGGGTTAACAGAAGGGTTTTTGTTTTGCTTTGTTCTGTTTTAGGTAAAGTCTTGCTACATAGCCCAGACTGGCCTGAAACTTGGGATAATCACCTAACTAACTTTCTCAAGTGCTGAGATACAAGTGTTTACCAACACACTGGCCCATTGGTTTAAAATAATTTTTAAGGCCGGGTAGTGGTGACACACAACTTTGATCTCAGCACTCAAGAGGCAGAGACAGGTGGATCTCTGTGAGTTCGAGGCCAGCCTGGTCTCCAGAGCAAGTTCCAAGATAGGCTCCAAAGCTACACAGAGAAACCCTCTCTTGAAAAACCAAAATATAAATAAATAAATAAATAAATAAATAAATAAATAAATAAATGGCAGGAGCTGGAGAGATGGCTCAGCAGTTAGGAGCACCAGCTGTTCTTCCCAAGGACCTGGGTTCAATTCCCAGCACCTACATGGCAGCTCACAACTGTCTGTAACTCCAGTTCCAGGGGGGTTGACACCCTCACACCAATAAACATTAAATCAATCAACCAATAGAATTAAAAGGCAGGGGGAAAAATCTCCATCAACACAGGTGGGAGGGAGCAGGGACAATCTCACACCTGGTAGTCAAGTCAACAGATGAAACTACTTTTATTAAAGTTGAAGAAGCACACATACAGCAAGACAGACAGACACACACAGAGCAAGGTTCGACGGGGGTGAGAAAGGACTGGGGAAGCCAAGGGGAACGCTGGTGTTTTCTAGAGGGTTGGGTTTTTGTTTGTTTTGTTCTGTTTTTGTTTTTAGAGAAAGGGTTTCTCTGTGTAACAGCCCTGGCTGTCCTGGAACTCGCTTTATAGACCAGATATCAGCCAGCCTGCTTCTGCCTCCCCAGTGCTGGTAGTAAAGGTGTGTGCCACCATAGTCCGGCTTGGGTTTTTTTGTTTGTTTTTGTTTTTTAAAGGGTCTTCTGTGTACCTGTGTCTCAAGCTGTCTGACCTTTGACTCCAGAGGATGAGGATGAAGTGAGAAGCTTGCCATCTTTCTCATCTATCAGTGGCCCCTTTCCCAATCTCTCCACTTATCAGGGACCTAACTCCTAGTTCCTGTGATTGATGGGTGGCATACCACCATCTGTAACTCCTTTCCAAGGCATCCCATGCCTTCTTCTGTCCTTTGAGGGCTCTGGCATTCATAGGCACAGACACACAGAAACAAACAACATATAAACCCTGGAGACTGACGCTTCATGTGTTAAAGGCCGGCTAGGTTGGTTACACAGTGAATGTGATGCCTCCCTGAGTGCAACTGTCAGGGAAAAACCAAAAACAGCAACAACAAAAGAACCACAACTAAGAGTGCATACCTAAAATCCCAGTTACTTCTGAGGCAGGAAGCTTGTGAGTTCAAGGCCAGCCTGGGTAACAGAGAATTTTATGCCAGCCCAAGCCACACAGTGAGAAAACTATCCTCTCCCATTCCTACAAAAACAAGCCATGCAGCTGGGGCTTTAGCAAAAGGTTTTAGGATATACATGCCTTACCATACTTTTATTTTGGAAAATTCTGCCTGGTGACCAACTGGGGTCACAAGATGGGAGAATAACAGGTGACAGAATTTGGTATGGTACCCCAGAGAGCAGCAGGGAGGACCTGAATTCAGAGTTTCATATGCAGAGATCCCAGGTAGACCTTCAGGTCTTTAATGATTTGGTTTACTGGTCATGGTCATAAGTATGGGGAATGGGGGTGAGAAAAGAGGGTGCCAGGTTCTGACGTGGATGTAAATGGAGATAGGAAAGCTAGGGTCAAGCTTAGAGGAGGCCCAGGCAAGACCCACTAGTGATCTTCTGAGTTCAAGGTACCCAGGGGCAGCCAGGAGCTGAAAATCAGCAAGGAGGTAAGGTGGGGCTTGTCTGGGAGGAGAGGACACTTGGGAGTCAGGCTGTAGCTAAAACCATGGGGGTGGATGAGATCACCCAAGGGAGGGTAAGGGGGAAAAGATATGCAGCCTGGGCTTCCTGCACTCAGGCCTGATGGGCTGAGGGAACAAACACAAGTGAAAGTGCGTAACCTGACCCGTGTCAGATAGAGGCTCAAAATACTGCTGGTAAACGAAAAGTAGGTGTAGACTGGAGGGAGGGCTCAGTGTGTGGAAATCCCTTAGTTCACAAGTCAGACAACCTGAATTCTACCTCTGGAAACCATGATGAGAAAAGAGAAAAGACCCCTGAAAGCTGCCCTCTACATATACACTGTGGCATGCATGTACCACCCCTCCTACACACACACACACACACACACACACACACACACACACACACACACACACACACACAAAATGAAGAGGGGCATTTTTAATCCCAGCACTCAGGAGGCAGAGGCAGGTAGATCTCTGGGATTTGAGCTCATCTTGGACTACATAGCAACTTCCAGGCCAGTCAGGGCTACACAGTAAGACTCTGTCTCAGAGAGAGAGAGAGAGAGAGAGAGAGAGAGAGAGAGAGGGAGGCAGGCCATATTGCACAAGTGGAATCAGAGGATGACTTAAAGTTAAGGACTCAATTATCTGCTTCCACCATGTGGTTCCCAAGGATCCAACTCAGGTCATCAGTCTTGGCCACAAGCATCTTTCCCTACTAGATGGCCCCAACCTTCCATCTTTTTTGGAAACTTTCTACCCCTTGGTCCCTTGTCCCTGACCCCTGGGAAGTCCTAAGATGCTTCCCATAGTAGCTCTTGCCTTTCCGGTCCTGGTGCTTTGATTGTCTTACCAGCTGCAAGACACCAAACGCTCACTCTCTCCGTGCCTCCTACTCTCTCCCTTGTCTGATATTTTTAAACAGTTTTATTTGTAGACAGTCTTCGTCACTGCCATCAGCTGTCTGTTTGAAGTATTTTCATCAAACATTGTGTTTGTGTAGTTAAACCATAACTTTCTGTGGAGGGAAGCAAGGCATAAATTATTCTAGGATCACACTTTTAACTAACATCTCATTGGCTCTGGAAGTTGATTTGTTCTTGAATCTAAGTGTGGGTGCATTAGTTACTCCCAAAGTCAAACAAAAAGCAGTGTGGCTGATGGAGATGCAGAAGGAACATTTCCAAAGACAGCCCAGCTATTCCAGCCCAACTCGGCCTTCTCTCTGTTCGTCTTGCTCTCTGCTCATCCATCCACCTATACATTCTCTAGTCCATCTGTCCTTCTGCCCATCTATCAACTCCATCCATTCATCTATCCATCTATCTAAAAACATCAATCTGCCAGGCAGTGGTGGCACTCACCTTTAATCCCATCACTCCGGAGGCTGAGGCAGGCAGATCTCTGAGTTTGAGACCAGCCTGGTCTACAGAGTGAGTTCCAGGACAGCCAAGGCTACATAGAGAAACCCTATCTCAAAGATAAATAAATAATTCAAAACATTGTCCAGTGCTTTCCTTGTGCCAGACACCACTAAGGAATATGTATGTAAGAGGGAGTTGGCACCAGCCTCCTTCCAGGGTGAATGAGAAAAAAGGAGACAAAATTTTAAAAGGGCTGAGAAGACTGAACGGAGTTCAGAGTGACACTCTGTCTTTTAAAAATCAAACAAATCAAGGGGCCGGTTATATGGCTCTGTTTGTACAGTGCTTGCCTAGATCCTCTGGGTTCAAATACCACCTAAAACCAAGTGTGGTGGCATGGCCTGTAATCCCAGCACTGAAGAAGTAGACATAGCAGGATCAGACACACAAGCTCATCCTTAGTTACAATGTGGCAAAACAACAAATACACAATCAACAACAACGAGCCAGGTACAGTGGCTTATGCCTGCAATTCCAGCCCTTGGGAGGCAGGCCAGGAGAATCACCACCTGCTTCCATATCAAGAGCTCCAGGCCAGCCAGGGCTGCACAGAGACCCTGGATCAGATCAAGTCAAGAATAAATTCATGCACCATTCCATCCTTCTTCTTTCTTTCCTCTACCATTTCTTCTAAAATTCTACCTCCAGGCGTAAATTGGTACGTGGGTGTTCACCTAACTAGTTTTAAGAGCCCCTCTTGTTTTGGGGTGGGGAGACCAGGCAAAGGAAATGGAAACAGTCCCCAGATCCCTTGGCAGCCCTAATTGAGGCCTGTCACACAGAGAGAAGCCGGCTGCAAATTGCATTCATCAACGAATTACAGCAATTACAGTCCCAGCCCCTGCCTAATGGGGTGAAGACACATCCAGTCAGGCTTCTCCTGATTCAGGAATGGCAAATACTTTGGGCTACCAATCTCATTTCATCCAGCCAAGGCCCCAAGTTTTATCCTGGGCCCATGCTCAGCCTTTACACAACTCATCAGGGAGGATGGGGTCCCCTCCAATCTTCAAGAGGTCTCTGAGGTATTTTTCTCAGTCATCTCTGAGGCTCTGCCAGCAATCTAGGACCAAATGTTATTACTGGGTCCTCAGCTAAATATCACTCAGGGTTAGCCCTTGGGAGAGCTGTTTTGTTGGCATGTCCAAGGGCAGCTAAGAGCGCCCTCCTTGCTGGCACTAGGCCAGCTCAATCCTTCCATCCTTGCTGCCCACCCTGACAGCACTAGGCCAAAGCTAGGGTGAGGCTCCCATGAAACCTGTGGAGGTGTAGTGGAACCGTCACCTCCCAGGAGGACAGGTATGTGATCACCCACATATGATGGGAGCTTTTTCCTCACTCCCCTCCCAGGAGGCAGCAATTCTGGTTTCAACAATGTAAGGGTGCGCGCGCGCGCGTGCATGTGTGTGTGTGTGTGTGTGTGTGTGTGTGTGTGTGTGTGTGTGTGTGTACATGTATATATGTGTATGAGAGGCACATCCATCACAGGACAGCCACATACTAGGGACCACAGGACAAGGAGGATATGAGGATATGACACCAGAGCTCCTTGGTTTGATCTTGGATGTAAAACAGCAGCCAAATGCCTAGAAAGAATTTTCTTCTCCTTTGCCCTTTGCCTCAGGTTCTGGCTCCTTTACATAGGGCTGTGCCAAAAGAAGGGGAAGGTTCAGAGACAGTGCATCCCTATGCCCACCCCTCCCACTAAACACCCATCCCCTCTACTCCCCCTCCAGCTTAGCTTTGGGTGGGGACAGGGAAAGGACCAGGAAAGGAGGTGTCTTTTCTGATCTCAAGTTTCAAAGGAAACCAGGCCAGGACCACCCTTCCTGGTCAAGGGAATGTGTCCTGTGGTGTCTAAGTAGGAGTTGAGCCTCGGGATGGTGGTGTGTGTGTGTGTGTGTGTGTGTGTGTGTGTGTGTGAGAGAGAGAGAGAGAGAGAGAGAGAGAGAGAGAGAGAGAGATGGTGGTGGTGGTAGAGGTGGCGTGGTGAGGGGTGGGTGAATTGCTCCTGAGCAGTCCTTTCTCTGTGACAGGAAGTGAGGCTAGATATAACCAGGAAAAAGAAAATCTGAGGAAAGTTGTACATGTCTGGTGCTCTCTGGGACCCCAGAGCCGCCTTCTGTGGCAGTTAAGGACCAACTGAGCAAAGGAAACTGTCGGGGGAAACCCCCAAGTCCCAGCTCCCCGGTGGCTCTCAAAGAAGCTCAGGGCTTCATCCTGACTTCCAGAAAAATGTCAAGGGCAACAAGGCAAGATCAAAGGCAGGGACCAGGGGCTGGCAATGGAGGGCAGAATGAGGAGGGTGAAGACAGATGAGGGAGAGTCCTGAGAGGGCTGAATTGCCGCACGTGAGCAGTGATCAAGACGGCAGCTTGCTCGGGGCGGCCAGTGTTTTCCAGCTACACCCTGAATAGATGCCTTCAAGCAAGGCTCCACCCAGATCCCCTATATTGGCCCGGGTGTTGGCTGCCAAAACCTTCCCCTCTTTGGACACTTGCCCTTGGCCTAGCGGGTGCTCACAGCTAGCTAGTCATCTGATGATGCAGTCATAAGAAACCAGCCTTCCTCTGGAGAGAGAGAGAGAGAGAGAGTGTGTGTGTGTGTGTGTGTGTGTGTGTGTGTGTGTGTGTGTGTATCTGTGTGAGTGGTACCCACATGTATAAAGTTCCTCTGTGCAGTGTCATGGGTCTCAGCTCAGCCTGAGATGACCACAGAGCAGAAGGCACATTTCCTGAGAAGATCTGACCTGGTTCCGCCCTGTTCCCTGTCTTCCCCAGATAGTAAAAGGGGACCTACCCTGGGACCCTGAATCATGATGCAACTACTATTAAAAGTTCACTGGAAAAGTGAGAAGGATTCTTTTTGGTTTTGTCTGAGACACAGTCTTACTATTTAACCCAACCTGGTCTGAACACATAGCCATCCTCTGGTCTCTGCTTCCTGAACATTGGAGCTGCAGATGTGAGCTGTCAGCCTCAGCTACCAGACAGGATCCTTTTTGGAATGCATCTCCAAAGCTTTCTGCAGGGTTGAGTCAGAGCCATACTCTGAGCTGTGAAGGACAGACGTGCTAGGCTCCTGGAACCCATTTTGCTTCCCTCCCTTTCTCTTGAGAGTCTGCTCCTCTGTAAATCAGGGACCTTTTTTGTCTCTCCCCATAGCAAACCAGATCTAAAACATTTTCTCCTTTATGCTAATGTCTGTAGTGAGCATGCATTCTGTCACTGAACTAAACTCCTAGCTCCCCAATCCACTTCTTTTTATTTTTGTTTTATTGGATTTATTTATTTTATGTGTATATGAGAATGCCTACTAGTGCCCATTAGATCCCCTGGAACTGAAATTATGCATGGCTATGAGCCACGGGTGCTGAGAACAGAAACCAGGTCCTCTGCAAGAGCAGCAAGTACAGTCATATCTTTGGATAAACCTTGTATCTCCAGTGGTTAGAATTTGTCTGATGAACAATGTGATTGGATTCATGCTCTAGGTGGCAGATAAAAGGGTTGGTGGGGGAGTTATTCTAGGACTGCCCTCTCCACTCAAAACACACACACACACACACACACACACACACACACACACACACACACACACAGGCACGTTAACATCCAAGTTGCATGTAAATGTCCTGCTTCTGTTTGTACAAAATCAGAGGCAGATAATCCAGTTTCTGGGTTATCTGGATACCCAACTGACATCATCCTCCTGAGGAAAAGAGCTCTCCTGACTACTCCAGCACCTTGGGTGATGGGGTGAAGAGGCAGAATGATGCAACCTCAGGCTGTCAATACTGTGGCTGCTGCTCCAGCAGTGTGATGAAAGATCAGACACTATTGGGTGAAATCACATTCAGGAGTCATCTGTGGATGTCACGTACTTGTCATCTGGGCTCGTCACCAGGCAGAGTTATCAAGTATTTGTAAAATTCAAGCAAAACAAACTCTGAAAGAGGCTAAGAAGAAGCCAGGTGTAGTGGCACACACTTTTAATCCCAGCACTCAGGGCAATCTCTGGAAATTTAAGGCCAGCCTACTCTAGTCTACATAGCAAGTTCCAATACAGCCAGGGCTACATAAAGAGACCCTATCTTTAAAAAAGAAGAAGCTTGGAGATCTTTTCCTAACCATGTTGGAGTCATGGGTCACAGGAGACCATAGTTTGAAGATATATTTAATCATTCAAGATATGCAAAACTGCTGCTGCCCTGAGAGCTTTCCAGGAAGGGGCGCAGGCAGATCTTTCAGGTTTTTTCAGTTCTCCCTGCCAAGTCCTTCCCTGCAGCCTCTTCTGGCTCCCTAAGGTCTGGGACTTTTCTCCTCTGACTTCAGTGGGCAGGAACAGCAGTGCATCCTTCCCTGAATGTCTCTATCCCCAAATATCTGACCCACAGATGTGACTTCCATATTTCTGGAAGCCACATTCTCTTTTGTTTGTTTAAGGTCCTGAGGACTGAACCTGGGGCCTTGAACTTGCTAGACAAACAACCACTCAGACACACCCCCGGCTTTGGCAGCACATTCTTTAAAGGTTAAAAAGAAAGAGATGTGGGCTGAGGGTGCCATTCAGTGGCACAGGCTTGCCAAAAGGTATGCAAGTCCATGGCTGAATTCCAACGCCACAAATGAAGGAGAAAGATGAGGAGATAACGTGGACCTGAGGTGGGAGAATTAGGGGTTTACTTCAGCTAGGTAGGAAATGAACTAGATGCCACTCTGGACTACAGGAGACATTGCTCCAAAAGAAGCCAAAATAAACAAGCAAGCAAACAACAACAAAACAAATAAGGCCAGGCCTGGTGTCTCTGGACTTTAATCCCAGCACTCTGGAGGCAGAGGCAGATAGATCTCCGTGAGTTTTAGGCCAGCTGGATCTATATAAAGGAGCAGTTCTCAACGTGTGGGTCATGACCCCTTTGGGGGTCCAACAACCTTTTCACAGAGGTTGCCTAAGACCATCAGAAATCACAGATAGATATCTACAGTAGTAAAATTTTAGTTATGAAGTAACAACAAAAATAATTTTATGGTTGGGAATCACCACAACTTGAGGAACTGTATTAACCGGCTACGGCAGCAGTATTAGGAAGGTTGAGAACCACTGGTATAGAGAGTTCCAGGCCAGATACATAGTGAGACCTTATCTAAAAATAAACATGGTAAATAAAAAAAAATTTTTTTAAAGAAATGATAAAAACAGACTAGTTTTTTTTTTCTTTATCAAAGTTAGTACCAGGATAGTCAAGGCTACACAGAAAAATCCTGTCTCGAAAAAAAAAACAAAAACAAACAAAAGTAATGAATAACTTGCTTGTTTGTTTTTGAGGTAAGATCTCCTGTAGTTCAGGCTGGCATCAAAGGAACTCAATATATAGTCTAGGGTGACCTTGGACTCTTTTTTTTTTTTTAATGTATATATATATGTTTTGCCTGCATGTCTGTCTGTGTGCCACATACCTGGTTCTGAGATTACCAAAGTTGCCAGAAGAGGGTCTTGGATCTCCCTGGAACTGGAGTTACAGATAGTTGTGAGCTTCCAGGTGGGTGCTGGGAATCAAATCCAGGACTTTGGAAAATCCTCCTGCCTCTACCGTCTGGGATCACAAGAGTGTACCACCAACAGATGAAACTAACTTAGATAACATTTTTAATTTTTAAATTGTATTTCATGTGGTGTGTGTGTGTGTGTGTGTGTGTGTGTGTGTGTGTATGTGTATCAGATATATGTGGAGGTCAGAACACAACCTGAAGGATTCTGTTCTCTCCTCCCACCATGTGGGTCTCAGGGATTGAATTCAGCAGCCACCTTTACCTACTGAGCCATCTCGTTGGCCCAATAATGGGGAATCTCAGGAATCTCATAGAACTTGAATGTTCTCAGATGACAGTGGGAAGAACTGGGGGAGGGGAGTGGTGGGCAATCTCTGAGGAGTGTCCTAGGCCAGGTAATTACAGGGAAGGGAGGAACGAAACTGTGTATATTACCCTCCAGACTCAGGCCTTTCCTCCTGAGTGACTGGCAGGGCCAGGACTGTTCTAGGCCAGTGCTCAGAGTCCCTCCCTAATTGGGATGCTTTGTGATCACAATCTCTCCTTAATCGGGATGCTTTGTTCCGGCTCAGGGTTATTTTCTTTGCCTCTCCTCCTCCTGGAATAGGATAAGCTCTCCAATCTTACTTGCTGGCTGTCCTTCCTGGGGACTGTCAACATTTATAAACTAAAATCACTTCCTACCCCACCTTCCAGCCTTTGGGGACACGTAGTGTCCCAGGGATAGGTAATGCTTGGGGACAGGCAATGAACAGACTAGGTATGTGCCTAAAAGTCAGAAGGTAAACAAATTTAGTCCTAAATAAGGTCATTCATTTCACAGTGTGATAAGATGAGGGGGAGGAAGAAAGTGCTACCCCTACTCTTCTTTTTGTTGTTGTTGTTTTTTCGAGACAGGATTTCTCTGTGGCTTTGGAGGCTGTCCTGGAACTAGCTCTTGTAGACCAGGCTGGTCTCGAACTCACAGAGATCCGCCTGCCTTTGCCCCCCCCCCACCGAGTGCTGGGATTAAAGGCGTGAGCCACCAACGCCCGGCTACCCCCACTTCTTATTAATAATATAAAATGAACCAGGAGCGGGGAGGTGTGGGTTAGTGCTGAAGAGTGTTTGCCAAGCATCCATGAGGCCCTGGGTTCCATTCTCAGCAGCACAAAAACAAAAACAATAGCAACAAAAGTAGCAAGTTCCAGGTCAGTCAGAGTTATGCTGGGAGACGTTGTTCTGAAAAAATAACTACTCCCACCTAAACCAGATTTAAACTAAGCTTGTTGGTACACACCTATAGTCCCAGCACTTGAGAGACTTGAAGAGAAGAATCAAGACTACAAGGCCATGTTGAAACACCATGAACAAAATCAATTTGGAATTGGGGGGGGGAAGGGTTTATTTGGCTTACACTTCCACATCACTGTTCATCATTGAAGGGAGTCAGGATAGGAACACAAGCAGGGCAGGATCTCCTGCAGAGGCCTTGTAGGAGAGCTGCTTACTGGCTTGCTCAGCCTTTGTTTGTTCTGTTTTTGGAGATAGTGTTTTTTTCTGTGTAACAGCCCTGACTGTCGTGGTGAAGGGACCAGCTCCCCATTTCGGCAGCCATACAGCCGAACACGTGCTTGTCTGACCTTAGTCACTAGGAAGTCACCCTGCCTCGTGGCAAGGAACCAATCAGAAGTTAGCTGGTGGTGCTTTGCTTTATGGCTCTGGGTGTGCTTTACGGACAAGTGCACAGCAATGACGAGCAGAGCATAGCAACCACCCTGGGAGGGCCTATTGGCCATAACAACCAGTTGACCAATCAACACAGGGAAAGCCCTCCAAGCCTGGAGGCACACCAATCCTGAGCCTGTGCGTACCCCTAGACACTCCCCTTACACTTCCCTATAAGATCTCTATGCAGACACTTCGAGCTGTCTTTCCTAGCCATCCGCCATGGTGGGTGGATGAAAGTCCCGAGCTAACATGGGGTTAGCTCGTTAAACAACTATAATAAAGCCTCATGCTGTTTGCATCAAGCTTTTGACTCCCACCTGGTGATTGGAGTGACCGAGGTCCTGGGCTGAGATCCTGGAGGCCTGAGATTTTGGGGGGGGGGGTCTTACAATGGAACTCAATTTACAGACCAGGCTGGCCTCAAACTCAGAGATCTGTGTACCTCTGCTTCCGAGTGTTGGGATTAAAAGCGTGTGTCACCACACTCGGATTCCACCCTACTTTGTTGTTTTGTTTTTTGAGACAGAGTTTCATCTGTATATCTTTGGTTGTCCTAGAACTTAGTCTGTAGACCAGGCTGGCCTTGAACTCACAGAGATCTGCCTGCCTCTGCTTCCCTAAATGCTGGGATTAAAGGCGTGTATAGCCTGATTTTTTTATAGAACCCAGGACCACTAGCCTAGGGTGGCACCACCTACAAAGTGCGGGGGTGGGGTGGGGGTGGGGGGGTGGGGACACATCAATCACTAATTAAGAAAATGCTCCACAGGCTTGCTTACAGCCCATTTTATCAGTGGAGGTTCCCTTCTCTCAGGTGAATATAGTTTGTGTCAAGTTGACATAACACTGGCCAGCACACCTGCCAAGGGCCTCATTTATAGATTTAGATGTAAGATGGGTAAATCTAGGAAGGGGGATAACTTGGTCATGGTCGCAGTTGGTCCATGGTCATCTTATCCTTCAGCTATTTTGTGGGTTACTCTCTGGGATATAGTCTTGTCAGACTGGGGGCTCAGGAAAGTATAAAGCCGTTCTGTCCTAGAGTGGAACGCAGTGGGTGACTTTATAAAAACCACACAAACCGACACACAGAAGCAGAGCCAGCTGTGGTGTTAATACGACATGCCTGCGATCCTGGCACTCACGAGCTGCTGAGGTGGGAGGAACATGGGTTCACCAGCTCCAGCTACAGTGAGACCCTGTCTCAAAACAAAAGACAAAACAGACAAAACCCCAAACATAAAAAAAAAAATTCGGGAAATGGGGTCAAAAAGATGGCTCTGGTTTTAAGACCCAATACTGCTCTTGGAGAGGACAGGAGTTCAGATCCCAGCACCCCCACCAGGAGGCTCACGAAGTCCTCCAGGTAACCTCCAGAAGATCTGACTCCCCCTTCTGGCCTTGGTGGGCACCTTCACTCCTGTGTATATAAATACCTACACACAGGCACATACTGGCACACACACATAATTAAAAATAATAAATTGTTTTCTTTGCTTGCTTGTTCTGGAGTTATATCTCAACAGTAGAGTGCTTAGCCTGTGTTTAATCCACACAAGCAGGTGAAGGAGACAAGATGCTTCACTTTCAACACTTTAAAAACAGCTGTAACCTCTCCTTTCCTCTAAGGATCTTTCCTCCAGATTAACCTGGAAGGGCATGCAAAGTACAAAGGAGATTAGACTCCTGCCTTTCCACCTCGACCTATCCCACTCCACAGGGGGTGGGGGTGGGGCAGGATTAACTGAGAGGTCTGAGTGAACCAGAGTGCCCAGGCCCCAAACAGCCCAGAGTGTTCTAGGAAACAGATCCCTCAAGCTCCTTGAGCTATGGCATCTGGTGGGAATCCCCACTATAAGGGTCAAATAGGGGTCATGGTAGGGGGGGTGGGAATGTTCCAGAACCTCCTCTGTCCTCTTTAGGACCAGAGACAATTCCTCCCTGCTCAGCAAGCATTTCTGGTCGCAGTCTCCCTCCCTGAACTAAGTCCCCTCCACCTCAGGATTTATTTCAGGGCTTGCTTCGCCTACTTTGCCTGACATTTGTGACAAGCTGGGTGCTAGGGAGTCCTTACCATCTGCCAGCCTCCGCCACCAGCCAGGCAGCCGGCAGTGGTGGCAAGCCTGAGCTCACTCCCTCTCCACCCAAGTGAATCTTCTACCCAGTTACTGATTCTATTTCTTCCCTCTGTAAAGCAAAGACACTATGTACAAGTCAGTACTGCAAGGCCTGGAGACCAGCGTTGGAGGGTGAGATAAGATAAATTTTCAACTTCTCTCTCCCTCAGACTTTGGGAAAGCCTTAAACACGTGCTATCCTAAATGCACCTTTAAAAGAGGAAAAGCTAAGTAGACCAGGCTAGACTTGTACTCCTTACCTCTGTTTCCCAAATGCTGGGACTAAAGACATGCACCACCATGCCTTATCACATATACCCCTTTTAAAAAATTGTTTTAATTTTTTTGTTTGTTTTGTTTTTTGAGACAGGATCTCACTGTGTAGCTTTAGCTGGCCTGGAACTCAGAACTTAGACCAGGTTGAGCTCAAACTCATAGAGATGCACACATTAAAATTAAGGTCATATGACACCATGCCTGACTCTACTATGTTAAGAAAAAAAAAAAAAAAAGGTATTTTGTGTGCATGTTTGTGATCTGTGTGTGTGTGTGTGTGTGTGTGTGTGTGTGTGTGTGTGTGTGTGTACGCGCGCGCGCACTGCCATGCAAGTGTGGAAGTCAGAAAACAGCTTTCAGGAGTCAGAAGACAAGTTTCAGGGCTCAGTCTCTCCTTCCATCTTGTGGGGGTCAAACACAAGTTGTCAGGCTTGGCAGCAGGGGACTTTACCCCATCTTAAATACCCTGGACATAAGGAATTTTCCTCAAGTGTACAAAAAATATGCAAAGGGTTCATGGTTCATTCACACAGTGAATCAATAATACATTCATTAATAAAATGATGATACATTCACAAAATGAAATCTCATGTAGTCATCAAAAAGAAAGAATGATCATAGGTGCCAACAATGAATCATGTCCAAGATATAAATGAAAAACTGAGCAGGACACTTTATATAACCCTGTGTGTGGTTGGAGAAGCATATCTTTTTATCAACCATATGCAAAGAAAAACACATGGAAGGATAGATTCAAAACTTGTTCATAACCATTAGATCAAAAGTTTAGATTAGGTTGTTTCTCTATTTTCTTTCTTGTTTTTTGTTTGTTTTTTGTTTTGTTTTGCTTTGTTTTGCTTTTCCAGACAGGTTTTCTGTGTAACCCTGGCTGTCCTGGAATTCCCTCTGTAGACCAGGTTGGTCTCAAACTAAGAGATCTGCCTGCCTCTGCATCTCAAGTCCTGGAATTAAAGGAATTCACCATTGTGCCCAGCATTTTCTATTTTTGGTTGTGAGACTAGCCTTTCACTGCTGAGCCATCTCTCCAGCTCAACCCAGCATTTTCTAAATTTAGACTTCTTTCACACTAAAGATCTATTGCCTTTGTCATGGGGGATGGTCAGAAAAAAAATTATACATATTTTACTTTTTTTCTTACTTTGTTCCTGTGTGTGTGTACTGCATGGGACCCTGGTGCTATGGGAATGGAGTCAAGAATACTTGTGAGCTACCATGTGTGGGCTGGGAATTGAACCCAGGACCTCTGAAAGAGCAGCCAGTTCTCCTGATGACCGAGTCATTTTTCCGGCTCTCTTGTCCCAGAATGGGATTTTTGTTTGTTTTTTTTGTTTGTTTGTTCGAGACAAAGTTTCATTAGGTAACCCTGGACCACCTGGAACTCTCTATGTAGAACAGTTTGACCAGGAACTCACAGGGGTCTTCCTGCCTGTCTCCCAAGGTCTGGGATTAGAAGTGTGTACAGCCACACCCAGCCAGCCAGTGACAGGTTTGTTTGTTTGTTTTTGAGACAGGGTTTCTCTGTGTAGTTTTGGAGCCTATCCTGGCACTCGCTCTCGGAGACCAGGCTGGTCTCAAACTCACAGAGATCCACCTGCCTCTGCCTCCCGAGTGCTGGGACTAAGGGCGTGCACCACCACCACCCAGCCCAATGACAGTTTTTAATAGTCTTTAGAAGAAATATTTTTAATAGTCTTTAGAAGAAATATAATTAACTGGTAGAATGTGTGCTTAGCTTGTAGAAGTCCCCAAGCTCAAACCCAGCGCTAAAGGTTTTTTTTTAAATATTTTATTTATTTATTATGTATACAACATTCTGCTTCCATGTATATCTGCACACCAGAAGAGGGCCCCAGATCTCGTAACGGATGGTTGTGAGCCACCATGTGGTTGCTGGGAATTGAACTCAGGACCTCTGGAAGAACAGCCAGTGCTCTTAACCTCTGAGCCATCTCTCCAGCCCTTGAGTTTTTGTTTTAAGACGGGCTTGCACCTGCAGCATAATTTGGCATGGAACTCTGCAGTATTTCTGCCTCACCTCTGGAGCACTGAGGTCACAGGCTTAAACTACCCACACCTGGCTAAACCTTAATCATTCATTCATTCATTTTGGGTTTTTTGAGACATGGTTTCTCTTTAGCTTTGGAGCCTGTCCTGGAACTTGTTTTGTAGACCAGGCTGGCCTCCTTGAACTCCTGGTGCTGGGATTAAAGGCATGTGCCACCACCACCCGGCTATTTATTTTTTTAAGAAAAAAAACTTTTTTTCTTCTGGCTCAACCAGGGGAGGAGGTCCCATGATTCCATCCAGACTCCCCAGCAGTGAATGCCCTTGGAAATAGAGAGCAGCCTGCTCCTTCCAAGGAATTGTATTTGGTCAGGGTGGAGGGGTATTGGGGGTAGGGGAGTGGAAAGTGGGCTTCAAAGCCTCCTCTCCTGATTTTCCCCTTCTAGTGCCAACTGGCCCCCATTCAAAACAGGCCTCTGGTGGAAAATAGGCCATGTTTTACAACGAGGCCTGTCTTTTTTTTTTTTTTTTTTTAAGACAAGGTGTCACTAGCTCTGGCTACCCTCAAACTCGGTGATCTGCTTGACTCTGACTCCCAAGTACCAGTATTAGGCATGTGCTACCAAGCCCAGCCTTTGCCAGACTTTCTCATACTCTGAAACAATGTAGTCATCTACAAATTTCAAAGCTGGAGAGCCACTCAACTGTGTTTCCCAAAGTTGCACAAACGCTAAATGGGTGACTTTTATGTTGCGCTGGATTGGGCCCACTGGGAGATGTCTGCTTTAAGAAAGACTGGTGAGCCAGGTGGAGATGGTGAAGCACCTCTTTAATCCCAGCATTTAGAGGCAGAGGCAGGTGGATCTCTGTGAGTTGGAGAATGGCCAGATCTATACAGAGAGTTCAGAACAACTAGGGCTACAGAGAAAACCTGTCTCCAAAATCCCACCCCACCCTACCCCCCCAAAAAAAATGAAGGAGGGAGGGAGAGAAGAGAGGAGGAGGGGAAGATGAAAAGAAGAAAAAAAAAGAAAGACTAACGCTTCATAGTGTGAAAGGAGGGTGTGGACTTTCTGGCCAGATTTGAAGCCAGTGCTCTGTTAGGAGATAAGACTTTCCACTCCCCAGGAAGGGAGTGAGAGAAGCGGAAAGCTGGGCTTTAATCTAATCAAGGAGAGGGAACCCGGTGAAATGGAGGGAGGGGTAGGACTCGAAAGCTCAGTGATGGCAACTTGTTTGCCTGGGAGCAAAGATTTGAATGTAGCTGTGTGTCCTTGGGCAAATCCCTGCCCACTCTGATCTTTAGGGGCTTTCTCCCTTCTGCTTTCTCTGTTTCCGTTGAGTACATATGCAATACCAAAGGACTGAAGAGGGCAATGAAATGGAGTCCACTACCATCTCTGCCCCCAGAAAGAGCGGCTCCAAGGACGGAAGGCATGCAAGGAAAATGCCCTCCCTTTGGATTGTACATTCAGGACTTGTGCAAGGAAAGAGGATGGCCAGTGGGAGGAGGGCTGAGTCAGAAGGAGCCCAGACTGTGGGCCTCAGGACACCTCCAATTTCCCTTTACAGATACCCAGTTCCAGTTACTACTCCTACTCCAGGGCCCCTCTCCTCAGTGAGAGAAAATTATACTTATCAGGACAAAGGAAATACAACCTGACTCCTGTCCTTGCCCACTCGAGTGACCCAGTGTTCAAAATTCAGAACCCAGTGGCAGGGCTGGAGACGGGGAATCCCTGTCTCCTGGTCTAAAAGACAGGAAGGCAATCCTCCTGTGCAGATCTCTGGTTCTATTCATGGGTCAATGCAAGATTATTCCAAAGTCCCAATGCCCCCGCACCCCAGCTACCCAGTATGGCTTTTTACTAAGAATTCCCCAAGGCTCCCTTCTCTCCACCACTGTCAAAGCAATCGGCTCTTCTATCTCTCATCTGCCGTCCTTCCTCTCCCTTCCTCTACCACTGCCAGCTCAACAGTCAAGTCCAAGGGGTTTGGGGTCTCGAACAGTTGCAGGCCTCCTGTGGACCAGGATTCCTGACCTGCTCCTTGGCTAGGACATAAGTGACAAGATTCTAGGTTTTTAGGAGGTTTTTTTGTTTGTTTTTCTTTTTCTTTTTCTTTTTCAAGACAGGATTTCTCAGTAGCTATGGAACTCAACTCTGTGGACCAGGCTGGCCTCGAACTCACAGAGATCTGTCTGCCTCTGCTTCCTGAGTGCTGGGATTACAGGAGCATGCCATCACTGCCTGGCGGTTCTAGTTAAATAGGTAAGAAGGACCAGTGTTCAGGTGAGTCAGAGTGGAGAGCTGGTACCACAGAAACTCCTTGGAGAGACAGAGCAGGGAATACATCCCTGTACACCTTTCCCCAAATCCAAAGGCCTTAATCCTAGAGGTGACTAGATGTAAAAACAAAACAAAACAACAACAAAATGTGTCATTGAAGATTTTAAAACAAAAGCAGAATTGGGGTAGGGAGGGAAGATCTCCCAAAGCAAGTGGGCCTCTGGCCATGTCCTTCCCAGCCCAGGATTGACCCTAAACTGCAGGATTCTGGTCCACAGGACCAAAAGCCATCACTCAGGTGTGTCAGAGAGGTCAGGTAGTACACGTTCCTGACGGAACCAGCCCAGCAGCTCTGTCAAGCAGTAGCGTTGACGCACACTTGGGCACCCTTCCGGATCAATGCACACTCACCCCCACCCCCATCCCATCTGAGCTTCAAGGGGGTTGGAGGACAAATCTAGACAGGTCAAGACTGAGCGGCAAGCTTCAGCTTTTGGAAAAGAAGCCTCCCTGAGAGAGAACTGCTGAGACCCTCCCCACCCCCATCAGATCCCAGGGCAGGACTGTTAATCAGTTCTAAGGATCCCATGATTGCGCCAAGGCTGTGGGTGGAGTGGGGGCTGGAAAAGACTGTCCTTGGCTTCAAGACTCCCACCCAGCAAGATTAGGAGAATCTCATTGTTCTGCTCAGACACAGCTGGCCTTCCTGCAGGGGGGCGGGCCCCTGGAAGCCTAAGCAGGAACTCCGGACCTGGCAATGTTAACGTGTTATCCTACCACGTATTGTGTTGATTGTATTGGTGGCAGGTCTCATGTCACCCTGAATAGCCTTGGATTCTTGACTCTCCTGCCTCTACCCTTCGCCCATGCTGGCGTAGACTGCAGGTGTGCACCCTCAGCTTGTTCTGTTAACATTTGTTGATGGTGGTTTCCCATGCTTGTCTCACAGGTCGGGAGTTGGGTAGGTTATGACTGCTGTCCCCTCTGGGGAGAAGCTGTTCCCATAGCTGAAGACTCAGGCTTAGTCACCAGGCCAACCTAGGTCTCCCCAGCACCAGCTGCTGCCAGAGAGCTTCAGTCAGCAGATTGAGTCTTAGAGGTGGCATAAGGCCAGGAGTCACTTTCCATTCTCACCACATCCTCCAAATGGGGATAGAAATTCAACCAACTTGAGCACCAAGCAGTGACGGTCAGAAAGACTCAGGGCTTGGGTACTGACAGACCTGACAGCAGATGGACTTTGCCATAGGTAGACCTTGGAGTAGCTGGTCTCAGGAGCAAGGGCCAGGAGGTGAGAAGTTGGAAAGGACCCATGACCCCTAAAACTAGATCAGGTAACAACAGCTTTAGAGGGTTTCAATTACCTCCAGAACTTGCACCGACTATCCCATTAGTACACAATCTAATTTGTCAGTGTTTGTTTTGTTAATTCAGGAGAAGCATTCCCCTCTCCCCCTATTCTCCAAGCAAATCCCAAACTCTCCATAGGGCTAGATAAGGGGAGAAGAAATTGCCAGATCCAAACAAGAGCTAGAATCATCTAACTTTAATAACTTACAGGCAAATGCTAAAAAACAGTAATAACACAGGCTTATAAAAAGGGCTGGGCATCTACAAGCGTGGGGAGGATTCTTGGCACTTTCACAGACACAAAAAGATTGTGACTAGAAGAGCAGCTGAGGAGACCCCTCCCCGCAACTGTGCGGAGAGGGAAGATGTTCTCCGCTTATCCCAAATGCATTCTCTGGGCAACTTTTGCACACCCTCCCCTTGCAAAAAATAAAAACACACATCCAAATAAAACGCTAGGGAAGGAAACGGAGAACCAGGGTCGAGGTAGAGTCAGCGTTTGCATTTACATCTCCGGTCTTGCAGCCCCTACCCTCTAGAGGTGAAGAGCTGAGAAGACACTTCATCTCCCCTCCCCCATGTGGCACCGAAACAGGACCCCCCAGGCTCCTTCAGTCCTTTGAGGTGGACAGGTCCAGCACCCAGGCTGGCTGAGAGGTCACAGGCCCTGCCAGACTATCTTAAGTACTGACCCCAAGTAGGTAGGGTAGGGGCAGCCTCGGGTCACCGTCTCTTCTTGCTTGCCCGAGGTGCCTTCTTCCTCTTGAGAATCATCTCATACAGGCGCTCCAGTCCTGGCTGCAGGCCCAGCCCGTCCACAGCACTGCAGGCTTGCACATGGGTGAGGGTGGCAGCTGCCAGCTCCCGGACTGCCAGCCTCTTCTCCACCTCGGCTGCACTCAGTGCCCCCGGCTGGTCCTGCTTGTTGGCCAGCACCAGCACCGGCACCCCCTGGTTGTCTGAGGCCTTGCTGATTCGGTGTAGCTCCACCTTGGCCTCCTCTAACCTTTCAATCTCTGCAGAGTCCACTACAAACACCAGTCCATCTGTCCGGCGGGTATAGGAGCGCCACAGTGGCCGCAGCTTCTCCTGACCCCCAACATCCCACACTTGGAAAGTGATTCCACGGGATCCCCCCAAGGGCACTCGGATCTTCTCAGTGTTGAAGCCCTTGGTGGGGACACTCTGGACAAACTCCTTGAACTTGAGGCGGTAAAGAAGGGAAGTTTTCCCAGCTGAGTCCAGCCCAATGACCACAACATGCAGGGCCTGGAAGTGGGGCAAAAAGGATGAGGCTGTGGGTGCCATGTCAGTCAAGTGGTTCCCCATGGTGACCTAAGGAGCAGGTCTGGGCTCCGGTAGAGGCCAGGAGGAGGGGAACCCTTGAGATGGCAGGTAGCACAAACTGGGTTATCTAAACAAGGAAAAGTCAAGAGAGAGAGAGAGAGAGAAGAAAGGTTTAGAATAAACACGAACTTGCAACCTCTGGATCCCTTCCTAAACCAACATCCCACCCTTCTAAAATTTCCGTTTATTAAAACGGATTTTTAGGTGCCTCTTTTCTTAACAATTAAAGAAATTATTTTGTGCATGTATAAGCTACACATAGCTTGAGTGTAGGAGCCAGGACAACTTGCACGAGTATGTGGGTCTCAGGGATCTAATAGGGTCCTCAGGCTTTAGGGCAGGCGCTTTTAACCGCTAAACCATCTCACGTGCCTTTCCCATTCCCCCTTTAAGAAAAAATAAAATAAAATAAAATAAAATAGCTACAGGTGTAACACAGGCGTTCTCCTGCCCGAGGGGCCCTAGCAGAGGCCGGAGGCCAGAGAAACCCTCAGGTGCTAGGACCCTCAAGGGTGAGGGACCCTGCGGGCTCGATCCCATGTCAGGTCATTTTGCTGCGCCCCCTCTCTCAGCTTGAGGAGTGGAAGCAGACGCTATGACTTTCATTCCCCAGAGGAGAATCCTAGCAGGAAGGAGGCGGCCGGGTAGTGTGCCCGAAGTAAGAGCCCCGATCCGGGTCCGGTTACCACACCATTGACATGCCCTCGGGGGCTGTGGCCGCCACCCCGACCGTCCTGCGGCAGTCCTGCCTGCCTTCCTCCCGATGCCGCCAGCGGTTCCCCCAAGCCCCGGAAGCCTGCGGCTCTGCACCGCCCGGACCCCCCCCCCTTACCTTCAGTCTGCGGCACTCCCCACCAGCTACGCCGAGCAGACACCCGAACGCCGCGTTTCAGCCACAGTGGACTTTGCAGCGCCGCTGGGCAGGTTGAGCATTAAAAACCCTCTCGTGACGTCACATGACGCGGACCAATCAGCGTCCCCCAGGCGGAGCACGGAAGAAAGCGAGCGGGCCTCTGCAGCCCCATCCTGGGGAGGGACGCTTGCTCTATCCGGAGCCGCTTTATTTAATCTTTTGCCACCTTATTCCAGTATTTGGAATAGAGCCTGGAATTCATCAGGGCTGGTAGGTGGGAAGAACCGAAGGAACAGGCGTGGCCGCGTCTGACGACAGCAGGGAGAGGAACGTCTCAACACTGACACCACCCATCCCTTTCCCGCAGACAGAGCTGCTGGCCCCACCAGTCGTCTCCCTCTACCTAAGGGTGTGCTCCAAGAGATGCTGACAAGTTCCGTATCTTTTCTCATTCAGTCGTCTTCTAGCTTTCTTCGTCCAGTTTTCAAAAACAGTGTTTACCTGGAACCGCCATACAGGCTGATTCACAGTACTAAGCCCGTTACTGAGACAGGGTTTCATGTAGCCCATTTAGTCTGAATTTATTTTGTAATCAAGGATGACCTTGAACTCCTGAGACTCCTACCTCCACCTCCCACCTCCCAAGTGCTGGGATTGATTGCAGGCACACGCCTCCTCCCCCCCAACACCCCGAGACAGGGTTTCTCTGTGTAACTCTGGCTGTCCTGGAACTTGCTCTGTAGACCAGACTGGCCTCGAACTAGAGTTCCACCGGCATCTGCCTCTTGGGTGCTGGGATTAAAGGCGTTAACCACCAGTGCCCTGCTCTAGCAGCTATTTTTATTTCTGCTTCTAAAATTTATTTATTTATTTATTTTTATTTTGGGGGGAGGTTTCAAACAGGGTTTCTCCGTGTAGCTTTGTAGACCAGTCTGGCCTCCAACTCACAGAGATCCACCTGACTCTGCCTCCCAGGTGCTGGGATTAAAGGGGTGCAGCACCACCACCCGGCTCTAACCTCTATTTTTATTTATGTGTATGTGTGTGTCAATATATGCCACGTAGTTTCAGAAGGTGTCGGATCCCCAAGAGCTGGAATTACAGTGGTGACTGCCTGGCATGGGTGCTGGGAACTGAACGTGGGTCCTCTGGAAGAACAGTAAGTGCTCTTAACCACCGGGCCATCTCTTCAACCATTTGGGGGTGGGGGTTAGTTGGGTTTTGGTTCTTTTGAGATAGGGTCTTTCTATATATCCCTAGATGTCCTGGAACTTACTACATAGACCAGGCTGGCCTCAAATTCAAAGATGTGCCTGCCTCTGCTGGCCATTATCCCAAGATGCTCTGTTTTGTTTGTTCTTAATGTTTTGGTTGGTTTTGTTTTGTTTTGATTTTTTGAGATGGGATCTCACTATGCAGTCCAGGCTGGTAGGTAGTATGTGGCTGAGCAAGATCTGTCTGAATTCAGTGCCTGGACATCCACCACTTGGCCATACATCTTCTCACGGGCAAGCCATGGGGCTAGGCAGCCTTAGTAGAAATTCCTCCATCAAGGCTGCTCATAACAACAGCAGAATTCCAAGGGCCTACCTTGTTAAAATAGACTTTAAAAGGCTGGGCATAGGGGCTGGAGAGATGGCTCAGCAGCTAAGAGCACTGACTCTTCCAGAGGACCGGGTTCAATTCCCAGTACCCACATGGCAGCTCACAGCTGCCTCTAACTCCAGTTCCAGGAGACCTGACACCCTCACACAAAGATACATGCAGGCAGAACACCAATGAACATTAAATAAAATAAGCAAATAATTTTTTAAAAAGTCTGGGCATAGTGACACATACCTAGTCCTAGCACTCCATACAGAGAGAGGGGAATCTCTTAGTTCAAGATCGGCTTGGTCTACACAGTGAGTTCCAGGACAGCCAGCATTACACAGTGAGGCTCTGTCTGAAAACACAATAAAAATAAACTTTTAAAGACCAAGTTCAAAGCCAGGAAGTGGTGGTGCATGTCTTTGATCCCAGAATTTGGTAGGCAGAGGCAAGTAATCTCTGGGTTCAAGGCCAGCTCACTCTATAGAGTAAGCTCCAGAACAGCTAGAGCTACACAGAGAAACCTTGTCTCAAAACACCAAAAAGAAAAAAAAAAAAAAAAAAGACAAAGTTCAACTGGTCATAACCACTACAGTCTGTAATCCCATGCATTCTGGAGGCTGAGGCAGAAGGATGGTAAATTCAGAACCTCTCTAAGCTGTATAGTGAGTTCAAGTGCAGCACAAGCACCTTAACACGGACCTATTTCAAACACACTGCTGACCCAGGCATGCGGGGGCAGTGGTAGAGCGTTTACCTAGTGTGCACAAACTCGGTTCTATCCCCAGTACTCTGGTGAGTTAGTGAAGAGAAAATAAAGCTCCCCATTGACCTCACACTGGGCCTCTGCATGAGTTCTGGGGCTACAGATACCTCAAAGTTCTTACTCCGTACAGAGCACAGGTAGTGGCAGTTGAGGAAAACATGTATGTTGAGTTTTTACAGATCATCCAACAGGAGTCCATAGGATTTCAGAGGAGGGAGAGAACTCGTCAACTAGAAGCTTCTGGAAAGGCTTCTAGAGATGCAGGACCTGGGTGGGGGCATCATTCTTAGCAGCTGCAAGCTCTGGTTTCCCTGAAGGGGAGGAGATGTCACAAAGGGCAGTGTAACCAAAAGGACAACAGGATTACCCTTACTAAAAGCTGAAGTGTAAAGAGGATTGGAAAGGGAGGAGGGGAAGTTATTGCCAGACTGCAAGGTTCCAGCCCTTTCCTGTCCAGCCACCTCTAGCCAAGTGCTGATGAAAAGGCTTCCAGGAGTTTAACACCAGCATGCCTTGCCACCTCCTTGTCCCCTCCCTACCACAAAACTAGCCACCTGGCTTGTGGGGCAGTTCAGGAAGCCTCCAAATCCCTAGAGACCTTCAGCAATTAGTCTAGGACCAAGACCTTAGAAAATAACTTTTTACCTCCTTCAAATGGGGATGATGGGACAGACTGGAACGGCAGCCAAAACAGAGAAGCAGAGATGAGCATGGTGGAGCTGGCAGAGGAGAGCCACGAGACAGTACGAGGGCACAGGGAACACCACCCTACAGAGGGGTACTGCATGTCCAAAAGCTTAACACAATTTTCTTTTTGAAAATTCATAATGGAATCAGGCACAGTGGTCCAGCCCTGTGATCCCAGCCCTGGGAGGCAACAAGTTCCAGGTGAGCCTAGCCCACCTGATGACTTTCAGGACAGCCAGTGTTACAGAGCAAGGTTCTTTCAAAACACGAAAAGACCAAGTTGGGTGTGGTGGTCCACACCTCTAATCTCTGCACTTGGGAGATGGAGGTAGAAGGATCAGTTGTGTAAGGTTATCCTCTGTTATGTAGCAAGTTTGGGATCAACCTGGGCTACAGAAGACCATGTCTCAAAAGCAAGCAAACAAAAAACTAATAACATAATGAGAAGGCGGGAAGAAGGGATAGCGAGAAGAGAGACTCTTAAAGCAGTGAGTACCCGAGACTTTAATTACCAACCAGGATTGTGGTATGTTTTTTTGTTTTTAAAAACTCTGAAGCATAAAAGGACTACATGACTTATCCAAGGTCACTCACCTCCCCAGGAATTGTGCAAACAATTCTAGCTTTTGAGCAAAGGCTATAATGACTGTGAAACTGAAAGTACACAAGTTGTTATGTGCCTGCCATCTTTCTAACACCCCCCCCATCATGGGATTCACACCCAACAGGGAAACTGTCACATTATCTGATAAAGAAAATGAAACTGACGCCCTCACTCCACCCTTTATCTTTAATGTTTGCAGGGAAGGTGTGGATGGACAAATGGGAGGAGGTGAGGCTGGGGAGGGATACCGGAAGGAGGTCTTTTTTCCTCCCATTTTTGATGGGTTGTTTGTTTTTGTTTCAGGGTGATGGCATTAGTCAGTGATACCTTTTAAATAAAGGGCTTTTGAAACAAAATTTAAGGGACCAGAGTTAATTAAGTGTCCCAGGCAGTAGGGCAGATGAGCCGGGAGCCACTGCTTCCTTTTTTGGCTTCCCCCCTGAATCGAAGTCCAGCTGTTTAGTCAGCACTTTTAACTCTGGAGGGTGGAAGCTTGTTGTTCTTATCTGCAGCTACATTGATCACACACTCTGTGTGGCATCCACTAAGTCAGAAATTCTGTAAGACGGAATGATTATACCAAGGAGAGTCCCTGATCACAGAGCTAAACCTTTACCTTTAGTGTATGAGATTGGCCCTTGAGCCCAGAGTTTCTGCTAGTAATGTGTGACCAAGACTGGACTTGAAACTCTGCATTTCAAAGGATCAGAAGTTCAAAATTCTCTCTCTCTCTCTCTTTCCCCCTTCCTCCCTCTCATTTTTTGGAGACAGGGTTTCTCTGTATTGCTTTGTAGCCTGTCCTAGAACTCATGCTGTACACTGAACTCACAGAGATCCACCTGCCTATGCTTCCCTAGGGCTAGGATTAAAGGTGTGTACCAGCAATCCCCGGCTTTCAAACTAGGGTTGAAGCCAGCCTGGGCCACATAAGATCCTGCCTAAAATATTGGGGAGAGACCAGTGTTATGGCTTAGCCAGTAAAGGCCCTGGCCCCACAAGCCTGAGTTCAATCACCAGAACCCACATAAAGGTAGGAGAGAACAGACTCTGTAAATTTGTCTTCTGACCTCCATAGCACTGTTGAACACACACTCACAAGCAATGTACACACACATAAAACATAAACTATAAAAGAAAGTAAGGGGCTGGTGAGATGGCTCAAAGGTTAAGAGCACTGACTGCTCTTCCAGAGGTCCTGAGTTCAATTCCCAGCAACCACATGGTGGCTCACAACCATCTGTAATGAGATCTGGTGCCCTCTTCTGGTGTGCAGATATACATGGAAGCAAAATGTTGTATACATAATAAATAAATAAAATCTTAATTAAAAAAAAAAGAAAGAAAGTAGGGCTGGAGAGTTGGCTCAGTGGTCAAGAGGACCTGATGTTCTTGCAAAAAACCATGTTCAGTTCGGAGCACCCACATGGTGGCTCGAAGCCCTCTGTAACTCCAGTTCCAGAGAATCTGATGCCTTCTTCTCATCTCCTTGGGCACCAGGCTCATACAAGGTGCAAAGTCATACATTCAGAGAAAACACTCAAATGCATAAAATAAATACATCTTTATAAAAGTAAGTAAAATATTGGGAGAGTTTTTAATCTCTTACTTATTCTTTGACAATTTCATGTATGTAGACCTTTTAAGATTTGTTTTTATTTTATGGGTATGGGCGTTTTGTCTGCATGCATGTTTGTGTGCCGTGTGCATGTCCTGTTACCCTCAGAGGCTAGAACCGAGTATCTGACCCATGGAATTGGATTTTTGGGTGGTTTTGAGCCACTGTGTGGGTGCTGGGAATTGAGCCTGAACCCCCTGGAAGGGCAGTCAGTGCTCATAACTGTTAAGCAATCCCTCCAGTCCCATTCGTGAATTTTTGGGGGAGAAAAATTGAGGCTAGGAATGGGATATACCTTATATATCCTTAATATCCCCAATCCTGATATGCTAAAACTTTAGATTTCAGAATAAGTATACATCCAGTCCCTCGATAATACACTGGATTGGAGAAGCAACTCCCTGAACTGTCACTATGTAAAGAGAGGTTTCAGTGACTGCAGGCTCTCTTCCTCGAAGTAGGCCTTGCTCTAGAGTAAGAGATCTTGAGAGGACTGGTGGAGCTCACCCCGGAATGGCTGAACACATCTCAACGGGGGTGGTGTTTTCCTTTGCAGCCCAGCAGACCTAGAACTTGAGGCCCTCCTGCCTCTGTGACACTACTCCACCAGTACTGAGATTACAGAGAGCGACACCACCCCTGCCCCAAAGGCATCTTAACCAAGTACATGTTTGAATGATAAAGGGTCTGTAAGAAATGCAGGGAGTGAGCGAGGCCTAGGAGCAGCTATCAACTCGGGACTCACAGAGACCCATCCTACCAGATCACCCGCTCCGCCTCCACTTTTCCTTCCTTTTTTTTTTTTTTTTTTTTTTTTTTTGAGACAAGGTTTCTCTGTGGCTTTGGAGGCTGTCCTGGAACTAGCTCTTGTAGAGCAGGCTGTTCTCGAACTCACAGAGATCCGCCTGCCCCTGCCTCGCAAGTGCTGGGATTAAAGTCGTGTGCCTTTTTTTTTTTTTTTTTTTTCTCGAGACAGGGTTTCTCTGTGTAGCTTTGAGGCTCGGCTGTCCTGGAACTCACTTTGTAGTCCATGACGGCCACGAACTCACAGAGATCCACCTGCCTCTGCCTCCGGAGTGCTGGAGTGCTGGGATCAAAGGCGTGTGACACCTGGCTACCACCACTTTTCAAACGCCAGGTTTTTCATTTTATAAACAAAATGGAGAAACATCTATGTGTGGTTGCCCATGCCTTTAAGACCAACACTTGGGAAACTCAAAGATTGTTTTGATTTTGAGAACAGCCTCATCCTAGGCTGTTAGATACACAGTGAGACTGTAGTCAGAGAGACAGAAATAAAGAAAACGAGAAAGCAATCATACACAAAAACACACGTCTCTCTTAATGGGTATAGGAGCAAGGTATGTGTTGAAAGGGCTGTTTTACCCAAACAGGAACCTCATCCTTTAAACCGGTGAACTAATAATAGCACCTACTAAGGGCTGGAAATTACCACATGCTGCCACCTGGCAGACAAATTTGTCACTGCCAGACACGGACTCTGCTGCTCTCCTCAACACGACCAGGAAAAAGCCATATCTCTAAGTACAAATTCTAGTTTACAAATTGCAGTCAATTTGCTTTTTTCCAGGCAAGTCTTCAGCAGCTAGCTGCGGTTGCTTTGGACGAGCTTACAAGCGATTGGTGTGCTGTCATGGATAAACTTACCAAAAAGAAGCACTAATTGAGCATAAGCTATGGAGCAACTCTAACTTTTGAACCAGCACAAAAAATCCCCCGAGGGGGGTGCACCGTTCCTGGAGGTACTGCAATACCAGGTCGATGCGTGGAGTGGACGGAGCAAGCTCCTATTCCAACTCCTAATTCCAAAAATCCATTTAATATATTGTCCTCGGATAGAGGACGTATCAGATATTAAACTGATAAGAACAGATACTACACTTGATCTTAGCCAAAAGGCCGAGAAGCGATAACCCCACGCCGACACGCCACCGCGCCACTCGCCTGCGCGCACACCTTCACATCACGGTCGCCGACGCGCGCGCGCCCGCACACACGCGCGCGACACCGACTCTCCTGCTCGATCCTCACCACGACCCTAACTCCGGGGAAAGCCTGTGGGATGCAGCGTGGGCCGAGGATGTTTCCTGGCTCTCTTCGCTCCCAGAGTTCCTAGGAGACGCGGCCACGGCCTCATTTGCATGCCCCGCCCAGCAGGCACTGGACTAGCTCCTAGCCGGAAGCAAGAAGGAAGACAGGCTGCTTCAGCCAGTGTCCTGTGTCCGACCCAGGTTCTTCACAATGCGTCAGACACAGGATTGAGGACCACAGGAAGTCTTTGCTCTCTCCCACTTTCCTAACCCGCTTTCTCGTTCTCTACCTTTACATCTGGGCCTAGGAGCTTTTTTTTTTTTTTGAGAAAGGGTTTCTCCGTGCAGTTTTTGAGCCTCTGCTGGCACTTGCTCTATAGGCCAGATTAGCCTCGAACTCGGTAAATCTGCTTCCCAGGTGCTGGGATTAAAAGCGTGCACCACCACTGCCCGGCATTTTGTTGTTTTGCAACTGTGTCTCATACTCAGCCCAGGTTAGACTGCAGCTCACTCTAGCTTCCTGTCTCAGCCTCCTTAGTGCTATGATTACAGGTGAGAGCCACTCCATGCAGCTTGGAGCTCCTGTGTGTTGGTGTTAAATCCTAGGAGGAGCCTGAAAAAAACAGAAAGCTGCAGTTGACATACTCAAGGGATGGCACCAAGAATCAGCAGAGTGGGTTGCAAGGAGAGGGGCTGGAGAGATGGCTCAGAGGTTAAGCCCACTGGCTGCTCTTCCAGAGGACCTGAATCCAATTCCCAGCAACCACATGGTGGTTCCCAAACATTTATAGTGATACCAGGTGCCCTGGCCTGCAGGCATACATGCAGGCAGAACACTGAACATAATTTTTTTTTTTTTTTAAGCCAGAGATGAACCAGAATGTAGAACAGTGTGTGACTTTTTCTAGGGAGACGTGAACAAACGTCTCTTTCACTCCCCGAAAAGGCACTGACAGGCGACAAAAGAAAGGATTCCACCATTATCAAGTCACTTATAGATACAAGGAAATATGTTACTCATGAGAGCATGGAAACCCCAAAGATAGCTGCTTTAGCAGCTCATCCTGCCATGGGTGAAGCCTCATGAAAGCTGTTATCTGTTATGGGTCTGGGATCATTCAGAGATTTTCCAGTCTGACCATCAATAAATTTTAATAAGGGGCTAGAAAGATGGCTCAGTGGTTAAAAGCATTATCTGGTTCTTCCAGAAGACCCAGTTTCAAGTCCCAGCACCCACATGGCAGTTCACACCTGTCTGTAACTCCAATTCCAGGACTTCTGACACCCTTACACAGACATACATGTCGGCAAAACACCAATGCACATAAAATAAAAATAAATTATATAAAAAATACAACAAAGAAAAGGCTTTCATTTAGATACTGGCACCAGGGCTACACCCAAGCCTCGAGATTCCCAAATGTACCCAGGAGCTACATTAGTCGGCTTAATGCATGCAAAGAACAATAAATTACATTCTGTTCACCAGCATATTCTGTTCTGTAAAGTCTTGGTTATCTCAAGCAAAACAAACTTTCTTTTATGGAAGCAGAAACGGGGCTTAAAACTTATGACCAGCTGGGCGTTGGTGGCGCACACCTTTAATCCCAGCACTCGGGAGGCAGAGGCAGGCAGATCTCTGTGAGTTCGAGACTAGCCTGGTAACAAGAGCTAGTTCCAGGAAAGCCTCCAAAGCCACAGAGAAACCCTGTCTCGAAAAACCAAACAAAAAACTTATGACCTATTGTCTTTCAGAAACAGCAATTTTGTTAGAATTGTACAACACCAGGGCATGACAAAAAGCACCCATAGCAGCCCTTAATATTTGGAAGTCCAGCTTTGCTTTACAGTTCTCTCAGGCACAAAAGCATAAGCCAGCAGTGGTGTCACACGCACCTGGGAAGCAGAGGCAGGCAGATCTCAGTGAACTCCAGGTCAGCTTGTGTTACTAGAATTTTGTCTGTGTCGTGGTCTGGTGTCCAGTGGAATAGAGAATTTGGTTGAGAGGTGGGGGTCACATTCAGCTGGGGGCAGATTCGGGACAAGCCCTCAGAGGAGTGTTGTGCCCACCAAGAGAGGGACACCAAGGCCTCAAGGAGCTGACAAAACCCGAATGCAAGTACAAGAAGGTTTTTATTTCAAAAGAAAACCAGCTAGCCGGGGCTCAGCTCCGTCGGGAGAGTTGAAGCCTCAAACCGCAAATGCAAGGCACTTTTAGAGAGAAAAAGGGGAGGGGGAGTCCTGAGACAGAAAGTCTCAGGTCACAAAGTTCCCATGGTTCCAGAGATTACTTAGCACACAAGGTTTCCATACAAGGTTATCATGAAACAAAGGGCCTTCAAGAGGGCAGTAACTGTCACCTGGTTAGGTAAAATTAATTGCCACATCTGTGGGCTAGGGGTGCACATCCTGCGATCTCAAAGTTTTACTTAGGTCAAGAGGCTATCTGGTTCCCAGTCCTCTCAAGGGGGTAGGGGCAGATGCTGGTGCAGCTGCTTGTAGGTTTGAGGTTCTGGTCACGTACTCTGTGATCAGAGGGCTCTCTCTTTGTCACAGCCTAAACACTTACGTCTTTTAGTTACTAATTTTTCCATCACAATGAGGATGAGCCAAGGCCAACGGTTGCGCTGGCCCTTTGACTGGGAAGTGAACAGTGCCGGTGTATGTGTCCTGGTCACTTTCCATTATCTCAGGTTTCTTTTGTTTATTTATTTGGTTTTGGGAGACAGGGTTTCTCTATGATAACATTTCTGGATGTCCTGGAACTTGCTCAGCAGATCAGACTGGCCTTGAACTCACAGAGATTCCCCCAGCCTCTGCCTCTGTCGTCTCCCAAGTGCTGGGATTAAAGGCATGTACCACCACCACCTGGCTCATGTTTTTATTTTTCATATTTTCCCTGAATTTTAATTTATAATAAGAGGTAAAAAAATCACTATAGGCCTGGTTTGCACAATGAATTCTAGGATAGTCAGGGCTACATGAAGAAACCCTATCTTGAAAACCAAAATAAACAAGCAAGAAACCAATAAATTAGCCATCAACAGTTACCCATTGCAAATCTTCCGGGCTATGGGAGTCTCTGGCCACAACAGTTACTGCTTATGTAAGTGGGTGGGGTGGGGTGATAGGTTTCAGAGACTTCCTGAGCCTTGCAAGTTTTATTTACTTCCTCCCTCTTAACAGGCTTCCGTTTTTCTCCAGGTGGGAATGTTTCAATTGAGAAGAAATCCCTACACAAAACAGCTGGTAAACAAGATCAGATCCTAAAGCCTTAATAATGGCTAGGCAAGAAGTTAAGACAGGGCTAGGGGCCTGGCTGGCTAAGCAAGAGCTCAATAGAACACTCAACTAGCATAAAGGGAAAAAAGCAGGTGTGTGTGTGTGTGCTCGGGCGCACGCGCTCACACTTGATGGCTTTCTCCCAAGACTCAGGTCTCAAAGAAATTCCAGACAAAGGTCTAACTGAGGTGCCCTAACTCTGGCTGCCAGTCTCTCTCAGCATTACTAGTACTTGTTAGTTACAGAGTCCCGGCTCTCAGGACCTCATCCCCACTACCATCCCCTTCCCTAAACCTCTCTGGTCCCTTGGCTTTGCTTCCCTCCCCCCAGTTCCTTTTCCTGTGTAACTCAGCCATTTTGGCTACGTGCCCTCTGGGTTCACTTGGTCCTCCTCCTCTGGACTCCTTACTGGATCTCTCAGGGTCCTCTTGGCTTCTTCCGGTCTCCTCACTTGGCCCGGTCTATCTGCTGGCTATGTCCAGTCTGGACTCTTCTAAATGCCTCTGGCTGTGTTTCCCCTCATATCTACAATAAAACCTTCTCTTCAACCATATCTAAGGGTGATCATGTCCTTATTGTCATTCAATGACCAGGTCTGGATCCTAGTGGTGACAGGTAGGGGGCAGTAGTGGCCAGATTCAGGGGGTATTTGGAAAGAAGCCCCGCTAGTATTTGCAGCAAGTGCTCTTAACCACCGAGTCATCTCTCCAAACTCCAGATTTCCATTAAAATTCCTTTTTATTCACCTAACCAGCAGACCCCCATCCTCTATTAGATGCTATGAACTACATTTGGTTCTTGGGATCAGAAAATGAAGATGTTGGTCCCTGAACACTTAGGAGCTTTTGCATCGCTGACACAGGACTCATAAACAGGTAAATAACTAATAATATGTTGAGTTTTGCCAGGCATTGCTGACTCATGCCTTTAATCCCAGCACTGGGGAGGCAGAGGCAGGTGGATCTCTGTGAGTTCAAGTCCAGTCTGGTCCACAGAGAGAGTTGCAGCACAATCTCCAAAGCTACACAGAGAAACCCTGTCTTGAAAAACCAAAAAAAAAAAAAAAAAAGGACTTGGTATTGGCCACACGCCTCTGATTGTTTAAATCCTTTTGAATTCACAGAGCTGTGTATATTACTTTGTAATAGGGATTATTAACTTGGAGAGGGGAGGTGGATGCTTCATCTTCTATGCTGTTTGTGTCATGTCCTCAAACAAGAGCTACTACATGGGGAGACTGAAACTCTTTATATGCTAACTCAATCCCTGTCTGTTTCCACATACTGTCTTTAGTCGCTTTCTTTCCTTCCTTTCTCTTTGGAACACCACACCTGGTTTTTGATGCCACCCAGGCTTGAACACCGGGCTTTATGCATTTTAGGCAAACACTCCACCAACCAGGCTCCACCCCCAGCCCCCAGGCCAACCTGCCACTTAACCAGGGATCCTGAAAATGATACAGGACAGCACTGAGGCTTAGATGGACAGATACTCGGATCAGGACTTAGGACATCCTTCCATCCACCTCATCTTTACCGTCACTTAATGGAATTGGAATTGATTGGCCTCAAGAGTCTCCAAAATAGAATCTGGCAGGTTGTGGTATTTGTGGGTCTCTCTCCTGACCGCAGGTTCGACTCAGCACCAGACACAAGGCAGTGCGACATCAGGCCTTTGCCCTAAACAGCTCACGATGCCAAGAACTGGCAAATTACTACTTTGGCTTCAAAGGATGGTCAAAAAGGATCGTCAAGGTAAACCTTTTATGTCTTTTGACTCTCCCCTTCTACATTAGAATCCTAGATTTCAGGGAGGAATGAACAGGGCTTCCAGAGGACTACAGGGACCAGCTAGGATGAATATAGGTGGAAGTGTTTCTTAGACCACCCTGAAGTAGCAGCCTAGGGGTGGGGCCACCTCCAGTGTGTTGGGCCCTCCCACATCCATCATTAATTAAGAAAATGTCCCATAGACTTGCCTGCCGGCCATCCTCAGTTGACCTTTTCTCTTTTTTTTTTTTGAGACAGGGTTTCTCTGTGTAGCTTTAGAGCCTATCCTGGCACTCACTCTGTAGACCAGGCTGGCCTTGAACTCACAGAGATCCACTGCCTCTGCCTCCCTAGTGCTGGGATTAAAGGCATGCGCCACCAATGCCTGGCTGACCTTTTCTCTTTCTAAACCACCCTTGTCATATTGACAAAAACCTAAGCAGCTGAGTTTGCCCGACATGCACTTATTGGTTTGTTGACTGTTGAGTCTAGGGTCTTTTCCTTGCTGAAGCTTTCTATCACAGAGCTACAGCCCTACCTCGTTTTTCTTTTTCTCGACTATGTATGACAGGTGGACCTCAAACTCATTAACCAGCCAAAAATGACCTTGGCATTTCTGACCCTCCTACTTATACCCACAGACTACTTTAATTCCACATGAGGCTGGGTTTTATGTGTTGCTGGGGATCAAATCCAGGTTTTTGTGCATTCTGGGTAACCAACCACTCTACCAACTGAGCTACACACACACACACACCATAAACACATTTTTTCCCCTTCAACTATCTCACTGCTTTAGTCTGCTAAGTGCTAGGATTACACTGGTGCTTTCCTCCTCATACACTAACGTATCAGAACTTTTGAAGTAGGGAATGGGAAAAGGTTCCAAGCATCTATCCTTGTCGTAAAGGTATTCCTGCCCAAAAGTGTTCCTGTGATTTCTCTTGGGCATAGCTTTTCATTGCACAGCCCCAGCCAGCCTAGAACACTGGGTCCTCCTAAGGACCAGCCTGTGGAGTTGAATACAGGTCTGCACCATAAAGCTCAATCCAAAGTGAATTTTAGTCTGATGTTTAAAAGGAACTGGACCGCTGGGTGTACAAGCCCACTGCATTAGAGAGGAAAAACCAGGCAGATCTGTGAATTTCTGGCCAGCTTGGTCGACATAGCAAGTTCTGGGATAGTCAGGGATACACAAAGAGACACTGTCGCAAAATATAAGGAACCGGGCTGTTGAGGCAGGAGTATCCCAGGTCTGGGCTTCCAAGGCGAGAGACTCCGTGCGAAAACCAGACGAACAAGCAGAGGAAGGGACGAAGGGGGGGTGGGTGTCGGTCCCGCAAAAATCCCAGAGAGCTGTGTTACCGCAAAGGAGCTGAAATGCCAAGGACCCATCACCCAGGGCTCCCCCGTCCCCTGAGCGGATCAGAAGGTGCCTCCCCCAGGGCTGCACTCAGCCAGGGCACCGGCCCCCCTCTCCTCCATCGCGGATCTCATCTCAGGGCGAGACGAGACGCCCATCGGACTAGATATCAAGCCGAGGGAGAGTGCGGTGGTAGGGACCCTCCGGAAGGTGGATACTGTCAGCTCTGAGAGATCGCGAAGAGGAACCCGGCGGAAGGGCGCGCGCGGCGGCGCTGTGCAGCGCACAGACAGAACGCGCGCTGGGCGGGGCATGCAAATGAGGCCGTGGCCGCGTCTCCTAGGAACTCTGGGAGCGAAGAGAGCCAGGAAACATCCTCGGCCCACGCTGCATCCCACAGGCTTTCCCCGGAGTTAGGGTCGTGGTGAGGATCGAGCAGGAGAGTCGGTGTCGCGCGCGTGTGTGCGGGCGCGCGCGCGTCGGCGACCGTGATGTGAAGGTGTGCGCGCAGGCGAGTGGCGCGGTGGCGTGTCGGCGTGGGGTTATCGCTTCTCGGCCTTTTGGCTAAGATCAAGTGTAGTATCTGTTCTTATCAGTTTAATATCTGATACGTCCTCTATCCGAGGACAATATATTAAATGGATTTTTGGAATTAGGAGTTGGAATAGGAGCTTGCTCCGTCCACTCCACGCATCGACCTGGTATTGCAGTACCTCCAGGAACGGTGCACCCCCTCGGGGGATTTCTCATGCTGGTAAAAAGAAGTTCGAGTCTTCCTACACTTTCAGCCTTGTTTTTCTCTCTTTTTGTGTGCTTCCAGTACTGGTGGTCTCTGTGGATAAGACTACCTTTATGGGCTTGTGTTAGGCATGTTCGTCTCCTTTTCTTTATCTGTGCTCTTTGGGTTGCTGTTTTTGTTACAAGGGTTTTTGAGAGTTCTAAGAGGCTTCAATTTGAGGGTTTTTCTTTTTCTCTAGTGTTAGAAATGTGTGTGCCAGGTTCTGAGTTTTGTGGTTTTACCGTCTATTGCTAGCCACCTCTTCCTGTCTTCTGATATTGGAAACTTTTGTTACTGTTGGAGCTTGGAGTCAGGATTTCGCGGTTTTGGAAGCTTTTACATACCAGGTTTGATCTCGAACTGAAAGATCTGCTTCTTTCTCACAGTGCTAGGATTAAAAGCGTCTGCCACCTACATGCTACTTGAGCTTTTTAGGTTTCCTCTGTGCCTATGCTGGCACTCGCTCTGGCTTCGAACTCACAGAGATCCGCCTGCCTCTGCCTCCAGAGTGTTGGGATTAAAGGCGTGCGCCACCAACGCCCAGCCACCTGGTGGGTTTCTAAACTTATTATTACTTAAATTACAAGCAATTCTGATTTACATTCATGCCAATATCAGTCTCTCCTTTGCTTCTTCCTCTCACGGTTAAAAGTATGCAGTTGGTTCTGTCTTAACACCCTGATCCGTACGCAACTATAATTTTATAAAGTGCTACAAATGTGAAACTGATAGTCTTTGAGATATTCATATGTACCTTTGGTTTTTCGTGGCAGGCTTTCTCTGTGTAGTGTTAGACCTGGCTGCTTTAGCCTCCGGAGTGCTGAGATTAAAGGCGTGTGCCCCCACCGGGCAGCTGAGATGCTCATATGTGAAAGGCATTTAACACTTGATATGGTTGTGATAATATGCGCAGAGTATTAGTATATAGCACTGAAATAAATTTAAATACCTGTTCTGTGGGACGTTTTAGGGAAATGATGGGAGGCTAGACTCCGCCCCTTTCCCACCTGACACCGCCCCTTGGCACCGCCCCTTGTATGCAACACAGTTCCAACTTCGCGGTAGTTTCTTGCGCAAGCGCAGTGGCTTTACCATGGCGGAGTTGATTCCTTTCGTGGTTCCCACCCAGAGTGACAAAGTTTTGTTGGTGTGGGATCTGAGCGCTGGTGCCCAAGCCGAGAACTTAAGTGTGAGGGGCTGCGCGAGGGCGAGGGTGGCGAGGGCGAGGGGGTCCTGCGTGAGGAGTGCTCGGGCGGGAGGAGTGCTCGGGCGGGAGGAGTGCTCCGGGCTGGAGAAGGGCGGGGACTCGCGGGACCACACTGGGTTTCTCGTGGAGCTGGAGAGCCGCACTCACGTCGTGGGCCTCCCACAGCATTCTCTGTTTACAGTGTTCTCGCAGTTTGGCCTTCTGTATTCAGTCCGAGTCTTCCCAAACGCTGCAGTGGCCAGCCCTGGTTTCTACGCCATCATCAAATTTTACTCATCGAGAGATGCGCAGAGAGCCCAGAAGGCATGCGACGGCAAGCCCCTTTTTCAGACATCTCCAGTGAAGGTGGGTGCAAATGCAGGATCTGGAGTGAAGCCCCGAGAGCAACAGTGAGCTAGCGTTTGTGCGACTTTCTGATTTACGCGGTACTTCCAAGTGCATTTCCCCTAAGCCTCTGGTTCCAGGAATTCCTAGATGAAGAAATTCAAACTCGTATGTCATGAGTTTGATAATGGTTGGTGACAGTAACTGGTCAAACCCAAGCGTAACGCTGAAAATCCCATGTCACTATGCTGCCTTTCAACGGTATGCTTGATAAGTCGTGTCACAACTCAGTTTATCAAGCATACCTTTTTTAAACCAAATAAAACAGAGAACGCTTATGAATATTCTTAAATTTCAAGGCAACATAGTGACATGGGATTTTCATCATTCCCAAACAGACTATCCAAAACTCCTCTCCCAGAAGGTGGGCAAAGCATCCTTTAATATATTATAGACTCCTAGACTCCATTTCGTATTAACAGGAAACCCATTTAATTTGCCCAGAACCTCAGGACATCGCACTATGTTTCTCATTTCCACCCCCTGTCCTTTTTAAAGAATCTTTTCAGTTTCAAGAAGTCAGAGTTTCTCTTATATTTTCACCTGTCTCTCTGTGTTCCTAAAACCGGTAGTTTTTGCCGCTGTCTTTGTAACAAGGATGTTATTTGTTGCTTGTTTTCTTTTTTTCTTCGTGCTCGAGTGAAAGACACCCCCCCCCCCCCGCTTGACCGGGGATCTCTCCGTGGCAGAAGATAAAGGCCTTTTCGCCTGACTACTAGACCTTGAGAAAATGCTGATTTGATGCTTTTCGCTTCTGTACTATGCTTTTTCTCCTATATAAGGACCCTTCC